>NC_133807.1:32109731-32419731 GCF_043250625.1 Sebastes fasciatus | reverse complement strand
GGAGAACGGATAGACGTGTTGCAGAGGTGCACCGTCCACCAGCACCGACCACTCTCGCCTCAGCAACCAGCACCGACACCGCACCATTTCTGAGCTCCATCTCACTACTACTTTATGCTTCACGTTTTGCATCAGCGCATTAGCCGCGGCCGCCATGACGACGGTGGTTGTACTTCCTTCTTCAGTCAGCTTGGTTCTCTATTGGCTGTCGTTCTTTCCCACGTGACTGAGTCATCAGCTTTTCTATCACATTCCTCAGGCTGCATCCCATTTCTTCCCTTTACCCCTTGCTTTCACCTTCTCATAATAAATTTCATGGCAGACGATGCAACACTTTGCTCATGAGGTGATCGTTTAACCCTTTCCTCTCTTTCCAAAGGATTTTTTTAGAATGGCACTTGGCGTCTAAAACTACCAACATTTTCAGTGTCTTTATACCTGGTCCACGTTCTGCTGTTAAAATGTCTTTTATGTCGGAGTAATTGTACTGCAAACCTTTGCTTTTCTTTGAAGGGGAGAGTTTTTCCCTCCCTTTCTTGTTTTCCTTCACTTCTTGCAATCTTCATTTGTCTCTTTCCATTCGTTCCCACTGATTTAGCTCCAACCAACACCTATGAATACCTGCACATCCTCCTTTCATACCTTCTATTCAATGCCTCCCTCCCTTCCCTCGCCCCCCCACCTCCTCTCTCTCTGTGTATATTGTGGTGACATTTGTTCACTACCCGGGCTGCCGGCTGCCTGCAGTTCTGCTCTGTGATCTGACTGCTGCCTTGCCCAGAATGGGGCCATTCATTAGGGCGGAGGAGCAGCGAGAGGACACACTCGCCAACACACACACACACACACACACACACACTAACAACACGAGACAAACTACTTCCTTTTCTCCAGTTTTAGTTGAATAAGAAAAGAATAAAACACATCTTATTCTGACCCTTTTCATAGCTGTGTGTGCATTTTTGCATGTAGAGGTGTAACGATTAATCTACTACCTCGATTTATATTCCTATGATCAAACTACATCGATAGGTACTCGGCAAGTTGTCCTTCATCGATCTAAAATCCATTTGCAAGGTAAATAATCGATTGTACCGATACTAAGAATTTGCACCTTGTATTTAAGGACGACAAACTTTATATGGACGTATTTTTTAGCTCTTTTAATAGTAAAAAAATGCTAAACGTTACTCCGGTTCACTCTCCCTGTGTATGATGTCATCAACATGCACCAGCAGCGCCAATCAGAGAAAGATGACAACAAAACGAAGCATGGCTGATGACGAGGAAGAGCCAGACGAACTGGAGGTTTCAAGTCGCGTTTGAGGTCCATTTTGGCTTTGCAAAAAGAGAGATGTCCTTGCAAAGGCCAGATAAAATACAACGGCAACACAAGCAATCTTTCCATGTACATACTGAGACGTCAATATTACTGCTCCATTTGTATTGAAAATGAGAACAGAAGCAGGTTAAACCACTGTTCATTTAACTTCAATAGAAGTTGGTTTATTTTATTTTTTGTTAAATATTACACTGCCTTGTATCTTGAGAACTGAAGCAGCGGCTCCTGAAGTTGCACTTTTTTATTATTTTCTAATAAACGGTGTATGTATTTGCCATTAATCGTTGTGTTTACTTGTTTATATCCATCATTAATTTCTCCCTGATTCCCTTACATGAACAATGTGCCGTTTCACCCCTATGTGCATGTTTGTGTGTGTTTGTAATAGGTGTGTGCTCGGCTCGGCTCGGCTCGGCTCGCCACTCACCCTGTGAGCACCACCACGAAGTCCATGACATTCCATCCGTTCCTCAGATAGGAGTTCTTGTGAAAGGCAAATCCAAGCGCCAGGATCTTTATCCCAGACTCAAAACAAAAGATGCCTATGAAATACGGCTCAGTATCATCCTGAGGAGAGAGAGAGAGAGAGACAGATTAAAGGACGCGAGGGGGGAAATGAAGGGAGAAAGGAAGGTTAAGAGGGATGGAAACAAAGAGGAGTTTGTGTTCACAAAAAAGCAGTTTCATAAATGTGTCAATTTATTATAATTTCTTCAAACAATGATTGCTACTGACGCGTTAAGATTTATATGTACACGTAGGTATGCGTGTTAATTATTTATATACATTTTATTCGATATGTATTTATTTATTTTCTATTCATTTTTCTTTATTATTGAATGTATATTATATTTTTATATTTTCATTTACTCATTATTATAATAATTATAATAATGATTATGTAGTTAAAGTATATTTCATACAAGGGTAGGTTCATTATCAATAATATATCATTACCACATTTCTTTTTTTTATAATTATTATTTTCTTACATTATTTTATTTCACTTTTCTGGTTTCAATATTTGTTTTAAAAACAAAAAAGAAATGTTGATACACAGAATTAATATAAATAATAAAAATAAAATATTAAAAATAACTTCATACACAGGATATAACTTTAGCATATTTCCTTGTGACTCAGTGATGTCATAAATATGTTGTGTACAGTATATAATGAATATATATTTTATATATATATATAGTGAGTTTGTGTTCACAAAAAGCATTTTCATAAATGCATCAACTTATTATTTCTTCAAACGATGATTGCTACTGACGCGTTCAGATTCATAAACGTGTATGTGCGCTAGATATGTTGGTTTATTATTCATATACATTTTATTCAATATGTATTTATTTTCTTTATTATTTTAATTATTACTTTGAATGTATCTTATATTTTTATATTTTTTTCATTTACTCATTATTATAATCATTATTTTGATTATGTAGTTAAAGTATATTTGATACAAGGATAGGTTCATTATCAATAATAAATCAATACAATATTTTCTTTCTATAATTATTAGATTCTTATTTTATTTTTCTGGTTTCAATATTTGTTTTAAAAACAAAAAAATAAAAGTTGATACACGCTGGAATTGAATTTTAAAATAAGCCTTTTGCAAATATAAATAAATCTTTAAAAATAACTGCATACACAGGATATACCTTTCATTGTGATTTCATAAATATTGTGTGTACAGTATATAGTGAATATTCCTTTGGTATATTGGAGAATGTGTATTTTTATAATGTGTTGCAGTGCGCAGAACATCTGGATCATTTACATTGTTTTCAAGGTGTATAAAATGCCTCTTTCAGTAGCTGAGTAGCTGCATGCATCTCCACCGACGTACAAATCAATACGGAGTCACAACCGTCACCTGGATGTAATCATGTTTACATGTGGCTCACACACAGTACTGTATCACTGCCTGGTTCACTCACCAGACGCTCAGACAGCGGCGTCTTGTCGCCATCGGGTAAATGTTGCTCCAGAGCCAAGACGATGCAGTTGGCGATGATTGTGGCAAGAATCATCCACTCAAATGGAGTGAGGAAGGTCGGTCAAGGAATAAACACTGAAACAGTTTCTATCCTAATAAATATACAACATTTTTAAAATATACAGCTCAACGTGACATAATGTGCTATATCTTCCCAACAAAAGGTGATATGATTATATATTAGTCTGAAGTAAACATTATTAGATCTCTGCACCTGTCTTCACACATTTGTTTGCATCATATCAACATTACTCTGTTGAAAAGGCCTGCTTGCAGTCAGCGTTTTAATTTAGCATGCACATGAGTCATTCCTGTCAACAATCTCACATCCAGAAAATGTCAATAAGCAGCTCTCCGTACTAAGAGAACGATGACACAGAGCTACAACATGGATTCATTACTACTCTGTACTATTTATAAATGGATTAAGATCTTCTGAGAGATGTGACTGATTATTTATTGATTTTAAAGAACAGACTTAAAGTTGCATGCACGGCCAATTATTTTGTCGTGCACTGTGAAGATAAAAACACTTGGGCAGCTCTGAGAGCAGTTTTGACTTTCATTAGTTAAAAAACACGACATAACCTACATAAACATTTACCTAACTGATATGCTACATGTGTGCAGCAAAATACCACAAACATCTAATCAGAATATTTACTCCATGGGGAGTTTCTATCATCTAGTTTCTGCATTTACAAGAATGTGTCCATGGAAAGCAGAAGCTAGATGCAATCAGAACATGTGTCATGGAGGCAGGACATGAAAAGCATATATAACATAATATCACCATGTTAAAGGTAAATAAGGTCAAATGTATGATTTATGATAATAATAAATGTACAATTTGAATACAGTGTGACATCAGAGGCCTGGACTACGCAGCAGGATTTGGGGTCAGCGAGGTAACTTCAGGGTTTAACCCTTCATGGTTTTGATTGGTTCACTTCTTTACCGGGGTAGATCGCCATGGTAACTGATGCTGAACACCTGACCTGCTCCTTCAGGAGCAGTGGTTATGTTCCAGATAAGAGATCAACTCCTATAAAAGCACCGCCTACTGACCAATCAGAGCTCGGTGGGCGGATCGGATGATAATATCACACACATATGAAGAAGTTACCGTCATAATCCAGACTAAAAACAACACAGTTTAAACTGACAGATGCAGGAAGAACAGCTGGAGTTATGCTGCGGGTGTTTACTGCTTTGAATTATGTTTTTATGTTTATTTATTTTTACTTGCTCTCAAGTCCGTTTCACAACGCCGGAGTCGAGACGCAGCTGAAAGAAGGCCAAGAAAAGGCAAGAAACATACTATTTTCATGAGGAATGGGAAACAGAGTTTTGTGTGTGTGAGCATGTCAGTCGGTAGGAGATGTAACGTCGAGCGCCACTTCACCAAAGTCCACGGCAACTTTTCACGTGACTTTCCGTCTGGTAGCGGTCTACGAACATTCACATTCACACATCGGTCATTTGTTTCTTCTGCCAGCTGTCCTTCCTGCATTTGGCAGCTTTAACTTCTTTGTATGTGTCTAATATTATAGTTTGTATAATGTGCCGCTCTGCTGACAGTAGACCGGTCCATGAATGTGATTGGTCAGATGCAGTAAGCCCCGCCCCCAGATGGAGAAACCCTGGCTTGATTTACCGAGTTGATAGCCAGCGTGGCTTAGCGGGATCTCTCTGTTGTTCGGGTTAGTGAAGCCAGATAAGGAGAAGATACCCTGGGTATGTTTGACTCACTTGGTAGTACAGGCCTCGGGCCTAAAGCTCAAATGGAGCGATACTGTCTGTCTGGCCTCTCGCTGCTATTGCTGCCTGTTTACACACAAACACACACACACACACACACACACACACACACACACACACACACACACACACACACACACACACACACACACACACACACACACACACACACACACAGATCCACAAGTCATCATTATGAGTCAGTTAAATATGCTAAGTGTATGTTCTGGTAACACACCACCCACACAGACAAACAAAACAAACAAACACACACACACACACAGACCGAGGCTATATTAAAGTGTTAGTGTGTAACAGCGTGCCTGGACACACTGAGGGAGATTCATTGTGACATCACCGTTTGGCTCTATGTACATAACATCTGAGGGCTAGTTCAGAGAGAGAGAGAGAGAGAGAGAGAGAGAGAGAGAGAGAGAGAGAGAGAGAGAGAGAGAGAAATAAAAAGAAAGAGGGAGTGTGTCACTGTACATCTAATTGTGACACACACACACACACACACTCCGGTGGTCTTCTTAAATCAATCTCGCTGTCTCGTTAAGGTTACAAGATGAATAGTTAGATTTAAAAGAGAAGAGTGAGTAACCAGGGGAAAGAATGCGAGAGCAAATGTGTGAAGGAGATGAATGAGTGAGAGGAAAGGAGTTTCAATTCCATAATTATTACTACAAGAGCAATTTCTGAAGGAATTTGCGGTGTGAATGCCGGACGCAGAAGAGCTGACACTACGCTGTAACGCTACGCTGTAACGCTGTAACGCTATGCTGTAACGCTGTAACGCTGTAACGCTACGCTGTAACGCTGTAACGCTGTAACGCTACGCTTTAACGCTACGCTGTAACGCTACTCTGTAACGCTACTCTGTAACGCTACGCTGTAACGCTACGCTGTAACGCTGTAACGCTGTAATGCTACGCTTTAACGCTACGCTGTAACGCTACGCTGTAACGCTGTAACGCTGTAACGCTGTAACGCTACGCTGTAACGCTGTAACGCTACGCTGTAACGCTACGCTGTAACGCTACTCTGTAACGCTACTCTGTAACGCTACGCTGTAACGCTGTAACGCTGTAATGCTACGCTTTAACGCTACGCTGTAACGCTACTCTGTAACGCTACTCTGTAACGCTACGCTGTAACGCTGTAACGCTACGCTGTAACGCTGTAACGCTGTAACGCTGTAACGCTACGTTGTAACGCTACTCTGTAACGCTACGCTGTAACGCTGGTTTAGATGTTGTAAGAAGAAGGTGAAGTAGTAGGAATAGATGGAAAAGTGGGAATGGGTTTAGTTCATATGGAATAATACCAATAACATATAAAAGATGTGGACTATTTTAAGGGTGCTTTCACATCAGGGACCTCGAGTCCACTTGAAAAGGTGGTCTGGAGTACGGTTCATGTGTACTCGGGTTCGGTTCGGGTACGGTTCGCATCAGGTGTGAAAGCCGACCATCCCGGAACACGGAAGTGGACCGCTGGTTAATGTAAGTTAAGCGAGTAGTTGTAAAAGGTCAGGCTTTTTTCAACGCCGCCGGTCTCCTCTGAAATCTGTACACATATAAAACTGTTTCATATCTACTGTATGTCTGTATCTGTGCACATCATACGCCGATCTCATCCTCTGAACTGTGCGGTCGTGGATGATACAGCAGGAAGGCCGGCGAGAGAATCCTTAAAATATAAAGAATAGGCGATGGGTTGAGTGATGTTTGTTATTTTATTTAACTAATTTAATGGTCTGTCTGTGAAGAACGAGAGACGCTCAGCTGCTCAGTGGGCAGAGAGAGAAAGAGACGGGGTGAGTTGGTGAATGTTGGAAAGACTAACAACGACGGTTTTGTTGAGTTTGATTTTGTTTCTGTCCAGTTTGAATGAAGTGTTTTATGATGCTCTGTCACTAATAACAGCTGATCTCAACATAAACAAATACACGTAGATGATGACGCAGGTCTACTCGGATACGGAACAACTTTACTAATGTGAAAACTGAGCGGGGGGTGGGTGGGGCTTTTCAAAGGTTTTTGAAAAGCCGACGCTACGCTACATCGCTGGATTTAAAAGTTGCATAATACCAATAATGTACGAAGGATGTGAAATATTTGAAGGTTTGAATGGAGTATGAATCTGTAGATAACAGTTTAAATAAGCTGAAAATGCATGAAGATCATTCAAAAACTGTAAAAATCTAAATGTAAGTTTAATAGTTCAAATTGATTGTAACCCGTTTAAAGTTTAAATGATGTCTGTAGATGGGAGTACGCGGGAGCAGTATGTTTAAGAGGATTTGAAAATTGTCTACAATGTGAAAAACGCTTAATATTCTATATGGTACCAAAAAGTTCAATGTAAGCATTAATCTCCTTAAAGAGCTGAATATTTTGATAGTTGAACGGTTTCTGTAGCTGAAAGTATGCAGAAGTAGTTAGAGTCCAAAAAGCTGCATTACAGCATTCACATAATAATGAGTATGTGTGATTATCATGGGCATCTAAGTAGGAATAAAAAAACATTACTGGACTTTCCAATCAAACAAAACCACTCCTTCCCAATTCTCTTCTACTCTACTGTACTCTATTCTAGTCTTTCTCCTCTTCTTCACCTCTTCCTCCTGTGGGAGAAGCCGTTCCCTCGGTAGTAGGGAGGAGGAGGGAGGGAAAAACTGAACGGCAAAGAGTCTGAACGGAAGAAGAGGCTATTTATGGAAACCTACATCATGTGTGTGCACGTGTGACATGCCTGTGTGTATGTTTGTTTCCTCCAGTCATGATCAAGGGGAGCTGCTCTAGCCTGGTCCAAGCCCACAATGTTTCATGCGGTTTTAACATTTAATAGCTAAGCTTGACTATCAGGAATGAACATTACATATATCTGTTATTACATTGTGACTAGTCAGAGTTCTTATTCCAGATATCTATAACGTCATTGTCCCTAGTCCAAACAACAGTTAGAGATATCTGTAGTTCAGTTCTGACTATCCTAAATAACAGTTACAGATATCTCAAACCTCATTATGACTAGTCAGAGTTGTTGTCATGACGTTGCTCATCAAGGCTTCTCATTGGATATGGAACCCAACAAAGCATCTGAACAGTGTTAGAAGAAGCTTTTGCTAACTTCGGTAAAGTGTGAAAGATATTCACAGATTCAAACTTCCCGGATCAATAACTCATAAGTTGTTAAAACACCAACGAGGGCTCTAGTGAGGTAGACGACGAGCTATATAACCTCATTTTAATCACAACGAGCCTTTAGTCCTCCGAGCTGGACGCATAATAACATCGGTCTCTATGTTGCAGCCGGCTGTGAGACGAGTGGTTCGGGGACCGCTGTGGATCAGATAGGTAGAAAATGACGTGAAATAGAAAAAGAGCTCATCATCGAGGAATCTGTGGCCAACGAGAGCTGTAATGTTCACTAGAGAGTTGAGTTAGAAATTTACAGCGTGTTGTAGATTTATTGTCTCCAGACACACTTTATAAACCCGTACGGCTGATATCTGCAACGTCATTTCACCTCGTCACAACTCTAATTCCTGATATCTGTAATTACATTTAGACTATCCCTAACTCCAGTTAGAGATATCTACAACATCATTCTGACTAGTCATAATTCAGTTGTGGATATCCATAACGAGAAACCCCGTACACATGAATGGCAAAAGTAGTTTGAATCGTACTAGTCAAAATAGAATTACAGATATCTTGAATTAGAGGCAAAATGACGTTGCAGATATCTGTAATGAATATCCTGTCTAGCTATTAAATGTTAAAACGGATTGCCATAGGGTGTGTGTGTGTGTGTGTGTGTGTGTGTGTGTGTGTGTGTGTGTGTGTGTGTGTGTGTGTGTGTGTTTGTGATCATCTGTTTGACCGCTCTTTACTCACACACGCACATTTACTAGAACACCCAGGGCACCACTCAATTAGCCTCCCTAACCCCCCCAGCGGTGTGTGAGCGTGTGCATGTATATAAATATGTATATATATATGTATGCGTGTGTGTATGTGTATGTGTGTGTGTATGTGCTGGGCTGTGAGAAGGCAGGGTGGAGGTGACTGAATAAAGGGAGAAAGAGAGAGGGAGGCGGGAGAGAGACTGATATAGAAACACGGGGACAAAGGGGCAAAGGGGTGTTGTATATTAGAGACGTTCCTCATGAGGGACGACTGTTCGATGTGTCCCTCCATGATGGTCATTTGGTACATTTTGTCCCTGCGTTATGTTTCAAGGTGCCATATGATTTGCTCCCTCTGTACACTTGGCAGCGTGTGTGTGTGTCTGTGTCTATATGAATGTGTGAAATATTATCCTCATAGTCTTCTTAAATATTCCCCCTGCATACGCACATATATATAGATATATATATATGTCTATATATATCTATATATATATTAGGGATGGGTCATGATTTAAACATTTTTAAATAGTCGTTAAGTTATTAAAAAATCAAATAGTTTTTGCGACTATTCGTCCTGTCTTATAACATATACACTCACCAGCCACTTTATTAGGTACACCTTGCTAGTACCGGGTGGTCTTCTGCTGCTGTAGCCCATCTGCTTCAAGGTTGGACGTGTTGTGCGTTCAGAGATGCTATTCTGCATACCTTGGTTGTAACGAGTTATTTGAGTTACTGTTGCCTTTCTATCATCTCCAACCACTCGGCCCATTCTCCTCTGACCTCTGACATCAACAAGGCATTTCCGTCCACACAACTGCCGCTCACTGGATATGTTCTCTTGTTGGGACCATTCTCTGTAAACCCTAGAGATGGTTGTGCGTGAAAATCCCAGTAGAACAGCAGTTTAATACTCAGACCAGCCCGTCTGGCACCAACAACCATGCCACGTTCAAAGTCACTTAAATCCCCTTTCTTCCCCATTCTGATGCTCGGTTTGAACTTCAGCAAGTCGTCTTCACCACGTCCAGATGCCTAAATGCATTGAGTTACTGCCATGTGATTGGCTGATTAGCTATTTGTGTTAACAAACAATTGAACTGGTGTGCCTAATAAAGTGGCTGGTGAGTGTATATGTCCATTGTATTAGCCGTTGCAGGCGCTGCCTGGTAGTAACGTTACTACCGGTAAAACGTGGGCGACCAGGGCGACCAGGGTGACCAGGGCGACCAGGGTGACCAGGGCGAGGCCGCCGCACCTGGTTTAAAGTTCCGAGTGATTTTCGATTAGTATTTTTGCTTGGAATGCACATTACTAACATATATACAGGGCTCCAGAGTGCAACCATTTTGGTCGCATATGCAACCAAATATTTTCATTGGTCGCACCGGTTCGTCTGGCAAAATTGCTACGGTGCCCGTTACACCGGTTTCCGGCCCTCAAAACGAACACATTATATACGCTACTCTGATACCAACTTAACGGGAGGTGCCATGCATTATGATGCGTTCACGCTCTATTCAGTAAAAATGAGTATTGCACGAAGGTAAATTCTTATTATGATGTGTTCAAATGTCATCTCAAGAAACTTGAATAAATCCAATTGTTTGAAGGAGATGTTTTCACAGCAATATAAAATAGATAACAGAGAGGGAATTGTGACCTGTTTAACTTCCTCACAAAAAAAAAATGTGTGTGCACCTACAGTATATAATGTGCTGGTGCACCTAAATGAAAAAGTTAGTCTGGAGTCCTGATATACAAATTCAGAATATGAATAAATGACTCACTCGGCCATAAACCATTCAATAATGAATCTCCTCTTCCTTCTTCCTCGGTGGTTATAAATAGCAGCAGGACAGAGTTAATAGCAGGGGGGAAGATTCAGAGGGTGAGGGAGAATATGTTCATCTTTCTAATATTTTCTTCGTCCTCAGTCTCTCTCTCTATTTCACCTCCTCCTCCTCCTGTGTTTCTCACTCGACCCGCGGTGCTGCTTGCTTTTTATTATCAGGTGTGAGTGTGTATACACTGTAATGGGGACAGTAGTAGGTCGTATGGAGATGTCTCGCCAAAAGAAAGGGGAAGTGAGGCCCTAAAAGTACACCATGGAGCCAAATGACGCACGCACACATACGCACACATACGCACACATACGCACACATACGCACACATACGCACACTTCTGCTGGCCTTTTCTTCACCTTGTCCATCACCTCGTCTTCATGTTCGCTCTCTCCTCCTCTTCCTCAGTAAAGCCCCTTGCCTGTTTCTCACTGATATATTTCTCTCTCTACCTGCCCTGCTAAGCCTTCTCCTCTCTCCTTCTCTGCTTTTATATCCCCATCTCCTCTTATATATTCCTCTATCTCTTCCTGCAGACTGTGAAAGATTGAGTCCTCCTGCCGGATGTGGATGGGCAAAGTATGGACTGTGGGACCGGGAAAACACTTCATCAGGGGCGTGTCAGGACGTTAATTAAGGACAAACTTAAAGACAGAGTAGACACACCATGGAGAGGTCATTTAAAGGTGCTACCTGAGTTCAAACCTGTATGGAGCATGCTCTATAAATCACCATTCACCAGAAGTACTGGTGATTTTACAATGGCGCATCTTGCATGGTATTGTTGCAGTGTTAAATCCTACAGTCTCAGATGGTTGTCCCTTTTGCTTGTTTTGTACATCATCCTAGATTAATGCCTTTATTTGGAACACTTAGTGCATTATTGACGTCTTTCGGGGAGCATTGCACTGAACGATGTTCATATTTGGTTTTTCTTATGGTTAAAAAAAAAAGAAGAAAAAAGGGCGACTGCTGAATTTTGTTTTTGGTCAAGCAAAATCTGCAAATCTATTTAAGCAGGACAGAAAAACTGGATAGAGGGCCGAGGTTGGGGCCCAACAATTAATCAAATATTAATCATGATCACAATTTTGGCTTCCCACAATTACATGAACATGATCAACTGCTATATTGACTTTTAAAAGTACCCAAATGTAAGTACATGTACTTGTACTCAGTGGTATCGGTGCATCCGTATCGCTATCATGATTGTGGCTCCCAAAAATTCATGGAACATGATCGCCTGCGATACTGACGTTTGAAATGTGCGTTCTGCTCATAGAAATCTCTGCTGCATATCAAATCAAGCGCTTCCTAAACTAACAGCCACCAGCCGGCGATCGAGCTTCACTTTTGGGCATAGATATTATCTATACAACCAATGCGTTTATGATTAAATTAAGAGCATAAAATTGATTATCTAGCTTTTATCGTTGCTAATTTTTGCTCTCAAAGTGCACCAGATTGAAGCATTTAACTTTGAAATGTAGCTAACAGAAGGGGTAGGGTGAATATTCCTGTATTTTTTCATATTGCAATATATATACAGTATATATAGCAGAAAAAAAATAATGCAATGTCAGTTTTTTTCCAACATAGTGCAGCCCTAATTTGTACATTAACATGTTTATGTTTTGTTGCAAATCATCGTGAACACAGAACAAATTTGATCTGAATAAAGGATTGTTTAAAAACTCAAACTGTCGGCTCTTGTTTCTCCGTCTCCCTCCACATCTCTCCTTCCCATCTCTCCTCGGTCCACCTTTCTCTCACCGAGGCCGACCCATCAATCATCCCTATCTCCAGCATGCCATCTCCATTCAATATCGAATGAGATGCCGCGTCAGCAAACGCAAAACACACGCAGACAGCGAGAGGCAGGGAGTATGAGAGCTGGGGGATGACAAAAAGAAAAGAAAAGATTGGGAAATATATGAAGGGCTAAATGAAAGAGAGAAATATAGATAGAAAGAAAGAAAGAAAGAGTGTCCTGTGGGCACAGACATGATTGAAAAGAGAGAGTGGTGAGGAATAAAAGTGAGGAGAGAAGGGGAGGAGGAGGAGGAGGAGGTAGCAGAGGGAGGAAAACAACAGCGAGGAAGAGAGAAGGGCAGAGACGAAGAGCATAGGAGTGCTGAATGAGGGATAAAGCAGGAGAATGACAGAGGGGTGTGAGAGTATTGCGGTATTTTCTTCTTCTTCTTCTGAGCGGTGTGTGTGCTCTGTCGAAAGTAGGTTAGTGGCAGAACACACGTATAACGGGAGGGGGGGGGTGAAAGGAAGAGAGTGGGCGGGAGACTATACATCATACTGTCACATACAGTATGCATGTGTGCCAGAAAATGACTGCAACGCCACATGAGCATATGTGCATTTATATATATATATATATATATCTCACAATCGGAAGTCCTTAAATCTGTCAGCATTGTGAAAACATGCACACAACCGCAACAGGACACTCATGTCAAAATGTCCACTAGGGGGGGCGATATATGACCAAAAATGTATATCATGTAGGGATGCTAACCGACCCTCGTTAACCGATTATTAACCGTTAACCGGCAAGATTAGTGCCTCGCATGCAGTGTATGAGGACAACAGACAACTGAGTCTCCAGTTCACCCGTCCTGGAGCGTTAACTTAGCAGCTATGATGCTGCGTGTAGTGTCGCGGACATGCAGCCACTTTCCCAGTAAAAGTCTCCACCACACATTTAGTTTAGTTTAGCAGGTTGTCAGCTGTGTGTCTGTCAGGCGTAACGTTAGCAAGTGTCCGACAGACCGTGTGTGTGTGTTGGCGGTGAGTGTGAGGTTGTTGGTGGCGTTCTAGCTGTGAACGTAGGTGGAGCAGTGTGTGTACTTGTTGGTGAATAAATGCTACTAAACTACAACTCCTCCGCTCCGCTCAAGCGAGCTGGAGAGACCGGAGCCGTCTTCCTGTATCCTGGAACTCCGGCTCCGCCTCTGAAGGTGGGTTGTTACGGTGGACCAGCTTTTCTCCACTCACCCGGTCTGTGTGGCGGCTCTGACCTGTTAATATGGGCACTGAATGAAAAGTAAAAGGTTCCGCGACGAACGGCGGTCGCCTGTACGTAACCAAAGACATCCTGTGTGGGTGTGACGTAGTTTATCGGGTGATGTATCTCCGTCATGTGTGTGTGTGCTAAACCAAAACGTGTGTGTGTTTATCACAGTAATGACGGTTTTGCAAAATGTCGTGGCGGAACGTGACCCTGGTGACGGTGATGAACCCGGTTTACCGCCCAGCCCTGATGTCCATCCCTACTGTCCTACACAGCCCCGCCTCTCTCCCTTCCCTGTCCATGCACGTGCCATATCGCCGTTCAAGCACATATTTTCATACATGCACTGACTGTACACACAAACACACACACATACCAACACTCGACTTCACTTTCTTACACTCCACTAGTCTGCCAATAGAGTCCAGACCAGCTGCTACCCTTTGGGAAGGTGCCAGCCTCCCTATTAATAAAACCAAGCATGTGGGCCGTTCTCACTCTGACACTGACTAGATCTGCTCCGTTGACTTCTGATAAACCCCGCTTGTTATTTGTTTACTGTTTGTCATCATAATCCATATTTTATAAAGTTAACTTCAGAGTCTGGCTTTGCAAATGTGAAAAATAATGGAGCCACTAGTGATGTCACGATAAAAAAATTTGAGCCTCACAACTCATTTTAGAGTCGGACCGAATTTCAGTGAATTGCAATTTACAGTGTGAGAACATAAATCGTGAGCTTTGGCTTCACATCGCAAACGATCTACTCGTACCGTAGGAGCAGGAAGTACACAACAACATGTCTAAATTCAATATACACTACATACAAGACAGTGTATGCCCAGCTTTAGTTATATCACGTTAAAAAATATATGATTTATGAATGTTCCTTGCTCGTTAATGTTTCGTGTTGTTTTTAAGAAGAAGGATGAAGTTGAACTTAGTAGCCTCTCCTTTTCTCCGTCAGTGTCTTAATACCCCTCATTCCTCTGCCCTCCCTTCCTCTCCCTCTCTGTCCTGTTACATTATGCAGCAGAGCACTGGAAGAACGGCTCAAATGATTACTTCATTTTCTTGTCACTTTTCCCTCAGAAGCACTGATTTGATAAAATGAATGGGATTAAGCACTGTGGTTGAGACCCATCTAATTATTTGGATAATCAGCAGCCATAAAAGATAAGAGACACGGTTGAAGCGTCTCATTTTGTTCCTGCATCGTACATTTTAAATAGAATCTTATACGAATCACGGCTGAAAGTCTCCCTTCATATTTCACATTTGGCAACGTTTTCATTAATCGATTCAAATATCTGATCACAATTTCATTGTCCATGATTAATCACAAATTAATTCCAAATTTTGTATCTGTTCTAAATGAACCTTAAAGGGAGATTTGTCAAGTATTTAATCCTTTTATCAACATGGGAGTGGACAAATATTCTGCTTAATGCAAATGTATGTATATATTTATTATTGTAAATCAATTAACAACACAAAACAATGACAGATATTGTCCAGAAACCCTCACAGGTACTGCCCTAAACTGCATGTGATTATCATAAAGTGGGCACGTCTGTAAAGGGGAGACTCGTGGGTACCCATAGAACCCATTTACATTCACTGATCTGGAGGTCAGAGGTCAAGGGACCCTTTGAAAATGGACATGACAGGTTTTTCTCGGTAAAATTTAGCACAAGTTTGGAGCGTTATTTAACCTCCTCCTAGATAAGCTAGTATGACATGGTTGGTACCGATGGATTCATCAGGTTTTGTAGTTTCATATGTTTGCCAGTATCTTCACTCTAGCTTTAAAAGTGAGCCCGCTACAACCCAAAAAACACAAGTTGCATTTATACGTTAAAGAAATTATTGGTGTTGAAACTAATTTGCATTAACGCGTTATCATCAGGTGTACAGAAACATACAAATAAAGCACAGATGTAAATGATTGTGCCTCCATATTTTGGTTTCCTCCATAAGTTTGGAGCATTATTTAACATCCTTCCCAACAAGCTAGTATGACATTCGTATTAATGGAGTCCTCAGGTTTTTTAGTTTCATATTTCCCGCTACAACCTCCGGAAGATCGATTGTGTTAAAGAAATTAGTGCCATTAAAACGAATTTGTGTTAACACGTTATTATGTGGTTTACTTGGACAGCAATAGTTTTCATGTAAAATATGAATGTCTATGTGTTATTGTTTTTCAAAGCTACAGCCAGAAATCTTAAAAATATCTACATCCTAAGTAGAAATTACTAGGGATGTGCATTCCTAGCAAAAATACGATTTGCAAATCACTGGGAATTAGTCGATTACTATTCGAATAATTTTTGCTGTTGCATTCAACACTGTGACTAAAAATCATAACCAGAACTGGGATCAAAACACAGTCATGCCCATGCAAAACAAAACAAAATGTAATGATTGTACATTTATCCCACTTTGGCACCGCGTTCGACTGCGTTGCCAAACAAAATGGGAGTGCTGGAAGGCCAGTTTAGCCCTGCTTGGCCTCTCTCAGTCTGATTTAGCATCAACCAGCCAGTGTGTGTATCGTCTTTACAGTCGCCCACTGCTGCTGCCTGTTTATCCATAACGGCATATGTTGTGTCTCTATCTCACCCCTGCCACTGCCTCTCCCTCACCACCCACATATATAGCCGAGTTGTCACTTTGTGCAAGATGCTGACGGTGGTGGTGTGTGTGTGTGTGTGTGTGTGTGTGTGCGCCGTGGGCTGTGCTAAGAGTATCAGAGCATCATGTGACATTTTTCTTACATGAGCTGTATGTCCAGAAGGCGGTGCAGGTGTGCTAGTATGAGTGTTTGTATATCCGACGCTGCTTGCTGATTATGTACTTTGCTTGCTTTTTACTGCCAAAGTGTACGTGTACATGCAAGTGTGTGTGTGTGTGTGTGTGTGTGTGTGTGTGTGTGTGTGTGTGTGTGTGCGCGCGTGCCAGCACGCCCTGCAGGTAGAGCGCCGGTTTCCAGCAGGGTTTGTCTAGTAACAGCCGCAGCACGTGACTAAAGAACACGGGCATGAAAAAATCAATCCATCACAGACTCTCTCCCTCCCTCCTCTCTCTAGATTTCTCGCTCTCTCCACGTATCCGAATCCCAAAAATAGCTACGCCCCACGTCACTGCACCCCTCACACACACACACACACACACACACACACACACACACACACACACACCCGCAGACATATGCATTCTCAAAGACACACACCTAACACAAACACACACACGTCCAAACTAGCCAGCAACTGAAACTGAATTATTCAACAGAGCCAGAATGCACAGCTAGGAGAAAAGGGGAACGACAGAAATGCAGAAGGAAAGGAGAGAGAGAGAGAGAGAGAGAGAGAGAGAGGGAGAGAGAGAGACACAAAGAAAAATGAAAAATATGATCTTCTACTCAATGTGCATGCAGTAAATATGGATGAGCAGACAGACGCACACAAGATCCAGGATGTTTATTTACATATATCAGATTTTCCAGTTTTGAAATCGATGTTTTAATGCCAGAATCGATGTATTTGCTTCATTTGAGTCTATGAGGAGGAAGAAGGAAGTTTTTATTGTGGTAGTCTGAGTAACGTGACGTCATATCTGTTCCGTATCCGTCAACCAAAACAAACCTCAGAGAGTCTAAAACGTTGGAGGGTCAGCGTGGATACGACCTGCACCCTCCCATGTTAAATCCAGCGTGGTAAACACTACACATCCAGTAAAGGATGGAAACACTTAACAGGAAAAGCAGAGCTAGACAGAGCAGAGCTAAAGCTGCATGCTAACTCTGTCACGGACAGGAAACGTTATCATATCGCGGTAACATTGCGGTCCAAACCTCCGTGGTCAAATGGGCCGACGTTACGACTGTAGAGCACCCAGATACTGACATTTGTGTTCTCTGCATTGAAACGGCCCCGATGGAGCTGACCATGGATGGATAAAGAGAACGGAGCTGACGGGAGAGCTAGAGACCACCTTGGAGAAGTTAGAGGAAGTAGACACGTGGGACTACGTCCGCTTTTCAAAATAAGGTGTTAACAAAGGGAACTGTATATACAAAATACATCTATGGAAATCAGACTGATGGATTATATTCACCAGAAGTATAAAACATTACATGTCCCTTATAAATTAAAAAGAAAACACCACTAATCTGTGAGGGAAATGTCTTTATTCTTTGATTTTTGGGTTGCTGGATAATAAATGTAATAAATATAAATGTAATGAATAATTCCTGACAATGACTGATATATTTGACTTCAGGACATCTCTGACTACATACATGCGAGATAGGTGAATCGTCCCAGCCCTATTAAAGACAGCATAACAACAACAGCTATTGCTACCAACGTTTCTATTGTGATTTATGCCCTAGTTGCTACACAGCAGCGTGTTTCCATATTGATTTTGCTTCCATTTCTCAATTGCCATATATGTTACAAGGGCACCTATCTGCAGTATATCAAAAAACAGCTGGCACGATGCATTCATCAGATTCTCAGGGATCAATTTACAATCTGTGAACAGTGAAGCTTGTCTTCTTCAGCTGCTATTGGGTGACCCGTTCCTCCCCCCAGCACTATCCAGTCGCTAGACATTCACATTTATTCACTTGGTAACATGTTAGCCATAAAACGTGATGGAATATAAGATTGTCTTAGAGACTTTCTACGTACCAGTGGTCAAAATATTTTCTGTGCAATTGTGAAACAGGAAGAGAGAGACGGAGAGAGAGAGAGAGAGAGAGAGACAGAAAGAGAGAGAGAGAGGGAAATGTAGATTCCTCTCTTCCTAGAATGACCTCAGTGTTCCTCCACCTCTATGTAAGAACACTGTGGGAGGACAGACAGATAGATTTCAGCACATGCACAAACACACACCCAGACAATGTAAAAAGTAAAAACGATGCAGAGTGAAGATACGTACTGTAGTCAAAAAGTTATTGTTATAAATGACCAGATTTTCCATTAGGGGTTGTGTATTGGCAAGAATCTGGCGATGCGATATGTATTATGATAACGGTTCAATATACTGCATATATATTATAATACTGCATGCAAACAACTGCATGGTTTTATTTATTTATTTTTATGTAGTGCAATTTATTTGTTTTGTTTATGTACTGTATGTTATTTTTCCTTATTCTTTTCCCTATTACAAAACAAATAAATAAAATAAATAAATAAAATTTGAGTTCAGTGATCAATCAGAGTGGAAATCAGGACCGACAGCCTGAAAAATAATTAAGGCTGTCAATCGATTAAAAAAGTTCATCGTGATTATTTGCAAACTTTATTGTCTTTATTAGCATAAAAGAATATGCTCCAAACTGCAGCCCAACAGGCAACAACAGCTGTCAGTGTGTCAGTGTGCTGACTTGACTATGACTTGCCCCAAACTGCATGTGATTATCATAAAGTGGTCTGTAAAGGGGAGACTCGTAGGTACCCATAGAACCCATTTACATTCACACATCTGGAGGTCAAAGGTCAGGGGACCCCTTTAAAAAATGGACATGACAGTTTTTCCTCACCTTCTTTTTTTTTTTTTTTTAGACATTTTTCGGATTTAAAAAAAAAAAATTTAGACATTTTAGACACAAAAATATGAACGGTAATCAACGGAGTGAGACGGTCACAAAAGTCTCAGTTTGTTGTAAAACTGCTGAAGTATCAGACTGTGAAAATACGTCATTGGAAAGACGACACACACTAAAGTGG
Source organism: Sebastes fasciatus (assembly GCF_043250625.1). Taxonomy (NCBI): domain Eukaryota; kingdom Metazoa; phylum Chordata; class Actinopteri; order Perciformes; family Sebastidae; genus Sebastes; species Sebastes fasciatus. Next base: position 32,400,087 of record NC_133807.1, on the reverse strand, counting down.
CGTAAGTGACGTCTCTCTCTCTGAAGCTACGATATCTCTGTGTTTCCTACTGGGATTTTTAAGAGGTTAATCAAAAACCAATAGTGTTTTGGAGAATATATACAGTATCACAACATATAATATCGTGATACTCTTGTGTATCGATATTTTCTTACACCCCTATTTTCTATATTCTAAAATTATAGACGGATTAATCAGGTTTTGTTTTTTTTGGAAGACCACGGATGAAAAATACATTCAGCACATAATGAGAAAAATGCAATGTATTGTCCAAGTGTGAAGAAAAACAATCTAAATAGATTAGGCTTCCTTATGAGCTCAATTTAGTTCCTAGTTCTCAGTGTGTACTTGTGCATGTGTGTGTGTGTGTGTGTGTTGAGTCTGCCCGTAGGGACTCAGGATACAGATCAATTCACACATTTATTACCAGACAGTCAAAAAGGTATGAGGTAGGCAGATTGAGCCCCCAGGGCGCACACACACACACACACACACACACACACACACACACACACACACACACACACACACACACACACACACACACACACACACACACACACACACACACACACGCACACACACACACACGCACACACACACACACGCACACACTCAGGAATCATAACACATATGCAGACAGACTTCACTTCCTACTGCCAACAATTACCAACTAAACAAGACTTGCAGCTGTCAGGATGTTCTGCAAAGTATCCTCCAAAAACTTCAAACAAATGCTTTAAATTAGTGGTGCCAAAAAGGCGGAAGCGGCCAATTAGAGGGAGGAAAGGAAAGGATGCAGTGGAGGAGAGCGAGCGGAGCAGCCGTGGTGGCAGGGAGATGGGAGAGGGGAAAAAAAAGAACGAATGATGGATCGGCTTTGAGCGAAAGACAAAAAGTACAGGTAGTGAAACGTGAGAGGAGACGACAAAACTTCACTTCCTATCAGTCAAAGAGAGTGAAAAGAGAGAGAGAGGGGAGGAGAGAGAGGACAGAGGCATTAGCAGAAACTCACTGTAACACTCACACTGCACCCGATTCGTCTGTTATCAGGCCGTTACATAGAAGTTATCAGTCGCTATAAGCACCATAGATCTGGATCATTATGGGCCTACTACACCTACTGTGTTGTGAAAGGGAAATTTAAAAGCAACACATTCTAACATGTAAAGCTGAATGAAACATCACGTTTTGAACACAAACTTCTTTAGGTTTAGGTAACAAAACTACAACTTCTTTAGGTTTAGACAAAATAAAACTACAACTTCTTTAGGTTTAGGCAACAAAACTACAACTTCTTTAGGTTTAGGCAACAAAACTACAACTTCTTTAGGTTTAGACAATAAAACTAAAACTTCTTTAGGTTTAGACTATAAAACTACAACTTCTTTAGGTTTAGACAATAAAACTACAACTTATTTAGGTTTAGGCAATAAAACTAAAACTTCTTTAGGTTTAGACAAAATAAAACTACAACTTCTTTAGGTTTAGGCAACAAAACTACAACTTCTTTAGGTTTAGGCAACAAAACTACAACTTCTTTAGGTTTAGACAAAATAAAACTACAACTTCTTTAGGTTTAGACAAAACAAAACTACAACTTCTTTAGGTTTAGACAAAACAAAACTACAACTTCTTTAGGTTTAGACAAAATAAAACTACAACATCTTTAGGTTTAGACTATAAAACTACAACTTATTTCGGTTTAGGCAATACAACTACAACTTCTTTAGGTTTAGGCAACAAAAAAACATTTAGTTAAGTTTAGGGAAAAACATTGTTTTTGGGGTTAAAATAACTATGAACACATTGTTAGTTTCACACGGGATGCGATCCCCAGTCTCCTGGGTGAAAACCCTGTGTTTTGTGTTTTTCTTTTATACCTTCTTTCAGTGATCGACCAAGTGAATACATGATAAAACCTACTAGTGGCTGTAGTAGGCCCCTACTGACCCACATCTATGGGGCTTATAGCAACTGATAACGCCTATTTAATAGCCTGATAACAGTCTAATTGGCTGCACATTGTATGTTTGTGTGTACATTATGGGAACTCACCTTCCATTTGGAGACCAAAAAGCTAGTCTCTCTGCATGGTAAACCATTAAATCTTATGGTTAAGACTTTGTTTTTTTGGTTAGGGTTAGGGTTAGGGTTAGGCATGTAGCCCTTATGGTAGGGTAAGTCTCTAAGTCAATGCAATGTCTGTCTAAGTGACAAAAACAGGTTTGTGCTCTGGCTGCAGTGTAGCTGGCCAACCCTGAGTGTTTGACTCTCCACCGCTTTGTGTTAAATGATTTATATGCAGACAGGCAGCTTGACTCTCTCTCTCTCTCTCTCTCTCCATTGTTTCTCATTAGTCTACCCCTCTCTATAATGTCTCTGTCTTTCTGACTTCCCCCCCTCCTTTCTTTATATCTGTCACTCCATAGTCCATCTCACTGTTCTGTCTCTCTACTCCAGCTGCATATTAGCAGCAGAGCGGGAACAGAATTTGACCTACCCGGCTCTGAAATTCACTTTTTGAAGTATTTTTTTATCTGCCACTTTTGAAATCTGTGCGCTAAATGAAGGAATAACATTTTAGATATGATGTTCTATATATTTTACACGAAAAATAGATGACATGCATGGTATATTACAGTGTTCGAATTACACCTCGGCTTGCAGGGGGAGCCCTATTTTTCGGGGCTGGGAGGGTACTGTACACAGTACTGTCCTTTGTTGGTTGCATAAAAACACAATTCAAATGATTAAGAAATTAATTATTGTATTTTTATTTACATATTTGCTTTGATTAAAAAAAAATGTTTGGCATCAGTAGTTTTAATGATGTATTATAAGCTGTTTAGTGTTAGTGTTAGGAAGTTAAACAGGTCATAATTCCCTCTCTAGTATCTATTTTATATTGATGATCTGGACATTCGACACATTGCTTTGCTTAGCTTTTGTTTGACTTTTTACTACACAACACCTCACACTACATTATTCAAGCACACCCACATTGACACTACTGATTTCACTGACTAACACACTCCATAAGTACATTTAATTCTTAATTCATATTATTTGTTATAATAAATACTTTATATTATTTGGCATTTTGTGTCCGTTGCCATTTTTGTCATGGCCCACGGGCCGGGTTATGACAAATTGGGGGCTCGTCCGGGATTATATTTTAAAACTTCTCCTTCAAACAACTGGATTTATTCAGGTTTCCTCAAAAATCTTAATTGTAATATCAAATCGTGTAGAATCGCAATACATATTGAATCGCGATGTTAGTAGGTGTTGTGTTTTTCACTTACTGCATTTAACCCCTCACCCAAATGTCTGAAAGACAAAACAAACTGTTTACCTCATGTTAACAGTGTGGCAACACAGAAACACACATATGTTCCATGATAATGCTATAAACTTTCCTAACAATCAGGTCTCTACGTCAACTGGAGGACGTCAGAGTGGAGAGGGTTGAAGGAAGGGGGGAGCAGCGTATCGCTATACTGAAAAGTGCCTCTTTTCAAGCGGCTCCTGTTACTTTTAGGCAGGCCTGACGTCAAAGATAAAGACTCATGGATGTAACCAGATTGAGGAGAGAGCAGAGTGTGCACTGAGAGTTCATGTATGTTTGTTGAAAGAACAAAATGAAAGGAGAGACTAAAAGGTAAGCAGCATAAGAATGACTGACCTCACTGACTGCGATAAACAAAATGCATTCAAACACGCAAATCCTGAACACACACACACACATGCAAAAGAAAACTAAGCTGATGTTAAGTCTCTGTGTAGTTATCAGCTGACAGTTGCAAGCTGGAGAAAGGCCAATAAATAATTTAGATTCTGCAGTGAACGTAGATCACTGACTCTCCACATCCACCCAAAAACCACCCAGGTCCCTCCATCCGTCTGTTCCTGGGTCTGTTTCTCACTTTGTCCCCGTCTGTCTCTCTTGATCACTTACTGTACCGTACAGTACGTACAGTACGTCTCTGGACACGACTCACATTATTGCAAAGGAAGTGAGAGACCTGACTTTTCTCCGTGGTGGCCTGGTGGTCAGGTACACTAAATATGCGGATGTCAGACACACTCGCAGACCTGAACAATATTAGTGTGCTTCCCTTGACACAATCAGGAAGTAACACATACAACAGGCATTACACCAACCTACATATACAGTACATACTGCATACTGCGTTCCTCAGTAGTATGCAGTATGAAACAGTTAAAGTCATGTATTAAGCAGTATGTTAGACCAGGCTTTAGCCTTTAAACCAGCTCTTAAAACAAACTCGTACCACTATTACAATATTACTGAACAATACAACTTTGATTTAGTAGTTTATGTTCTGTTAGTTAACTTTATAAGATACTGCAGGTTTAAACTATTTATTCTAACAGCTCATAGTGAAGTCAGACAAACAGGATCATCAACGAGGGGAGACGGGAAATATAAAACATTGATCCACAACATTTACTCAAACTGCTTTTTCAGTTCCAGCAAATAAACAGTGGACTGATCTCCTCCAGATGTTAGAGTAATATGTTGTCTCAGCAGGTATCTCTCTGCCCCGTCAGAGGCTGCTCTTTACCTCTCCTCTCTCCTCTTCCCTCGCCACTCTGCTGCTCTGTAGCCGCTCTGTGAGCGTCACCGGCCGGCTGGCGAGCTGAGCTACACCCCGTGGGCGATGTGGAGCTTTTCAACTCCATAAAGGCAGATAAACAGGTTCCTGTTCATTTATAATGGAACATTAGTGTTGTGATATTTAAACAAACTATCAAGGAAATAAAAGCCCCTCGTCTACAGACCGGTCTCTAGAGAGCTCCAGCTCATAGCGGTCTGTGAGCGTGACCGCCCGGCTGGCTGGAGAGGTAGCGACCCCGGCAGGCGCTATAGCTAGCTGTCACGGCAGTTTGTGGAGCTTTTAAACTCTGAAAACGTCGGAGCAAATGTTCGGTTCAACATCTAATACCGTAAAACTGTCAATATTCTAAATCTACACAGTTGATTTCTCGCCTCAGAAATGTTCAGAAGTGAATTTAGTGATGAAATAGCTACGCAAAATGTAAAAAAACGAGAGCTGTTTCTGGCTGTTGTTGTTGTTGTAACCGTAGCCTGTAGCAGTCCAGCGCTTTGCATTGTGGGATACAGTAGGTGAGGTAGACTGGTCCGATGCAAACTGGAGATTTTTTCCAAATCAGTACGACATCCGGGTATTTTTGGTATACTGTAGATTTAGCTTTTGTTCGCATACTACATGCTACATTTTGGCCAAATCAGTACGTACTACTAGTATAGTATGAGGTAGTACTACTAGTATAGTATGAGGTTGTACTACTAGTATAGTATGAGGTTGTACTACTAGTATAGTATGAGGTTGTACTACTAGTACAGTATGAGGTTGTACTACTAGTATAGGATGAGGTTGTACTACTAGTATAGTATGAGGTTGTACTACTAGTATAGTATGAGGTTGTACTACTAGTATAGTATGAGGTTGTACTACTAGTATAGTATGAGGTTGTACTGCTAGTATAGTATGAGGTTGTACTGCTAGTATAGTATGAGGTTGTACTGCTAGTATAGTATGAGGTTGTACTACTAGTATAACAGTACATATAAAGTATATTAGACACAGAAGAGGGAGGTTGACTCCTCGGTGAAACAGCTGAGCCAAGACATTAAACCTCGTCTTGAATGGTCATTTGATCCGTCATTGATTCTGGGTCACATGATCAGATATGGAACTGGGAGATTAAGGCTCTATTAAAGCACATAAACACAAAACTCATGGCATCTACAGTAAGCACCAACTAACGGCATGCATGCTCTTAGATTTTGCTGAATTAACACAGTTTATTTAGTCCACAGAATATTCTAACTTAACATCTTCTGATTATGAAAGGGTGGTTAATTCATAATAAAACACATTACTTGTATTATATTTCATATTGAGCTGGCTACTATAGATAGCTAGAACATAATATTGACTTCCTCTCCATTTACAACGGCACAGGAAAACACACTTAAGTGAACGCTGATGACGCAGGCAGCACCATATGGTACGTGTGTAGTGCAGTGTATGTGTGTAGTGTAGTGTATGTGTGTAGTGCAGTGTATGTGTGTAGTGTATGTGTGTAGTGCAGTGTATGTGTGTAGTGTAGTGTATGTGTGTAGTGCAGTGTATGTGTGTAGTGTATGTGTGTAGTGCAGTGTATGTGTGTAGTGTAGTGTATGTGTGTAGTGCAGTGTATGTGTGTAGTGCAGTGTATGTGTGTAGTGCAGTGTATGTGTGTAGTGTAGTGTATGTGTGTTTTGTTATGCTTGCTAAAATTAGTGTCCTGCAGATGTGCACATTATGAACTTAGCTGACACTTAATACCTATCTGCACAGAAACAAACAAGTGAATACATGATTTGCAGCTGGTTTACATTAACTCCTGGTGTGGATTCGACAAGGTCAAATGGGCATTTAAGGTCAAAGGTCAGTGGGGCAGCCAACGGGGGATTTAATTTCTAAAGGTCATATACAGGATTATCCGTTTAGTTTCAACTTTCCCCCAGCAGCATGTAACAGGATATGTTATTTCTGAGCACATTATCAGCCTCCTCCTCATGGCTCTGGATCTAACCTGTGACGGGAGACTTTGGCCAATCACATGCCATTTCTGAGAGAGAGAGAGCGTTCCTATTGGCTGTTCATTCAACGGAGGCAGCTGTCAATCACTCGCGAACTCCGATCAAACGATCAAACTAGGCAGCGCCGATCAAATATGAATCAATATTCTGTTACTGTAATGTCTATTTCTCTCCTCAGATGTTGTCAGAAACATCTTGTCGTGTACTGTTTAGCTGTAAAATGAGAACGTTTGTGACCCCGGCTAGTGGACGGTGCTTGGTGTTTCCTCAACTGATCTCAACATGGCTGCCGGGTCACAAACTCTCACTTTACAGCTGATTGGTTGTTTTCCTCCGGTCTGTGAAATCCTGCAGATGCCGTTAGGAGCATTAAAGGAGCACCTCCTTTAATATTTTTATCTAAATGTTTATTTTCCCTGGCATCTGTTATTTTGTCTTGTTGTTCCTTTTACAGTTTTGCACGTCTTTGTAATTAAACCTTTATGACCAGTTTGTGAAATAAAGGCAAATACTTTTTTTTATTTTTTTTAAGTTACCGTAAATTGCAAAGTAGGTCACAAATCAACTTTTTTGTTTTTAATAAAATAAAATAAAATGTGTATGTAGGCTAATTATTTTAGTTTTGTCTTCTTTTTGTCTTCTTGTTCAACTGTCTATGTACAGTATATGTACCTTTGTTAATGAGCATGATTTCAATCAAAGAAAGCATTAAATTAAATAAATAAGATTAGATTTTTTCCACTCTTAAGATTAAGTAGATTATTAAATACTTTTTTTTTTTTTTTAAATGATCCAGTTAGTGGTATCAAATTTCTATTAAAATGTGACTTCTCTGTTGATAAAACCCAGATTAAGTTAGCAAATTTTCATCGGCAAGCACTGACAGCATATTTTACAAACATGACTTTTATAGGTATTTCATATGAAACAATGACGACATTCAATATAAGAAAATAGGACTTTTTTTTATCGCACATGATTTAATAAAGGAATACTGACAGTTGGTTACTCAATAAAAGAGGTTATTTATTATCTTATAAAGAATTAAACCAGAAAGTGTCCTTATACTTCTACGAAACCCCTGGTACTGTTGATCAATCTTTCAATTCAGAGGACTGTGTGGAAAATATTTATATGTGAGGTAGTAATATAGTGAAAGAGATTAACAAACATATTAGAAACACCTTCAGTTATGTTTCTGTGCCTTCATCTGGATGTTTTTGGTCTTCCTTATTTGAGGATGTACAGTGGGAGAAAGCTTGGTGATAAATACTGCATCAATAACAAAGTTAAGGAAGTGTCTTTCAAGATATTACATAGAATTTACCCGGTAAAATGTGATTTCATGGTAAGAAAATAAACCCTGTATAGTTATACTGTCCCATCCTTATGTCCCAATCAGCCTTAATTCACCCGACACTAAAGCATGCACTCATTCTTAACTAACATTAAATTCAGAGATTATCCTGACACTGTGTGTCTAAGGTTCAGCATGTTTATTAAGCTCAATGTGAAAGGTAAATGCTGGTATTCATTGTATTTAACAAGGCACTATTTGCCTATTTCAAATGGCACAGTAACACCCTGAACTCTGTAATGCTAATTCTAATTAAACAACCAAATATCTGTATCTAAAACGTGGATGTGAGAGAATAGTTTTTTTTATATGCTACTACTCCCATGGGTCCAGTCAGTTCACACAGCTAAATAAAGCCGTGGGTCATAATTCTGCTGAATCCACTGAGACTCGTACATCTGGTGAATCCAAAAGCTGTTTCAGTCTCTGCTCGGTGAAACATCGGTCACGTGCATCATCATCATCATCTGGTGACACTTCTGATGGCTGCAGGTTGGTAATGAATGAATCACAGTCCCCCTCCTTTAATTTAATGAACTATACCATTAATATTTATGAGCCCTTTTCTTCATTATGCAATAAGATTCACTGTATTACCACTAAGAAGAAAAAACTCTTAAAACTAGGGACTCGATCTGTGAATTTGAGGCTGAATTGTTACACAAATAGTCAGTGGTCATGTCTATAATGTTAAATGCAGCGGTACATGTCCATCGGGTCCGGCGAGGACACTATAGGTTAAAAAACTTATATTGCCAAGAAGTTCGTTCCATTGCAACATCAATGCCCAGCAGCAGAGCTTACTTCCACCATTTTGGACTGAAAGCAACCACCAGACGCCAGTAAAACGTTGTACAAAAGTAAAACTAAATGATCTCTATTCTATTGTCATATTCTACCGAAATGTCCTGTGTTGAAAAATATTATAACTAGAATGGCACTCGGAGAGCGCAGACCTCCGCCAAGGTGCGTGACTTTAAAAACTGATCACAGCTCACAGCTGGCGGTACCATGAGGTGGTCGGCTTGTTATTAACACGGTGTGTTTCAGTGTAACGTATCGGCGGATGCCTCTCTCATTCAGCAGCCTTGTTATGTCTGTAGAACGTTACACTACGTTGTCTCTCATCCGCTTTGTTCTTTCTCACCGCGGATGGACAGCAGCTCCCTCCGCACCTCGATGTCTCGCCACACATCCACACACGGATCTCTCTGCTCTCAGAAGGAGGCGGGGTCACGCGACATCAACGCGTCATCAGTTACACTACGCATGTGTTATACTCTGTGGTCTTAATGCTCTGGCTGATCGGAATCCTTAAACATATTCCTGAATCCGTATCATGAGCCGGATCGCCACCAAAATCTAATGGGTCGTTCATTGTGCCACACCCCACCCCTCCAAAATATTTCATTCAAATCCATCATGGACTTTTGGAGTAATCCTGCTAACAGACAGACAGATAGACAAACCAACGCCGGTGAAAACATAACCTCCTTCCGAGGCCTTCGGTCTCGGCGGAGGTAATAAGCGTTTTCAGTCCAATATGGTGGCAGCGGCTAGATTTGTCTCTTTGCTTCTATACTCTTTGACTAGTGGGCGCGCTGCTCCACTCAACTGGCCGTTCAAGCGGTGGCGTACCCTATCGTTGAATGCACCTGATTGGTCCCTGGTTTTCTGCTCGCCGTTTCAAACAGGAAACGACGTGGCGGCCTGCTCGTAAACTTTTCTGTTATCCCGTCTAAATCATCCACCAAAATCTACTTCTGAAAACATTTTAAATTAGAAACAGGCAATGCCTCTGCTGAATCTGGTTTCATTTAAGAACTAAATTGCCTAGTTTCACCAGGTTTCGTGAGCCAGACGGGCTCATTTATAAAAGGACTGTTCCTGCTTTTTCATTTTGAAAGAGCAACGGCCAATGAGGGAACTCCAACGCTCGGCTGACCAATCGTGTAACTTCAACATTCAGTCACTCTGACTTTTGCATTTGTAGGATTTTTGGCTGGCCCGCCTCTGTGTACTGTAATGACTATTTCTCTCCTCAGATGTTCTCAGAAACATCTTGTAGTGTTCTGTTTAGCTGTAAAATGAGAAAGTTTGTGACCTGGCAGCCATGTTGAGATCAGTTAAGGAAATACCAAGCACCGCCAGCCGGAGCAAACTTTCTCATTTTACATTTATTATGGAATTGATGCCAAATGATACCAAAAATATTCTGCCTCCTGCTGGTTTAATGTTCAGTGTTTGGCAGTATGACCCTGATATTAACTATTTCTTTCCCAATATGACATCATACACATCTTTAATGTATGGTGATAAAGTATCTGTGGTGGGGGGATTGTAAGTGTGGGCCTGTTGTGGTGAGATTTGGAGACTTTGACCCTAGCATGAAGAAAGAATGGAGGTTCAAAAGCAGCTTTCAGTCTCTCTGTGACGATAAATGAATAGATAAATTGCTGGGTGCCACTCTGAGGATTATTTGCTGACAATGTTGTACAAGGAGTGGGTTTTAACACAGCACGGTATATATCCAGAGAACAGTGTGTAAAAATAGATTAAAGACTTTGATTGGGGTTAATATTACCAAAGATAAGCGATTGAAGTCTACCTTGACTCCATCAAATATCATTTTTCTGATCTGAAATATTATAACCAGTTGCCTGAAAGCACATCAGCTGATGAGACACTGAACATCTGGATGTATGTCCACAGTGGTGCAGTGGTGTCTGGAGTCACCTGAGACGACCTCATGATTAACATTGTTACCACGTGCACGACTACCTCAACCGTCTCAAGCTTTTAGCACATTAGGTAATTCAGTAATCCATTCAGTTAAGCATGAATCGGGCAGATATATAACTAAATCCTCAACAAAACAATGGGTGATTTCATACCTGATTATTGATGAGAGCTTTACTGGGAAGAGCTTCAGAAGATGCTGTGGGGTTTTTGTCTTTGAAATATCGATTGAAGGAGGTTATGAAAATCTCAAAATAGCACTTCATTAAATCCATTTTGTTCCGTCTAACCTCATCTTGGTTAGTTTGGCCATATTAAGCCACACAATAACATCATCTGTGTCTCAAATGTACTCAAGATTGCCCACAATAGACCAAGTTATATACCGAGGACGGACAGTATAATGTACTCCCTGGTGAGAGGGGGGGATAAAATGCTGTACTATAGCTACACCTCACAATTCATTACAATCCAATAAACAACAACACCACAAAGCATAGCTTCAGAAATTACCGATAAATTGAATCACAGACTCAGCAAATATTGAACATTACAAGCTTCACCAAGGTTGGAGTTATTGCAGAGCTGGATTACATTAGATCGTCTACTAGCGTTCATGTTATTGTATCAAACACCTCGACGTCGGTGTTGGTGTTGGTGTTGGGACCGTGTACCTGAAGGACCTGAAATATCCCAAATACTGTAGATACATTACTGCAGATTCAGCAAAAATATAATATGAAACTCTCCTCAGCAGCTGCTTTCTAGACCGTCACCGACCGTTTCCAAGAAACCAACCGCCCTCACTAATGTCAGCAGAGATGTTAAACCTCATCTGTTTTCTGTGTTTAGATAATAATATCTGAGCAAACACTTATAAAATCTTCAAATGAATTAGTATATACTCAGTTCTGCATCTAAAGCTATTTAAATATTAGATTAACCTAAGAATTGTATCAAGAACAACAACTAATCGTGTTCCTCTGTGTCCTCCGGTGCTCCTAACGGCATCTGCAGGATTTCACAGACCGGAGGAAAACAACCAATCAGAGCCGAGCTGGAGCCTTACCGTCTCTGAGCAGCTGTCAATCACTCACAAACTCCGACCAAACGGTCAAACTAGGCAGCGCTGATCAAATATGAATTAATATTCTGTTACTGTAATGTCTATTTCTCTCCTCAGATGTTTTCAGAATCATCTTGTAGTGTTCTGTTTAGCTGTAAAATTAGAAAGTTTGTGACCCGGCAGCCATGTTGAGATCAAGTTGAGGAAATGCCAAGCACCGCCCACCATGCCGGAGCACAGCCAATAGGAACGCTCTCTCTCTCTCTCTGAAATGACCTGCGATTGGTCAGTAATGAGGAGGTGCAGAAGTCTATTCTCTCAGAACAATTGAATTACAATATGCTGAAAGGTTATTATGGAACACAAAGAAGATACTATACATTTCCATTTATGGTAGTTGAGCTTTCTGCCTTCACCAGACCCATCGTCACAAGGCTATGGACATATCCCATGCTGCCAAATATACTCCATCCATCCATCCATTTTCTTCCTCTTATCCGGGGCCGGGTCGCGGGGGCAGCAGGCTAAGCAGGGAATTCCAGACGTCCCTCTCCCCAGCAACGTTTTCCAGCTCTTCCTGGGGGACCCCGAGGCATTCCCAGGCCAGACCAGATATATAATCTCTCCAGCGTGTTCTGGGTTTACCCCGGGCCTCTTAACAGTTGGATGTGCCCGGAAAAACCTCCAAAGGGTGGCGTGCAGGAGGCATCCTGATCAGATGCCCGAACCACCTCAGCTGGCCCCCTTTCGACGCTGACGTCCCTCCGGATGTCTGAGCTCCTCACCCTCTCTCTAAGGCTGAGCCCAGCCACCCTATATGAAGGAAGCTCATTTCGGCCGCTTGTACCCGCGATCTAATTCACTACCCAAAGCTCATGACCGCAGGTGAGGGCTGGAACGTAGATGGACCGGTAAATCGAGAGCTTTGCCTTCCGGCTCAGCTCCCTCTTCAACACAACGGTTAACGGTACAGCGCCCGCATAACTGCTGACACCGCACCGAACCGGCTGTATACCAGCCAAATATACTGCTGTATACAGCTATATGACTGTATACAGCAGACTAGTTGTCATAGGAAAAGCACATTACTAATAACATTAACAACGGCTCCGTGTTATTCATGTGTCGCAGTGAGCCGTGACAGCGAGCCAGCATGCACGTTGCCAAGACCCTGAAACTGAAGCAGCTAAATGGAATTCAGCCATCATCATTATGTTTTATCATTTACACGTTTGCTTATCCGACTGTGACGTCTCAAAATGTCCTCTTTAAAAAAAACAGGTCGATCACAACTTGCCGCTCAGGAAAGTCGTCTGAACTTTAACCTAACAGGGTTCATCTTAAGCCACTTTATATGTATTTCAAAAGCCAGATCTATAGTTTCCTGTGTACACGGCCTCACATGTTGGAAGCCCCAGGAGACCCTCTGAACATTTCTTGCCAGTATTGTTATTCTTTCTCCATTTTGTTATCAGGAGTTGAAATCATTTTTTCTTTCTCAGCCATCAGTTAGTTTTGCATTTCTTTTCTATCGGTACAATACGTAAACACAAGCCGTCTGCATTTTTATTGAAATGGAATACCCTTATATACCCTGTAAGCAAGGAACACATCCTGATCAATAACCAAACTGACACCCCAAAGTAAGAAATCCACCATTTCAAAACATTACAAATGACTAAATTCATTCGGTATAAATGCACTATTTCAAGACTGCATGTGAATCTTAGAGTTATTAACTCGCTGTATAGTATTTAGGAAAGCAAATCTATGAATATTGAACATCAGATTTCCTGCAAACACTCTCTCTCTCTCTCTCTCTCTCTCTCTCTCTCTCTCTCTCTCTCACTAACACACTCATGTCTGTCATTTAGACGGTGAATAGACGTGATTCAGAGGCTCTATAAGTAGCTCCTGCATTTCACCACTGGAGCAAGCCCAATTAGTGTGTGTAGTTATGTCACGGCTCGAGCATCAGCGTGGATCAATACAATCATTACTCCAATTTCCCCTCTTGTCATTAAGACTCACACACGGAAACTTAACTTCCACATTTTGTGCATGCGTTCACTCACACAGACACACGAACCCTGCTAACGGAAATAGACTGAAATCACTGGCACCCCCGAATGGTGCAATACATGCTGCTTTCATGAAAGATGGAAATGCTGGAAATTTAACACTGTCATACTTAGTGGTTGTAAGTGCACGCACACACACACACACAGTTTGAAATGGTGGCACATTCATTCAGTGACACCTGCAGCTTGTGTGATTAAGAGGAGGCTTAAAATGGGGAAAATCATGTGCCTCTGTGTCCTCCGGTGTCCTCCGGTGTCCTCCGGTGTCCTCCGGGGCTCCTAACAAGCTGCAGTTATTTCAATTAAATAGCAAACACATGACCAACATGCTGCCCTGTTAATGCACCATATAATGATATCATGTATTGTTGCTGTCGTGATTCTACGTTGTCTTTTTATGTGTTGGATGCTGCTGTTTGACCCCGCCTTGGCTATAGGTCTGCACTTGTAAAAGAGGTTTTAATCTCAATGTGACTTCTTAGTTAAATAAAGGTTTATGATAACAGCATCTGCAAGATTTCACAGACCAGGAGGAAAACAAGCAGTAAGAGCTGATCTGCTGATCTGCTGTCCAGCTGCCGTCTATGAGAGCCGGCTGTCAATCATTCACGAACTCCAACCAAACGGGTCAAACTAGGCAGCGCTGATCAAATATGAATCAATATTCTGTTACGTTAATGCCTATTTCTCTCCTCAAATGTTTTCAGAATCATCTTGTAGTGCACGGTTTAGCTGTAAAATGAGAAGGTTTGTGACGCCGCCGGAGCCAACATTGTGAAATCTGTTGAAGGAACAGCAAGTTTCGGTCACATGACCGGAGCACAGCCAATAGGAACGCTCTCTCGCAATAAAACGACCTGTGATTAGTCAAAGTCTCCCGTCACGGGCTAGATGTTTTTAAAGGGTTCATACTTGTATTCTGGGTCTCTACTAGAACATGTTTACATGCTTTAATGTTTTCAAAAAAAAACATTATTTTCCTCATACTGTCTGCTTGAATATACCTTTATTTACCCTCCTGTCTGAAACACAGAATGGTGTTGCAACAGAATTGCGTTGCTAGGCAACAGCTTGGGTCCATGTTTACTTCCTGTCAGCTGATGTCATTTAGCAACAGGAATATAAACTGGGGACACCTTCAGAGTGTTTATGTTTAAAACTGTGAAATGGTCTAAATATTGTAGATTTGTAATATCACAAAAGGACAGAAATCCTGACGGCTTGTTTCAAACGTATTGCACAGTTTCTGAATACGGGGCTGTGTGTGTGTTTCTCTGTGCATGGATTAAGTGTTTCGATACTTTCACGGTATTTATATAGAACTTAAAACCTGCTTTATAATATAAAAGACATGCAAATGTCACTTTTTTTTTTACAATATGGTACCTTTAAAGTCTAGTTATCTCTCAGAACACTTGAATTATAACATGTTGATAAAGATTATTATGGAATTTTTTGCCCAATGATGCCAAACATATACTGCCTACTGCCAGCTTTACCAGCCTTCTATACTCACACCTACCACCTCTACACACACACACACACACACACACACACCATATCTAGAAAGACACCTGCATCATGCTGATATGGGAGCTTGTGTGTGCATCACTGCAAGGACGCACACACGTACACACACACACAAACACACACACACACACACACACACACGCACACACAAATTGTAGATTATTTTCATCTCTTCTCCCCTCCCCCCTTCCCTCGCTCTCCTGTTTATATAGCGGCGCGAGGCCTATACTGCACATGCATGCTGACATCAGCAACCAGCAGCGCCATCTAGACCCCCCCCATCCACATTATTACACACACCACCACCAACACACACACACACAGGACACATACATCAAGCAGGTCCCTCGCGACTGTGACATGAAATTACAAACAGATGTGATTGATGGTGACCAACAGCCTCATAAAAGCCCCCCCTTCCTCTTAATTAACTATACATTACATGTGAAGCATCTCGTCCTGTATAGCCTACCTCACATCTGCTCACATGTGACAAGTAGTTCAATCTTTAAGTTTAAGCCACTTGGACTATTGCTCACCTGTCTGGTCTTCAGTGTACTGCGGAAACTACAAATTGCCCAAAACAGAGCTGCAAGACTAGTTAGTTACACTGCCCCATGAGACCGAACACAGACAGCATGCATCATAAACTGTCATGGTTACCAGTAGAGAAAAGACTCGCCTTAAGCACAGCGCCATTCTTTAGTAAGAGCATTTATTCTTCTAAATCTCTATGCAGAGACGTTCACAGTAATTTCACTAGAACAGCAGGTGATGGCCAAATCATGTTACCTCACCCGAAATCTAATGCCTTAAAAAAGAAAAGTCATTTATGGTGCCATCAATCAATCATTGGAATAGCTGCCCTCTTTACATCCGTCAATCCTCTAACAAATCCTCATTCAAATACCATCTAAGAACACATTACTGGAGCAGCTGATTGATAGTCCAGTGTCGGTCATGTATGGTTTTTCTTTTGTTCCTTTTCCCTGATGATGATGGGCCTGGAGGCTAAATGGTTGTGGAAGATTGTGTATGAATGTGAAATTTATATATGTTTAGAAAATTTTAATGTTATTAGTGTAACACAAATATGATGTTGTATATATAGTATGTATGTGATAAATGTAATGTACTTGATTTCGGACCCCGGAAGACTAGCTGGTGCCATTGGTATCAGCTAATGGGGATCCTTTTTAAATGGAATAAGACAACATGTGAATGAGACACTAAGTCTGGCCTACCTGGTCCCCTAAACACAGTGCTTTACATCAGCCATATCTTTGTTCTCCATTAGAACAGTAGAACCTCTACAGAACCATCTTTGTTCTCCATTAGAACAGTGGAACCTCTACAGAACCATCTTTGTTCTCCATTAGAACAGTAGAACCTCTACAGACACAACCTCTACAACCTAAATAGTGCATTAAAACAAATCAGTAAGATAATGTAAAATAAAAGTGAAAACAGCTATAAGATGTATCTTTAAACAGTAAATGAACTGTAAAATACTGTGAAATTAATAAAGTTCAAACTGTATTTTTCATTAACAGTACAAAGCTGTAAATGTCGGCGACAGTATAATAATGTTAATTTTACAGTAACATAAAGGCAACCCTGCTGCCAGTTCTTTACTGGGAGATTCTTAACAGTGTGTGAATGAGACAGAGACAGAGAGGTCTGGCCTACCTGGTCCTGGGCCGGGCCTTATATATAGTAGGAGCTGTTACTCACTGTACTGTGCCAGGTATAAAAAAGGATATGGCCATTCGGTGATCTTTTTGGCGTATTTTCTGACGAAGTTATCCTCACTGAAGATGAAGAGCGAGCGGTTGACAGTGAAGCAGTTCTGTCGCACCGGGATGGGGTTATAGAGGGCCATGGTCCGGGCTCTCTGCGCCATAGACTGCTTGTACACTCTCTGGCCCCCGGGTCCTCCGGGTGGACCGTGGCCATGACCGTGGCCGTGACCGTGTCCGTGCTGGTGTCCGTGAGGTCCTCCTTGCCTGCTCCCACCTCGGCCGCCAGGGCCTCCGCCACCACCGCCAGGGCCTCCGCCACCGCCACCACCACCACCGCCATACCTGGACGGCACTTCGTCTCCGAACCGCGCCATTCTCTACACACCGAAAGCCAATCTTCACGAAGCAGCAGCGGAGAAGAAGGAGACCAATGCTCAGCTGTGCAGCCACACAACATTACATCCCATCTGGGTCGGAACGTCTCTTATGCACAAAACGGGTTTGTCTTTGTAAAGAAAAGCTGAAGATGAACACCTGAGAGCAGATCTCAGAGATGCTTTCTGCAGACGAGGATTGTGGGTGTGAGGAAATGCAATGTGTAGTGGGTTGGCTGGCTGGTTGCTCTGCAGGGTATATATGCTGTAGGGTGTCTCGGTCTCAGTCGCTTCTTATCGTGTCCCTATGAAGCAGGAGTCGCCTCCAACATGGAATCATGTGGAGACTGTCCATGAATGTTTCATGTTGTCCATGGTCGGTTGCTTCATGCCTGCCTCAGAGCCTTCTGCACCTCTCTGCTGGACCACTTATTCATTTACTCTCATGACAGCAATGTAACCGCCTCTCTAATGTCACACAGGCCTCAATAAAGAAATCAGTCGACAATAAAATGTTAAATAATTCCCCTCCTGCAGCTGTAGCCGTCAGTGACGTTCAACTCTGCATGTTGGAGACTTGAAAAGGTATTGAAAAAAAGGGACTACTATTATTTATTTATATAAGAAACATCCGCAATGTTTGGCACAGTGTGTGTGGCGATACTAGTTACAGTTATCTTTATTCTAGCAGTGCGCTCTGATAAAAAGCCTGGAGACTAAATGTGACATTTGTTATCAATGCGTCTTTTTTTTTTCTCAACCTCGAGTAGAAAGGAGAAAGAAAAATACCGTTTTCCTTTGAAATGTCCGCGTCATTGTGGTCGAGAGATGCTGAAGATGAAATATTTTTTCCTCAAATGAATGTGGTACAATCCTCCCTCATCTTCTTCTTCTCCATCACCTGCGCGTCGTCAAAGACAAAGGTACGACGGCCGCTTCTCCTCCTCCGTCGCCGTCTTGCAGCCTCTCATGTCTTTGGTTTGGGCTGGTCGAGGTGCAGCAGAGCCGAAAGAGTCCCTCACCATCCACCATCCACCGCCCAGAAAACAAGTCTCTACCTCCGTCCGCACCGATGAGCCTGAATGTCCTGCAAGCGCGTCCTTTCTCCGTCTCTCATTGGAGCAGCTAGAGCTCCTCACGGCCTCCTCTACGGACAGACGGACGGACGGATAGATGGATAGAGAGATGGATGGATCGGTGAATGGATGGAGACTAAAAAAGAAATGAAAGGGAGGAGACCGGCTGTCTCTTTGGAATTCAGTCCGCGCGCAAAAAAAATCTCTGCCTTTCAGTTTTTGCGTGAACTATAATGATGAGAAGGCTGATCGGTTCTGCAGCCGCAGCACATGACGCACGCAGCTCCTCCAACTTCCAGCAGACGTGTGTGTGTGTGTGTGTGTGTGCGTGTGTGTCACGGACGGAGGCATCGACACACACACAGCCTGTTTATTCTAAGGTGCTTCAGCCCTGCCCAGCCTGGACCTCTCTGCTGCTGGAGCTCTCCACATGCAGCTCCACATCAGTCTCTCATAATGCGTAAAAGAGGCTGCTGGCAGACAGAGAGAGAGGATGAGGTGACATCTGTGTGACTGCTATCTCATTTTCATTCCACCTCTGTATGCTTCATATAAACACCTATCATAATAATAATAATAATAATAATATGCTTATTATTATTATAGCCAGATGCGCGTGCACAGTGTGTGTGTGTGTGTGTGTGTGGAGAAGAGTTTGGGTGTTGGCATCATGCAGCTTCATCATGCAGCTTCATCATGCAAAAAAACAGATCTACAGCTGCAACCCCAAAGCTGACAATGGCTGCGCGCACACGGGCTCGTGAGCAAGCAGAAGAAGAAGTACATGCGCGTTAAAAAAAAAGTGCGCGCGCGAGTCTGCGTGTGTTTGTTAGGGAAGGTGGAGAGCGAGGGGGTGGGGTGGGGGGGGGAGGCTATTCTTAGAAACAGACATTTGGAAATTAATGGACGAAGAGAAGAGAGCTCTCTCTCTCTCTCTCTCTGAGAGGATCTTCTTCTCTGGCTCCCTCCTCCTCCTCTTCCTCCTTTCCTCCTCCTCTCTTCACCTCTCCTCCTCCTCCTCCTCCTCTCCTCTCCTCCTCCTCCTCCTCTCCTCTCCTCCTCCTCCTCCTCCTCTCCTCTCCTCCTCTCCTCCTCCTCCTCTCCTCTCCTCTTCTCCTCTCCTCCTCATTTCTACTCTCCTAATCTCCTCTCCCCTCCTCCCACTCTCCTCCTCCTCCTCTCTCCCTCTCCTCCTCCTCCTCTCCTCCTCTCCTCTCCTCTCCTCTCTTCCTCTTCCTCCTCCTCCTCCTCCTCTTTTTCTTAGAGCTCCACCAGAACACTGGTGCCTGTTCAAGGTGCGACCGCATGCTTTGCGGTAGAGTTCTGGCACAACAGAGACTTCCTATGACATAACACAGAGGAATCAAAGTGGCTGGACGACGCCGTATAGAGATAATAAGAACATTAATACTGATTCTATGCTCAGACGTGTCATTTTATAGGTAAATCTCCTCAGTTTCAAACCTCAAAGGATCAGCAGCCTGATTATATTTCCATCTTTGATAGTAAAGAATGATTTTCTGGTCATGGAGAGTGAAGAAGAGAGAAGAGGAGGAGGAGGAGGAGGAGGAGAGGAAGAAGGCTTTAGAAGCACAACATCACAGGGACATCTCTTCTATTAATCTATTGTGTGACCTGATTGATTGAGTCCAGGAATAGCCGCCGCCTCTGTGAATGCATGCATGGGAAATGATCTTATACATAGAGATTTAAGGGTGACCGCGGGAGGAGAGAATGAATTCACCTCTCTCTCTCTCTCTCTCTCAAAGATAGATATTGAATCAGGAGAGAAAACACGACAATCGATGACAGCGCGACCTTAAACCATCTATCCGATATGTCAGAGAAGGGATCGGTTTGCTTTGTGTCCACTTAAAGAGAAGCTTCCGGCCGGCAGGGCCAGTCTGACCCCAGCACAAGGGCAGGGACAGACGGATGGACGGACGGACGGACGGACGGACGGACGGACGGACGGACGGACGGACGGATGGATGGAGGGATAGATAGATGGATGGATGGATGGATGGATGGATAGATAGATAGATGGATAGACGGATGGATAGATAAATAGATGGTTAGATAGATGGATAGATAGATGGATGGATGGATGGATGGATGGATGGATGGATGGATGGATGGATGGATGGATGGATGGATGGATGGATGGATGGATGGATGGATGGATGGATGGATGGATATATGGATAGATGGATGGATGGATAGATAGATGGTTAGATAGAAAGATAGATAGATGGATAGATGGAGAGATAAGTGCTGTAGCCTCCTGCTATATAACCTTACTGCCTTCACTTCAGGACCATGGACAGTGCCACAAAATCGATGGATGGATGGATGATAGATGGGTAGATGGGTAGATAGATGGATGGATGGATGGATGGATGGATAAATGGATAAATGGATAGATAGATGATAGATGGATGGATGGATAGATGGGTAGATGGATGGATGGATGGATAGATGGATAGATGGATGGATAGATGGATAGATAGATGGATAGATGGATAAATGCTGTAGCCTCCTGATATAACCTTACTTCCATCACTTCAGGACCACGGACAGCGCCACAGAATCAGCCCTATAGCGCCCTGATGTCGTGGCCGTTTCAGGACCATGGAGAGCGTCTCTCTACAAGACCTCTTCATCCTCCAATAACTATGAAACCATGAGAGAGTACTAACACCATCAGTTAACATGGAGCCCACCAGCACCGCAGCTCGTGACTGAGCAGCGTGTGAATGATTGTGTGGTGATGGGGGGAGGAGGGGGTTTGATGATGAGGGGTGACTCCCATCCCATGCAGCTCGTCAGTTACTGGATGAGAGATGTCACCAATAGGGGAAGAACTATTCAGAAGTCTATTCTGATACTACAGAATACTACAGCATAGAAGTAGTCTGTTACAGGTAAAAGTCGTGCATTCAAAATGTATTTATTTTGCACAAATTAAAGCCGCAGTAGGCAGTATATATATTAGCATCATTGGAGGACACTGGAAGACATCGGAGGACAACGAGGCACTTGATTTTTTTCAGGTTACCTGTTTCATGCAGTACTGTCAGGATACAGCGTTATAGCGATATGTTTTATAAAAAATAACTTTTTTTAAATCATATTTGCTCCAATCTCGCCTACTTCAGCTTTAAGACTACACAACATAACAAAATAAATAAATAAATAAATAATATACAGTGCAGGAAGAGGCAAAAAACCCACACAGGCTTATGTGAAGCCTCCACCTACAGACAAGACCACATACACACCATACACACCAGAAACATCTCAGGTGTCTAAACAAATTCAGCTAAAGCTAAAGAAAAAACTACAAACAATTGCAGCGAGCACATATGAAATATATCTGTTATATCTTGTGTGTGTGTGCGTGTGTGTGTTTACAGTTTGGGTGTGATGATCTGTGAAATTATACCCATTGGCCTTCAGAGCTGCAGCCCTTTGGAGGAGCAGCAGCCGTCTGTCCAACCCTGTTATTCCACACAGCCGGCACGAGAAGCGCTGAAGAGCAACAACGTCTCCCAGGCCACGCATGCATTAAACATCGTTTCACCTCACAGGAACACATATAACACTGTCTCTATAGAAGACACGGAGATACAGGATCATCTCTGTGTATTTATAGCGTTATTTGACTGAGAAAAATAATGCAACATGACACCCTAAAAAATGTGACCGATGGTAACAAAGTGACACATAATATAATTGAATAGATTTTACTACTACAAATTTGATTAAAAAGTATTGAATAAATTAACATTTAAATAAAAATAATTAGTAAATCCTAATTAATTTCCCAAGGAAAACTGATTTATATTTACTGCAAATCTGGGTGAAATTGATTTATATTAATTAATTATCTGGGTGAATTTTATTTATATGAATCAATTTTCTTGGTGAAATTAATTTATATTAATTATTATCTTGGTGAAATTTATTTACATTAATTATTATCTTGGTGAAATTTATTTATATTCAGAAATTATTTTTGGTGAAATTAATTTATATTTACTTATTATTTGGATAAAAATGATTTGGATTCACTAAATAAAAAAAATATATCCACTAATATTTTAGCACATTGTTGCTTGAATCTATTTAATAATATTGAATGTCACTTTGTTGCCACACATTTTCTATGTCTAATCTACTCAATATCAGGCCTATTTGGTGCCACAGTTTAACTTAAATTGGGCCAACAGATCACAATGTATAAGTACAGCAGGTAAACATTTATTTGAGCCACTTTATCTTAACAAGTTGCAAAATGCAAAAATACAACAATAATTATTATGGGTATTGTTTAACATTCTGTTTGGATGCTGAGATCTGTGAGAGAAGCAGCAGCAGTAGCATCTAGTAAAATAAAAGGTAACGATTCAGCACAACTAGCTGGAGAAAAGTAATTAAACTAGTGATGACATGTTCTCTTGTTGTTGTTCTTTCCTCTGTCAGATGTTCAAATGGTGGTGTGTAGCTGTGAGGCTGAGGGCTCTGAGGCGAAGGGCCTAAAAAGGAGTGTCGTGACTCAATGATTCATAAGGCTGAATAATTCAATGGCTGGATGCATGTAGAGCACTCCGCCCCTGCTGAACCCGGTCCTCCCCAGACCCAGTGCAGACTAAAACCTCTGCAAGACTGGTCAAACACACAACATCATCAGTTAATGACATATTACAGTATACTGCATGTCACAAATGCTGTTTTGCCATCTTTACATAACCAGAGTGAAAAGTAAGGTAGGTGTAGATTCAACTGTCCAACCTTAGAAAACTGGGTCACATGCTGTGTTTAGTTTAAAGGTCCCATATTGTAAAAAGTGAGATTTTCATGTCTTTTATATCATAAAGCAGGTTTAAGTGCTTTATAAATACTGTTAAACTATCAAAACGCTCAATATACGGAGAAATACACACAGCCCGTATTCAGAAATTGTGCGGTTGAAACAAGCCATCAGGATTCCTGTCCATTTGTGATGTCACAAATATACAATATTTAGACCAGGCAACAAAACCACAACTTCTTTAGGTTTAGGCAACAAAACTACAACTTCTTTAGGTTTAGTCAATAAAACTACAACTTCTTTAGGTTTAGGGAACAAAACTACAAAAAAACATTCCCAAGTCTAAAATGTGTTTTTTTTAATTTTATTTTTATTTTATTCTTCAGGTTCTCAGCTTTCAGATGATGTATAAACCCCCACGATCCCAACTGACTTTACTGTCTTTCAGAGGCTTTAGTAGGTTCAGTTTTAGGGCGAGAGTGAAGATACAGAAATCATACGAAACTAGAAAAACTAAATGAATCCATTGGTACCAACCATATCATGCTAACATGTCGGAAAGGAGGTTAAATAACGCTCCAAATTTGGGCAAAATTTTTGGCACGGAAAAACAAAAAGGAAGTGTGTTATTTTCACCAATTCTAAAAATGGTTTGTATTTTAATTTTTCTGCATACTGGGGTCCCTAAACAGTCTTGAATTCCATAAATTGGGAATCATTGTAAAGCTGAGACTCTTGTGAATCAAATGAGCCCAACTGTATTCATGTGTGATGATGTTAGTCCCCATAGGAGACATTTCATTGTAGTGAGACCATTTTTTAAAACTTGACCTCACTGTATAAAATGACCTGTGGTGACCTCTAGGATAATCACAGCCTCATGAAACTTTACAGCCACAAACTAGAGACCTAGAGCATTCAGAGGATGGATGGATCAAACTAGAGACCTAGAGCATTCAGAGGATGGATGGATCAAACTAGAGACCTAGAGCATTCAGAGGATGGATGGATCAAACTAGAGACCTAGAGCATTCAGAGGATGGATGGATCAAACTAGAGACCTAGAGCATTCAGAGGATGGATGGATCAAACTAGAGACCTAGAGCATTCAGAGGATGGATGGATCAAACTAGAGGCCTAGAGCATTCAGAGGATGGATGGATCAAACTAGAGACCTAGAGCATTCAGAGGATGGATGGCTTTCCTAGCTAGATTGACAATAATGTTATGACTAAAAAAACTTGACACACAGTGCTGAGCAGCAAATTAATCTTCAGGTTCCAGCTTTCAGATGATGTACACCACTTCTATAGGACATATACTGTTGGCCTGCTATCTCCCCCTAAAGACCCCCTGTAAAAAAGACAAAAACGTCTCTATTGTGGGTCTCAGAGGGTTAAAGCAGTACCCCTCAAACCTGTGAACAGACTTTGATGTGTAAAATTGGTGGAGTTCCCCTTTAAGTTTCTTTCATCTCACACCCTTTCCCTTACAATTACCTTCTTTATGTTAAAACTAAACTATCATCTCTGTGCTCTGGTATCTGTACCTCTCCTACCAAAGTGCTACAATAACAACCACTCCGTCCTACTTTATTAATATTTCATGATCTTATGATGCATATAAATCTCTAGATTATCCTGTGACAGTCTGACTTCTCGGTGCTCATCATTGTGCAGACGGGTCTCACACCCGTATCCTTCCACGCTGACCACTGCCAAAGCATTTCATCCAGTCATTTTCAGTTTAATTGCATGATTCAACAGAATGTACATAATGACGCCTGCAGGGCGAGCTGACGGACAGTAACGCGGCGAATCGTAGAAGCTTTAAATGAGTGCACCAACTGGGAATGAGGATATGAACCCAAAACACTCATCATGGCTGGATGAATGTTATGCTGGGGGCAGCTACGTGGCAACCAACAATGAAATGGGCGTCTCATCAGTTGTATGTGTGTGTGTGTGCGTTGGAGGAGGAGGAGGAGGAGAGGGTGGGGGGGGTTAGTGTTATTGTGGATGCTCACTGACCGAGACCAACAGCAGACTCACAGAAGGAGCACTAATAATCCTTGTGTATATATATATATATATATGCAGTGGATGTGTTTGGATGTTACATGTTACATGGCTCATGTTTGTGTGAGTTCGGCGGATCGACCAAATACAGCCAGATAAGAAGTTTTCAGCCTGATGATGCATATTTAAACATCCAGAATGGTTAACCTACTCAGAAGTAGGGTAACGCAGCTGGTCCTGCACAAGCACAATCTTCTTCCTCCATCTGTTTCTCCCCAACAGTTAGACCCCTCCTCCTCAGATCGGATCTATCTGATACTGAGTTTAAACATCACTTTTAAGTTTCCACAGATTCCCTGTGAAGGTAAAGGAGATGTCCCACTTTCCTTGTATACCGGTATCTCACTAACAAAGGGTTCGCCTGGAAACACAGCGAAAGAGGGAGAGGGAGAGAGAGACAGAGAGAGAGAGAGAGAGCAGTAACCTGTCCTTAGTGGTAAATAGGCCAGTGTGTTTTTTTCTGGGGGAATCTCTTGTGAGGATGAAGTCACCACTCTATCTGCTCTCAGAGCTCTCTGAGCTCTCTATTTGTTCATACTCCATATCTTTTTCAACCCTTCACATAGTATTTTATTTTGAAAAAGGTGACGGAGTAACACATCCCAGATTACAAAATCAAGGAAGACAAAATACTAACATTTCACAGTATTGTATTTTCTATTCTATTTCTATTTCTGTTTTCTATTTTCTGTATTTCTTTAACCCTCTGAGAACCACAATAGAGCTGTTTTAGTCTTCTTTAGGGGGTCCAGGGGGTCTTTAGGGGGAGATAGCAGGTCAACAGTAGATGACACATAGAAGTGGTGAACATCATCTGAAAGCTGGAACCTGAATATTAATTTGAGAAATAAATAAATAATAATAATAAATTGTTAAAGTGTGTAAGAGCTTAGAACATTATGGTAGAAGTATATGATGGTCATTCTCATGCTCTATTATGTCTCCTAAGTTCTTGCAGCAATTTTTGGGTTGATACCATTTGTTACACAGATTTGGTGCTAAATTTAACCATTTTTTACCACTGGAGAATTAATAAAAAATGATCAATAATCCCTCCAAAATACCACATTAAGACACGAAGACCTTGAGGAACACCATAGAAAAAGCCATTCTGTGATTTGGGAATCAAAAACTTTTGACATTTGGAGATTTCTGCAAGAATTGCAATTTGTCAGCGGTTGGATGGCGAGTACTTTTTTGTTGTGTAAACTGCACAGAAACACCCTTATTGTCAATCTAGCTAGGAAAGCCATCCATCCTCTGAATGCACAAGAGTCTCAGCTTTACAGTGATACCCAATTTATGTAATTCAAGACTGTTTAGGGACTCCAGTATGCAGAAATATTCAAACACACCATTTTAGAATAGGAGACAATAACACATTTATACTGCATGTGATTATCATAAAGTGGGCATGTCTATAAAGGGGAGACTCGTGGGTACCCATAGAACCCATTTTCATTCACATATCTTGAGGTCAGAGGTCAGGGGACCCCTTTGAAAATGGCCATGACAGTTTTTCCTCGCTAAAGTTTAGCCCAACTTTGGAGCGTTATTTAACCTCCTTTTCGACAAGGATTCTTTAGGTTTTCTGTTTCATATGATATCTTCACAGATGTGTCTTCTAGCCCTCAAACTGAACCTACTAGAGCAGGGGTGCCCAATACGTCGATCGCAAAGGTAGTGTGGGTAGATCGCATGGCATTAAAAAAAAAAAAAAAAAAATTCTTTTTTTTTTTTTTTTTTTTAAAATAGACGTCAGCCAACAAATTGCAACACTGTTTCACCTGAACTCATCTGGAGTGGAGGATGAGATTTTGACACTACAAGCTGACATTCAGCTTAAGTCCAGGGCTCATGGACAGTTCTGGAACTTACTCACAGAGGAAAAGTACCCCAACATGAGGAAATGTGCTACCTCCTTGACTGCATTATTCGGCTCCACTTATTTATGCGAGTCAGCCTTTTCCCACATGAAGATTATTAAGTCCAAATGCCGTTCCACCTTGACTGATGATCATTTGGAAGTGTGCTTGAGGCTGGCTATCAGCAGCTACTGTCCGGACTATGCATCCCTGGCTGATTCCATTCAGTGCAAGTCATCAGAGTAAGGTAATGACAAAAAATGTACAGAGTTATATTGTACAAAATGGGTTCATGCAGTTATGCAAGGTACACCAACATATATTGTACATATAAAGAATACTCAATATATTTATAAATAAATATATGTTTTGCATTTTTATAGTAGGTAGATCATTTTGACTTGGTCATTTTATAAGTAGCTCGCATGCTGAAAAAGTGTGGGCACTCCTGTACTAGAGCCTCTGAAAGACAGTAAAGTCAGTCGAGGGTTTCAGGGGGTTAATCATTTCTGTGTATTCTATTCCTAGATTTTTTTCCTCCCAACAGATTTCCTTATTGATTTGATTCTACTATTGTTCATTTGTGTATTTCTTTCTTGTCTGATTATTGTGGAGGCTGTCCCTCAAGCATGACACATAGTGAACAGCTAAGTTATTGTTACCTTAAGAAATATATATGTATTTACACACTACGAGGTAGACAGATTAGAAACACCACTTCCTCTCTGAATGTCTTACTCTGAAGGTTTTCACCAGATGTTGGCACAGCTGGAGTGGACTACACTGACCTGAGTGTATTTACAACCATGAATGAGTCTTCACTGCCCTCCAGTGGTCACAGGGAAGAACTGCAACAGCTGCAGTCGCTCTTCTCTCTTTAGTGTGTGTTCACATCCTGAAGTGATGAGAGCAACAGAGAAAGAAGAAGGGTTGTTAAGTATTTAGTGAAGCTTCTTTTGAGGCTGAGCACTGCAGGCAGGCCTGGTAGCATGCACATACAGATAAAATACAAAACACATACACTGATGCAAGAATATGGTCAACAGTTATTGACGGCAAATTAAAATTTGTCACCACTGTCCATTGTTGTCTGCTTCTCTGGCCTTCACAGGATATCATATGTGTTTACCAATATGAGACAATGAGTAAGTCTGCATGTCTATATGAATTGCTGTCATGTTCCTAATTTTTGTATGTCATATAGGGGGGACATACATGGGATTTTAATATTTACATTTTTATTCTGTATATTTTTGAATCTGGAAGGAACTTTGTGTTTAAGCTTGACAAGTGCTATATAAATTATTATTAATAATATTACTACACTAGTTGACTAGGCTACTTATCTCTACTTTCTTATGTAAAACTAAAAAATAAACATGTTTTTTTTCCATAGAACAGAGGAAAATTATTTTATAAATGATAGAGATTGATAAATGATTAATTTCAACCAATTACTCTTTTATATATATTTGTGTATATATATATATATATATATAATTTTTATTTTATTTTATATATATATAATATTCATATGTATATATAAAATAATAATACAAAATAATACATATATTTAAAATAAAAATAATACAATTTTATATATATATATATATATAATATAAAATTATAGATTATATATATATAATATAAAATTATATATATATATATATATATATGGTCTCCCTTTTACCAGTCAAAAAATACAAAAAGAAAATATATACATATGCACACACACGTGTATATACGTATATGTATACATGTGTATATATATATGCCACAGGACAAACACACGCCGTCATTTTGGTGACAGTATTTTTTTTAATTTATATTTATTATTTATTATTATTATTATGTTATTTATTAGAAAATAATTTCTACTCTCAACTTTATTTAGATTGAGAAACACTTTTTTTTAAATTTTATTTTCTACTCACACTGGGCAGAGACATCCTGTATTGATGCGCCGGAAGACTACAGCCCCCACAATGCATTGCGTTTGCAACATGGAGTCTTACATAGCTGCATGACTTCTGTCAACAAAACTAAGACAGCAGCTAGAGGTAGAGAGGAGAGCTCTTAATATATCATATAACATATCATATATAACATATAGAGAGACAGGAGGATGAAAGTGTTGCTCTCATTGATATTAAAACGAGTCCACAGAGCAGCAGCAGGTCACCTCCTCCTCCTCCAGCAGCAGCGGCTCAGCGGCCTGTCTCCTCTCCGGGATCAGCCTCTCATCGTCGGCTCCAGCCGGGAGCTCGAGAAGAGACTCGGCTCCCAGGTGGAGGTGAAGACGGCCTTCATCACCGAGGAGGAAGAGGAGGCTTTCCTGCTGGAGCTGGAGCCAGGCCTGAAGAAGAAACGCTACGAGTTCGACCACTGGGACGATGTGAGTTCTGTTTGTTCTGTTCACAGGTAACCTTCCAGGGCTGTTCACAGGTAACAGGTAGCAGGGAGCACCTGGAGCACATCATTAAGCCCAATTAGTAGTCATTTATAGGTTAAAGGAGCACTTCACCACTTTTTATTTTATTTTAATTTAAATATATAATATTTATATATATATATATATATATATATATATATATATATGAAATAAAATAAAAATAATAATACATATATATATATATATATAAAATTAAAATAATAAAATTGTATATATATATATATATATATATATATATGCACACACACTTTGCAGCCTCTCTAAACACTGTCCACCAGTTTGGTTTGGTTTGCGTGTACTGGCCTACTGGTACCAATAACAATTTGTTACATTCTACGTCACAAAATCTGAAATTAAGCAAGAATGCAACACATGCATGCAACAGACTCATAAATTCACACCTCTATACTTTAAATTCTTATGAAATGTTTTCAGCGGCTCAAGGTGACATACAGTACAACCACAGTCTGTGTGTGAATCATTACTAAACATCATTTTACTCATTAGTTAGAGCACGAATGTATTTGTAATGACCGTGACACTGACTTCATTTGTGTTGCGTTCACTTCCCCCCGTCATTTAGGCTATTCACGGGTACCGAGAGACAGAGCGCGCGAGGTGGGGGCCGGCTTGTGAGGAGGTCTTGAATCGTGTCCGGTCTGTAGCGTTCCCTGAAGGTAGTCCACTCCTCGGGCCTGTGCACATTCTAGATCTGGACAAGACCGGCTACATCAAGCCTCACATTGACAGCGTCAAGGTAGGTTTCTCTGCATCCACACATGGATCATATCCTCATCAGCACTGGAACTATTCTCTCTGTGTCTTTTTGAAGTTCTGTGGTTGCACCATTGCTGGGTTGAGTCTCCTGTCAGACAGCATCATGCGCTTGGTGAAGGAGGATGCTGCCGACGAATGGCTGGACCTGCTGCTGCCCCGACGCTCCCTCTACATACTGAGGTTCACTATATATACGCTGCACATCATCATGCACTCATACTCTGCAGGATACATCGAACTTTAAACAGTGCAGTAATGTGTTTCCTCCCGTTCTCGTCTCCCCCGTTCAGGGATCAGGCCAGATTTAACTTCACGCACCAGATCCTGAAAGACGAGGAGTCCGTGTTCGGTGGACAGAGAGTTGCTCGGCTGCGTCGCATCTCCGTCATCTGTCGGAACCTTCCGGGCTAACGCTCGGCTTCCACTCGACAGCGTGGATATGAACAGAACATGGACCTGGATTTAGAGGATTGTGTCAATGATATTAAAGCAGATATTAAGCCAGATAACCAAGCTGTTTGGTTGATATACTGTTGTTATACACATCTATGGAGAAGTGTCCAGGACATTTATGCAGTTGAGACTCTCCATATTGTTCTATAGAGAAATATTGTAAGAGTATTAAAATGAACCAGCATACTGGCTGTGATGTGTATCACACTGTTCGTATTTTCAGGGATCATAATCAACTGATTATTATCAGACTCCCGAGTTTCATTTGAAGGCACCAACTTCCACACAACCTTCCACAACGACGACGCCGTCTCGGTTGTAGTTTGAACATCATTTCAGTAACCACTCACTGCTGCAAAGGATGTCAGCTTTAAATGTATAAAACATTATACATCTATACGTTTGTTGTGGTGGATATTAAAGGTATTAAAGGTTTACGTGTATGTAATCTGAATCCTATCCCATGCGCTGCAGTGTTATAAATACTTACAGCTGTTTCTTAAAGATTACATGTAAACCTTTAATACCTTTAATATCCACCACAGTTTGATTCTAAATCCTGTTTTTTATGTATTACCATCACTTTGGTGTGTTCTTCTACTTCTGTATAATACAGAGACTCTTGGGAATAATTTCCAAATAAAATTAAAGTGAACTTGGATTCTTGTAAGCAACTCTTATTTAAACTTATTTTATACCAACTTTTTAAAGTACTTAAACTTAATGAGTCAACTGAAATCTTCACTTCATATACTGCATGCACATTTACATTTATAAAGGTAAATCTAAAATACATTGTGAGTCGGGGCCGGGCATTTTGAGGAGGAAGAAGATGAGGAAGATGACAAAAGGAAGGTAAATGAGAAGTACAGGACGGTCCATCATCATTAATCCTTTAAGGCTTCAGCATGTTCATTCTGCCTCCATCGGATCTCGAACTCACAACCTGAGACACCAAAAACATGTGACTATGTTAGTGAGCTCACTGCCCCGGGCAAAACCACCACTACACGCTATGACATCATGCTATGACATCACGCTATGACTGAGGCAATCACCGGGGTTGCATGTAAAGGCAGATTTCAAACTAGTGTCAAAAATTCAGTTTTTGAGACAAAAGTCTGAGGATTTGCGTCCTTCATCTAGACAACAAAGAGATGTCAGTAATTTATTTTAATAAAGATTAAAGATTGCTCAATAAGTGACAAACTGATGTTTAAAAATGCTGATTTCCATTGACTCCAACGGTTCACACAAGGAGAAAATTCGAAATTCTGAAATTTATCACCCTACATACCATGACCTCAAAGTTTAGTCATTTATTTTCATGAACATTGGAGCTTTATTTAGTGAGAATTAGCAGTATCTGTGTACAGTACTGTTTACACTAAAACAGTTTGATGCATTGTGGGCTCAATGTTTGATAATTCAAACATCTGTCTGGATGGTTTGTGGAGGACA
Organism: Sebastes fasciatus; assembly: GCF_043250625.1. Taxonomy (NCBI): domain Eukaryota; kingdom Metazoa; phylum Chordata; class Actinopteri; order Perciformes; family Sebastidae; genus Sebastes; species Sebastes fasciatus. Next base: position 32,367,583 of record NC_133807.1, on the reverse strand, counting down.
GTCTGAAGATGCAGCACGTTTGGTGTCAATTGAGCAAAAAATGTAGAAGGAGATTTCAAAGTTTTGAACTTCAGGCGCCATCATCAGGACTAATGACCCACAAAGCCAGCGGAGGACGTTTAGCAGAGGACTGGACCTACTGTATGTGCAAAGTTTGGTTTATTTTCATGCATGAGAAGGCAGATTTCCTACGAGGAGGCAGAAGAAGAATATTGACAAAAACAAGAGTTCAACAATCCCTAATCGTGACCAGTAGATGGTAGCAGCTCATCTTCTCCATGTAAAAACATGTAGGAGGAGTCTCAAATGACCTTACACACCTAAAGCCTGTTCATCACTCCAAAGTGAAGGGTTAACAAGCCGAAAACAACGTACTAAAGATTCATTAACTTGTTAGACAGGACTGCCCATCGGTAGGCTACAACTCTCCAGTGATGCCCAGACTTGCTTCCTCTAACACACAAAGGTAAGCACCTGTATGTTACCTGTGAATCTGTCCTGATTTGTGTTGATATGATATCTGACTTTGTGTAATAATTTGGCTTTTATTAGAGCACATGTATGTATTTGTAGCGTATTTATGTTGATGGGATTTATGCATTTTCTGTGTAATTCTGTAGATAGGAGATGGGGTCAGAGATCAGAGCGGGGCCGATGCGTGTCCTGGTGACCGGTGGATCTGGGCTGGTGGGTAAAGCCATTGAGCATGTGGTGCAGCGGGAAGGTGGGAAACTGGAGGGAGAAGAGTGGTTCTTCCTCTCTTCTAAGGATGCTGATCTTGTGTAAGTCGCTTCAATCCTACTCTTCTACAAGCAAATGAGTCTGTAAGTCTTTTTTCAGACCTGAATGTTTTCCCAATCTGTATCCGGACAGAGATGTCGGGCAGACCAGGGCTGTGTTCGAGAAGTATCGTCCCACTCATGTCGTCCACCTGGCTGCAAAAGTCGGAGGACTCTACCTGCACATGAGGGAGAACCTGCACTTTTTGGTGAGCTAATGACGGATCCACCACGGCTGTCAAATTGCAGAAAATCGTATTTTATTTCTTCTGTAAAAGAGGGCTCTGTGGAAAATATATCTACACCGCCTTTAAACTGTAATGACAGTCTGACACCTTCACAGAGGGACAACATCAAAATCAACGATAATGTACTGCAAACAGCCCACGAGACGGGCGTCACCAAGGTCGTGTCTTGCCTGTCCAGTTGTATCTTCCCCGACAAAACCACATACCCCATCGATGAGACCATGGTGAGCTCTTCTCCTTTATTTAAAACCTTCCTTTACTCAGTCTAGGTCAGGGGTCAGCAACCTTTACTAGCAAAAGAGACATTTTAGGCAAAAAAAGAAAAAAAAATCTGTCTGGAGCCGCAAAACATTTAATCATTGTGATGAAGGTAACACAGTTTATAGTCTAAGTATATTAGTCCATGAGCCAGACCCCCAACATGTGTCAGTCGTGCCACTTTGGAGGGACCAAGTCTCATAGTGATTTTTTTAAAGGTCTATGTCCCTAGTGTTGGAAAATGCCTGATAGCATTGCAGCAATGGTAGCTTTCTATTTACTATCACTCCTTTTTTCATCCCTCCATCATTAAAATGTTTCCATCTTTTTTCATCATTTCCCACATAGATCCAGTATAAAAGAGGGAAACCAACACACAATATCATGAACTATGAACCATGAACCATGAACCATGAACCATGAACTATTCACCTGAACAGTTTATGATGTGAATTATGATACATAATTTGGTTATGGTGGGAAGTGAGGCGTTTTTGCGATGGCTCCATATCTGGTAATGTTCAAGGCTCCAAACTGTTCAAGTGTACCAAGTTTCATGCCTTTATGACAAAGTGAACATCATTTTCACATTTCACCTGGAATATAACCCACTGCTACTGAATCAGGGCCTCATCAGTTGTAACATGTTTATATTGACGATGAGGTAAGAGTGGGAAAACATAAAATAATGTATAGAGAATTAATTTCTAAGTACAGTTTTTTGAGGGGTTTTTTTATTTTGTGTTTCTGCTGCTAAGAAAGCCATTTACAAACGGCCCCAATAACAGAATCCAATGCAAGGTTCTGAACATTCCATCAGATACAAACTGCACACAGTAACGTTTATTCTGATAAGAAATGTTGTTATTGTTGTTATTCATATAATATATCATTTTAAAGCTCTTTTGTGCTCTTTATGCTGGAACTATCCATGGGCATATCTGATATATATGAAGTTAGTTATAAGGGCATTTGGAGTGGCATTCAGAATTTGCCCCATTGCAGCATTAGAGGTCAAAGGTCAAATTCTCTTGACCTCAGTGTCATGACAATGTGACTGAGGGATAGATTATAGTCTAAGCTTTACAATGATATATGACTTCATGATATTGTGTGTTGGTTTCCCTCTTTTATACTGGATTTATGTGGGAAATGGCGAAAAAAGATGGAAACATTTTAATGATGGAGGGATGAAAAAAGGAGTGATAGCACATAGAAAGCTACCATTGCTGCAATGCTATCAGGCATTTTCCAACACTAGGGACATAGACCTTTAAAAAAATCACTATGAGACTTGGTCCCTCCAAAGTGGCACGACCAACTGCCTGGCTCATGGACTATATAGTATATAAGTCTAATGCAGTGAGGGCCAAAGAGACAATGTACTACGGAGTATTAGGGCCACATTGAGGGAAAAAACATCTGAGATTTAAAGAATAAAGTCAGAATATTACAAGAAAAAAGTCATAACTTTACGTGAAAAAGGTCGCAATATTACGAGAATAAAGTCATAACTTTACGAGAAAAAAAGTCGTAATATTACGAGAATAAAGTCATAACTTTACGAAAAAAAAGTTGTAATATTAAGAGTATAAAGTCATAACTTTACGAGAAAAAAAGTCGTAATATTACGAGAATAAAGTCATAACTTTACGAAAAAAAAGTCGTATTACGAAAATAAAGTGTTAACTTTACGAGAAAAAAAGTCGGAATATTACGAGAATAAAGTCATAACATAACGTAATTTTTATGTGTCATTGTTGTAGGTCTATGATACGACAGAGTATTAGGGCCACATTGAGGAAAAATAAATAAATCTGAGATTTCGAGAATAAAGTCATAATATTATGAGAAAGAAAATCGTAATATCACATAAAATTACGACTTCATAATATTATGACTTTATTCTCGTTTATATATTTTATATTTATATGAAAAAATAAAAATGATCTGTCATTGATTGGCTCAGATTTCAAAGAAGGGCAATCCCAATCTTCAATGCTACTCAATGATACCCTGACAGTAATTAAGTAATTAAGCACAATTATTATTACTTACTGCCCCACTCTCATAGATACACAACGGACCGCCTCACGACTCCAATTTTGGATACTCGCACGCCAAACGGATGATTGATGTTCAGAGCAGGTAAGCAGCTGTGCAGTGCAAACAGAGGTGTGGTGTAGACACAGGGGTCAATCTGACAAGCATTCATCCTGCAACAAAGAGCTGCGGAGGCAGCACCCGACCAGGCAACTATAGTTTCTATTTCTGTCTTTTGTAGCTTTTATTTAACTTGTGGCTGTGCTTCATGCCTATATACAATCCACTGACTGTGAAAACATCCAGCACACTGAGCCAGGTGCTTTTCAGACCAGGTCCATTTGTGACTGTCATGAAGCACAAAGGAGCTCTAGGAGGGGTTTACGTTTCTGGTTAATGATGACACAAAGACTATAACTTTCTGTTTACCGTTGAAGGTGTTGAAAGAGGGAAATGTGCCGTGTCTGACGGTGACTCTGTTTGTGTGTGGACAGGGCATACTTTCAGCAGTACGCTCATCGTTACACAGCCGTCATCCCGACCAACGTGTTTGGTCCCCACGACAACTTCAGCATCGAAAATGGCCACGTGCTGTCGGCACTCGTTAACAAGACGTACACGGCCAAAAGTGATTAACTCGGACGCACTAATTCATCCATCTAACGCATACAAACACAGACAGAACACAGGTATTAAGAGTCTATTTCCTCCTGTTTCTCTCACAGAGGAAGGAACTCCTGTGAACGTTTGTGGCTCTGGAGCTCCTAGAAGACAGTTCATCTACTCTCTGGTATGACCTTAGGTTTTTACTGTATGTGCTTATACTGTTGGAAAGCATCAATAGTCACGGAGGTATGAGATGCCAAGGACTCGGACAACTACGATTCTCTATTTCCATCCCCAGCGGTTTCCCTGCCTTCCTAAGTGGCGGATGTCCTGACGATTTTACCCGCCATTGCCAACAATTTTTCCCGTATTTGGCGGGTGCTAACTTCAGACCCTGGAGGAACAACCTTTACACCATAATGGAACAACTAACTTAATCAGACTGTTATTATATTGTAATTCACAGAGGTTTTTATTGAATTACATTATGGTGCGTTCAAGCTCTACTCAGTAAACATTTTAATATTTATACGTAATCTTGTAAAATGTAGTTTTTGATGAATAAATCCAGTTGTTTGAAGGAGATGTTTTCACAGCAATAGAAAATAGAATATAAGAAATAGGACCGGTTTAACTTCCTAACGCTAGCTCTAAGCAACTTATAAAAAAAACATACAAAGCAAATAAATACAATCATTTATTTCATAATCTGAATTGTGTTTTTATGCAAATAACCACTATAGATAGATATTTAATATGTTTGACAGTTGTAATGTAGCACAACATGTTTATATAAATGTCAAATTGCAGTAAAAATATTTTGTCTCTAAAATCTATGAATAATTGTTATCTCAATATTGATCAAAATATTATCATTTGGCCATAACGGTGCAGCCTTATCTCTGACGGTGTTAAGATAAAAATAATGTCTGTGTTTGCTCTCAGGATTTGGGTCGTCTAATCGTTTGGGTCCTGAGAGAATATGAAGAAATTGAGCCCATCATCCTCTCTGGTGAGCTTTGAGAGCGATATAAAGTGAGGTGTGAGACACAGAGGTAACTATATGTTCACTTCATTCATTCACCTCTTGTCACTGTGGATTTCTCTGCAGTGGGTGAAGAGGATGAAATCTCAATCAAAGAGGCCGTGGATATGATCGCAAAGGCTCTGGACTTCAAGGGCAACATACACGTATCCTTTCAACAGTCCCCTGTATATACTATGACCCTGCATAGACCAGTTCATCATACTGAGCTGGTTTTACTTCTGACATACTTTAGTGAACCCGGGATATACCGTGGATGTATTAAGAAAACTGGATACAGTGTTGGAGAAGGGGCCCCGTTCATTCCTATGAGAGTTGATCAGTGTTTTTTTTTTTGTGTTTTTTTTTTTTTTTTGTATTCACCTTTCCTTTACTCACAGTTGTATAATTTATTTTTATATCATTGTTATAATGTAAAATATTTTTGCAGCATTGTAATGAAAAATATGATCATGCGATTATATTGTATTGAAATAAAATAAATAAAATAAATAAAATAAATAAAATAAATAAAATAAATAAAATAAATAAAAATAAATAAAATAAATAAAATAAATAAATTAGTCAAAATGGCGTTAATGCAGATGTTATAGCATACTCCCACTTCTGGTAAATTATTTCAAAATAAAACTTTCAACGTACACAGAAAAAAAAGATTTTAAAAACTTTTAAATTATTTAAATAAATGAACTATTAGAGTGTTCGTACTGGGGAGTTTATACCCCTAAAGATAAATGATCTGCTGAGTTACAGACGTCTCTTAGTTCCCCTTTAAAGCCATCTTTGTTCTTGAGCAACCACTTTCAAAGGAGGCTTTATTTTTCTAAATAAATATGAATTCAAATCATACCACGCTGCATGTAGCAGAGTTAAAATCCAGTCTCTCCTTGACCCCCCTAACATCAGTTTGACACCACCCTGTCTGACGGCCAGATGAAGAAGACAGCCAGCAATGCCAAGCTGAGACGCTACCTACCCGACTTCACCTTCACACCTCTTGAAGAAGGTCAGAGTTCACCGTACTGTACTTCATCGTGACAAAGAAGTACAGAAGTGCTGCACTTGTGTAATGGAAATTCAATTAATATTCCGAGATGAGTCCTAATGAACGTTGAAATAAGGATCTCAAACAGATGAAATGTCTTTGTTGTATTTTATTTTTGCAAGAAGAGGCACTGCAGGAGATTATTACAATGTGACTATATAGAAATCTACAACAGGGACTGTGAGATAAGGAGTTGTTTTGCACAGATAAGGAGTTGTTTTACTCAGACAGTGTCCCAGTAAAAGTCAACACACGAAGAGCACACAGACAGGAACTCTCCACTGTTGCATAAAGAGACATCATTACATAAGTCAATTTATTTATGTGCCAAAAAAGCCTAGACTAGTCTGTGCTTCTTCACATACAAATGAGAGCTTTGAATGAATATTTGCATGCACCCTCAGCCTGGTGAAGGTGATGGTGACTTGTTTTTGTTTTCTCTCTCCTTCTAGCTATAAAGATGACCTGCGACTGGTTCGTGGCCAACCCCGACATCGCCCGGACATAAAGTGACCGAACGCTGAGCTGATAAATAACACTGTTCTTTGCTTCTGGTGTTGTTGGATTTATTATGTACAAAAGTGCTTACAATGACCTGCAATAACCTGATTGTTGGATTTGTTGTGCATGAAGTGTTTGCGAGGACAGGGAGGATGTACGTTCTGTTCTTTTGCAAGGTCAAGGAGAGAAAGGAGTCAGAAGGAGAAACAAAGAAGAAGATATGCAGCAAAAACATCACGTGCCATAAGCTCATGACTATTGATATTGTGTAAACCATAAAAACGCTGGATCAGGGATAGCTCGGGGTTCAGACTTCACGAACTGACCCATGCACTGTATGTTGTCAGGGACACGTAGACTGGATCCAGATATCTGTATACTCTTTTATTTTTACTTATGCAGCATTGATTGTTCGGAATAAATTGTATTATTATGCTTTAACCCGTCTGTTTGGAAAATCTCTTTGTCATACAAGATTAACCAACACGTAACTGGGCCTTGACCTCTTGGAGGTAGAAGGCCAGTTCCTTCAGTGTCAAGCAGGTTGTTATCACTGTGCAATATTTGGTTTACATTAAACAACGCTGAACAGATTCTCTAGTGTACTGGAGCCTCTACATCTTTTAACCTTTAAGGAATTTATTAGATTTCAGCTACTACTGTTTCTAGTAATAGAAACATCATCCCATCCCTCACTGCCTTTAGGCAAATAAGGAATACCTTGCAAAACAAAGCACAAACAAATGGGTGTGAACTGAACTCCACCCCTCCAAAAGGTGCACATACGTACACAATGCTACACTAAAGTAGATGTACTTCAGGCTGAAAACACATCTAGTAAACCTCGAGAGCAAACACAGGAAGGAACTAGTTTATCATTCACATATTTGAGCTTTTAAAGTTTAAAGTATTCAAGTTTTTTATAAGAATTCAACAAGACCAAAACAGCCTGTTTTATTATGCTCCAGTGAGGACAGAAGTTTTTAACCCTCTGAGACCCACAATAGAGCCGTTTCAGTCTTTTTTTAGGGGGGTTCAGGGGGTGTTTAGGGGGAGATAGCAGGTCAACAGTAGATGTCACATAGAAGTGTTATACATCATCTGAAAGCTGGAACCTGAAGATTTAAATAAAAAAAACATATTTCAGACTGGGGAATGTTTTATTTTACATTGCATCGCCTCATACCAGTAATATTATTTGCCTTTGAATAGATTTTATTGAGTGTTCGCGAGAGTCAAAGTGTGCATCTAAATGAGTTTCTAACAGGGTTTTTTTCCAGCAGGTGTAACGGGGGTCTCTTCTTCTGTTGACTTCCTCTATAAACAGTTCATGACGGCCCCGATAACTTTGTATTTTACCTCTGATAACGGTGGCAGCCAACAGTCTCTGCGTTGTGTTTGATCGTAGACCAACGGCTGACGGTTAACGGTTCACTCCAACGAACCACAGACAGCTCCGATGTCCATTCAACTTATATTTATTTTGCTTACAAGCACTTCGGGACACACGTCCACCTGGGAGATACAAGCCCGGTCTCTATGTTATACATTATACATAGACTATACATTCATATTTACAGATTAAAGTTTACACACACACACACTCAACGGGGAGATACAAGGCGCGTCTGACTCGTTCCCCTAGTGATGAGCTTTTACAGCTCCATCGTTACCATGGATACTGTAGTATTAAATTCTAAATATTAAATAACTGCATACAAATATGAAAATAACGCAAATATGTATACCTAACGATTATCAAATAAAGGTAAAATTACTAAAAATATTAATAGTAACAAGAGTAACAATTTATTATTATTTCTAACCCTAAAACTGAACCTACTATAGCCTCTAAATGAATAAATAATAAATTAAATCAAATCAAAGTGTATACGAGGGACGGAGTAGAAAAGAGTAAAGCCTTACACAACCACAGATTTAACATTTTATTGGAAAAAATTCTACCTAAGAAAAACAAGTTAAAGACTTTTTTTTGTTTTCATTGGTTAAGTGGTTAAGTTCTACGTTCAACTGTTCACACACGGAGGAACAACTATAGAAATCCAGTTGTTTTTCACTCAACATCAACATGGTTCTTTAACGTGAGATTCCGGGGTATGAAAAACAAATTCAGGATGCTTAACTAAATACTTCTTGATAAACGCCACCTGTGACGAGCTTCTGATCCGGTGGCAGGTCACAACACAACCGGAACACAGGACCTCTCTTCCAGTTCATTTCAGCCCTCACTTCTCCATTCTCTCCACCCCCCCGCCGCTCCATACATCTCTTCCATCAGCTACTCAGTGAGGTAGAAGTGCATTTTGTCGTTTACGTTCTTGCGCTCCGGGTTGAGGCGCTTCAGGATCTGAGCCAGCACGTTGACGGTCTGCTCGCTGCTCAAACCCGTGCGCTTGGTCTGGAACTTCTTCAGCAGGTCTTTGGTGGTCATCGGTTTACGGATCAGGTAGCGCCGGACCGCTTCCTCCGTTAGCTGCACATCACTGTGACGAGTAGACGAGCAGAAAAGAAGACAGTTTTTAACCCTGTTCACAAACACCTCGTTAAACTGTCTTTTAGTTTCACAGTAATCTCAGAATAATTAAATAACTTAAAGAGGACCTATTATGCTTTTATTCTTTTTCCTTTAGTGGTTTATAAAGTTGTTTGTGCATGTAAAAGATCTGCAGAGTTTGTTTGAACATTGGGATGTAAACATTAGAGCTGGGATGATTCACATCTCCTGATTCGATACCATCACGATACTTGGGTGCTGGTTCAATATGTATCGTGAAGTATTATGATTCGATATTAAGATCTATTGTGATTTTTGTTAACTTTTTTTAACACTAGACCATGAAGGGAAAAAGTTGAACCATACACTTCTAGGGACTTTTATTTTGGAAAATATCTAAATGAATCGAGTAAAAATGTTTGATTTTCAGCATGTATGTAGTCAGAGATGTCCTGAAGTCAAATATATCAGGATCAGTCAGCAATTATTTAGTACATTTATTATCCAGCAACCCAGAAATCAAAGAATAAAGACATTTCCCTCACAGATTAGTGGTATTTTCTTTTTAATTTATAAGAAACACGTAATGTTTTATACTTCTGGTGAATATAATATAATATAATACAATCAATCTTATTTCCAGAGATGCATTTTGTATGTAGACCTTATTTTGAAAAGCGGACGTAGTCCCACGTGTCTACTTCCTCTAACTTCTCCAAGGTGGTCTCTAGCTCTCCCGACAGCTCCGTTCTCTTTATCCATCCATGGTCAGCTCCATCGGGGCCGTTTCAATGTATTTAACATAAATGTCAGTATCTGGGTGCTCTAAAGTCGTATCGTCAGCCCGTTTGACCACTGAGATGAGAGCGCCGGCCGGCTCGACCGCAACGTTAACGCCATATGAAAACGTTTCCTGTCCGTGACAGAGTTAGCATGCAGCTTTAGCTCTGCTCTGTCTAGCTCTGCTTTTCCTGTCAATGTGTGAAACCCAAAGTGTTTCCATCCTTTACTGGATGTGTAGTGTTTACCACGCTGGATTTAACATGGGAGGGTGCAGGTCGTATCCACGCTGACCCTCCAACGGTTTACACTTTCTGAGGTTTGTTTTGGTTGACGGATACGGAGCGGATATGACGTCACGTTACTCAGACTACCACAATAAAAGCGGTAACTTCCTTCTACCTCCACATAGACTCAAATGAAGCAAATATATTGATTCTGGCATTAAAAAATATATTTCAAAAATTGCAATACATAGGTGAATCAATTTTTTAGTAAACATGTAAACATGTTCTAGTAGAAACCCAAAATACAAGCATGCACCTGAAAATAAGCAAAGTCTGGTAACAGTCAGGTACCTTGAGCTCGGGGTGGATTTGCCCGATGGGGGCTGAGGAGTACTCTTCCCAGAGGGAGCAGGGCTCTGACTGCTGGGCTCCATTTTCAGCCTTTTGGCAGCTGGTGAGTCCGTGCTAGGACCCTGAGTCGGCCTCTTACCTCCTGGAAAGAGAGATTTAGTTGGAATGGAATAATGAAAAGTTTCAGAGTTGTTATGGCCACTTTTGAACGTGTCACATATAAACACATTAATATGCGTATGAGCAAACAAACCTTGCTCGAGCTTGCTGGCAGCAGCGCGGAGTGTATTGGAGGTGACGGCGGAGTCGATGGACGGTGTCCCGGGGCGACTGCCGGTCCTGGAGCTGCCTGCAGAGCCACGACCTCCACGTTTAGGAGGCGTGCGCTTCTTCTGAGAGACGGAAAGAGAGAGAGAGAGAGCGCGAGAGAGAGAGAGAGAGAGAGACACGTTTGATGAGAACAAAAAGAAAAACATTACAAAAACGTAAATACAGAACCAGTCACGCATTCATTCACCCCAAAAATAAGAAGGAGAAGAAGAAGGAGGAGGAGAAGGAGAAGAAGAAGAAGGAGAAGGAGAAGAAGAAGGAGGAGAAGAAGGATGAGAAGAAGAAGCATCTAAAAAATGTAAAATCTACATTATTGATCAAACGAAGCCTCTACTGTAAAATGTCCAGACATGTGTTTATTATTGATTCAGCCACACACAGAGTAGAGACTCTACAGACTCTACTCACCATGAACAGAGCGGAGGCCGTCTCGCCCTCGATGTCGCTGTCGTCTGAGCTCTCCGACTCGCCGCTGCTGTCTGTGACACACAAAAACCAGACAACTCACTCGACATCATTTCACGTGTCCTCGTGCATCGAGCAGAAGGGAGTTTAACATTTAACACCGCTCATGAAAATATGTATTTTATTCAAAACCCTCATCTGTCTTCACCTTTTTTCTTCTTCTTTTCCGCTTGGACCGGGGTTTTCTTTCCTTCTTCTTCTTCTTCCTCCTCTTTCGCTTCCTCTTCATTCTGTTTCTCCTCCTCACTCTCTTCCTCACTTTCAGACGCCTCGTCGATCCCTATAAAGGACACGCATTTCAAAGGAAAATAGTCAGAATACCAATCATTCATTTAGTAAAGCCAATAAGTCCAAAACACTGAAATCATTGTCTTCTTTTCCATATTCAATAAATAACAGATGAGTAACGTTCAGCAGCAGAAGGTCTGACCTTTGGGGTGGGCCTCTCCTTTGCTGGGCTTTCCCTTCTCCGGTTCTTCATCTGAACTGTTTTTGGAAAACAAAATGACTGCTAGTAAAAGAGGAAACACCAACAAAGACATCCGTACAGTGTCCACAAAGAGAGCCTCTGACCTGCTTTCATCTGACATGTAATCCACCTCCAGACCCTCGTAGTCTCCGTCATCGCTGTCCTCCATGGCCTCTTTGTCGTTGCTCTTTCTCTTCTTCTTCTTCTTTGCTTTTCCTTTCCCTGTGTCTTTCTTCGCCTTTGACTTGCCCTCTCCATCTGTCCAATGAAAAAAAAGGAAAATCACATGATGATGACAGAGGGAAGGAAAAGGTAGAATAAAGGAGCTTTGAATCCCATCCTGTTCTTTCTTCTTACCGTCCCCCATACTGCTGTCGCTGTCATCGCTGCTCATCTCCAGGTCGTCTTCCAGGTCGTGGATGCGCAGCTCTCCCCCTCTCCCGCCCCCCTTCTTTTTCTTCTTCCCCGACTTATCGTTTTCGTCTTCGTCATCCTCGCAACCGCGCTCCTGCTCCCGCAGACGTCTCTGAAGCATGATGCTGAAGTGATTCACCACCTTGTTTCTTCTGTAAAACGAGGGGGAATGTCTTGATGTTTAAAGTGTTGGACAAACCGGCACCATTTGGGTCAACTAAGTACTTCTTTACCACAAAACTCCCATCCCCACCCTGTTCCTCCACCACCTTCCTCTCACCTGCCCCACTCCTCCTCAGCCTCTTCAGCAGTGAGAGTTCGGTGCTTGGCCTGCGGTACGAAGTTGTACCAGCCGTGGACGGGGAAAGCCTCAAAAGCTCCATCGGGACACTGTGTGAAGATGTAGTAGGAAGCATTTTCTGTAACACCGCCCTTCTTTTGACCTTTGAACCTGTGCACAGACAGAGGGAGAGGGTCAGTTTCAGTTACATCGTAAATATGCGTGTTCCCTCTGAGCCTAACCAGGTTAAAAAAGAGATACGTTGGTTAAATGCGAGTGAATCAGAGGGTAAAGAAGCGTCTTTCTCCCCACCTCTTGCCGGCCTTGCCGTTGACCTTGAGGATCCAGGGCTGGTCCTCCACTTTGAACTCACGCGTCACAATGCCAAACTTCTTCCGCCGCGCTTCCTCACGCTGCTTTTTTCCAAACTCACTGCCGGCCGCACCATCCGCCGCCTCTTCGTCCCCGTATATCCGCCGAGCACTCATGTCTCTTTCCATACGAGCCTGGGAACGGTGGGGGAGGGAGGGAGATGTTTAGACATGTAAAACTGAAAGATGGTTGCTATGGCTGCTGAATTAAGTTTCTCTCTGTATTCTTTTCAGGGTAAATCACACTGCTCATCTCTCTCAGCAAGGACTCTGCACCCCACCTAGCAGGGAGTGCAGCTCAAATGATCTGTCATGTGTAGAAACACTGACGTGAAGCCCACCTGTGTCCAGGCTGAACAGTTGACTTTGTCTCCTGAATTGAAAGCCATGATGTTGTACTTCTTGTTGGTGTTTCTACGGGACAGATGAACAGAAATGCAAACAAAAAGTCATTATCTTTACCTGCCTTTTCCTATAGGTGCCAGATCATAACTAATTTAATGCAGATAAACAACTACATTCCCATTACCACCTATAGTATAAACAATTCATCACGCAGCCCAATAAATTAAATTTCTATTAGTAACGGTTAGGGATGCACTGATCTGATCTATTCAATTTAGTTCTATGTTTAAATACTATATACATTATAAACAGACATTTTTTCTTACCAAGTTACTGATGTATGATTTATTATTTTAATAATAAATACAAATTCTTTTAATGTTGAAGATTTCTTACCAAGTTGCTGGTGCACGATTTAATATTTTAATAATAAATAAAAAATAAGTTAATTTTGAAGATTATTTGCCAAATAACTGGTGTACAATTTATTATTTTAATAATAAATACAAAATTCTGCTAATTTTGAAGATTTTTTTTACAGAATTGCTGGTGTACAATTTATTATTTTAATAATAAATAAAAATTCTGTTCATTTTTAAAAAAGAATTACCAAGTTACTGGTGTACGATTAATTACTTTAATAACAAATAAAAATGTAATTTCATAACTAAAATAAAACTTTGTATTTATTTGTTACATTTTGTTTTACAAAGTTAAGAAAACAATGTTTAAGTCAATCCTGATGTTTCCTTACACATAATACAATGATCCCAGTCACTTCCACACAGTGAGGCATACAGCTGATTAATTAATCACTGGTATCGGATCAGTACTCGGTATCGGCCGATACCCAAAGCCAAGGTATCGCTATCGGGACTTAAAAGTCGGATCGGTGCATCTCTTTTAACGGCACTGCTAAAGCATCCACATCAGCATTAACATTCAATCATTCCATCTACTATCAAACAAACGTCTGCAAAACATAACTGAGTAGCTCTGAACGCCTTGTTTCATTATCACTTCCTTCAGAAAACCCAAAGACGCAACATCCCTGCAGAGAAACTGCCAGAACGACAGACACATAACAAGGTTTGTCCGGACACGTTTCCCTCTGTGGATATTTGCATGTCAGTCCATGTTACTCACTTGGGGACTCGCACGGTGTATTCTGTGGATGTGGAACTGCTGCTCCCCTGTAAGACAAACCAATTCAGGCAATTGCATTTAAAGGGCTTTGTCTCCGCACGGGCTAAATTTTAGCGAGGAAAAAACTGGCATAGCCATTTTCAAAGGGGTCCCTTGACCTCTGACCTCAAGATATGTGAATGTAAATGGGTTCTATGGGTACCCACGAGTCTCCCCTTTACAGACACACCCACTTCATGATAATCACATGCAGTGTAAATGTTATTTTCTCCTATTCTAAAATGGTGTGTTAGAATATTTCTGCATACTGGGGTCCCTAAACAGTCTTGAGTTACATTATTACTATTACTATTACAAATTGGCTATCACTGTAAAGCTGAGACCCCCCTAAAGGAGACTAAAACAGTTCTATTGTGGGTCTCAGAGGGTTAAAGAAATAAAGAATAGAAAACATCAATAAAAACAAAAATCAAGATACAACACAGTGCAAAAAGCAAACAAAAGTAGACAGACGTATAAAATATGAACAATTTAAATAGACAGAAATATAAAAATTGGAACAATATATACAGTATTGACAATAAACAGACTATTAACATATTTGCACAAGTGGAACTATGATATTGCAGTGATCGGAAAGAAGTTGCACCTGAGTAGTATTGATAGACAGTTGGTGTACAGTATAGTGCAGTTATTGTCAGTGGTCGGTGTGTATGGTGTGTATGGTGTGTATGGTGTGTATGGTGTGTATGGTGTGTATGGTGTGTTATGGTGTGTTATGGTGTGTTTGGTGTGTATGGTGTGTATGGTGTGTTTGGTGTGTATGGTGTGTATGGTGTGTTTGGTGTGTTTGGTGTGTTTGGTGTGTATGGTGTGTATGGTCTGTATGGTGTGTATGGTGTTATGGTGTGTATGGTGTGTTTGGTGTGTATGGTGTGTATGGTGTGTATGGTCTGATGGTGTGTATGGTGTGTATGGTGTGTATGGTGTGATGGTGTGTATGGTGTGTATGGTGTGTTTGGTGTGTATGGTGTGTATGGTGTGTATGGTGTGTATGGTGTGTATGGTCTGTATGGTGTGTATGGTGTGTATGGTCTGTATGGTCTGTATGGTGTGATGGTGTGTATGGTGTGTATGGTCTGTATGGTGTGTATGGTGTTATGGTGTGTATGGTGTGTATGGTGTGTATGGTGTGATGGTGTGTATGGTGTGTATGGTGTGTTTGGTGTGTATGGTGTGTATGGTGTGTATGGTGTGTATGGTGTGTTTGGTGTGTATGGTGTGTATGGTGTGTATGGTCTGATGGTGTGTATGGTGTGTATGGTGTGTATGGTGTGATGGTGTGTATGGTGTGTATGGTGTGTTTGGTGTGTATGGTGTGTATGGTGTGTATGGTGTGTATGGTGTGTATGGTGTGTATGGTCTGTATGGTGTGATGGTGTGTATGGTGTGTATGGTCTGTATGGTGTGTATGGTGTTATGGTGTGTTTGGTGTGTATGGTCTGTATGGTGTGTATGGTCTGTATGGTCTGGTCTGTATGGTCTGTATGGTGTGTATGGTCTGTATGGTCTGTATGGTGTGTATGGTGTGTATGGTCTGTATGGTCTGTATGGTGTGTATGGTCTGTATGGTGTGTATGGTCTGTATGGTCTGTATGGTGTGTATGGTCTGTATGGTGTGTATGGTGCGTATGGTCTGTATGGTCTGTATGGTGTGTATGGTCTGTATGGTCTGTATGGTGCGTATGGTCTGTATGGTCTGTATGGTCTGTATGGTGTGTATGGTGTGTTTGGTGTGTATGGTGTGTATGGTGTGTATGTAACCCCCTGTAAACGTCTCTGTTGTGGGTGTCAGAGGGTTAACAGGAGATTTAGTATGTTGTAGCTGAGTGTAATCTTACCAGTGAAGTCATAGCTGCTCTTCTCTGTGGGTTTACTAACATAAACTGCTTCAGGCTCGTTGATACTCTATAAAAGAAGAAGAGTTGTGTTAATAACAGACTTTAAATGTGCATGTTTGTGAGGAAGGTGGTGAACTGAGCGAGCTGACACATTAAACATTAAACACTAGAGTCCATTGTTAATGTTAGCATCTGATTAGCATCTGATGCTAACATGTAAACAGCAGCTTAGCAGCTAGCAGCTAATGCTAACAGCTAGCAGCTAATGCTAGCAGCTAGCAGCTAACTACCGGTTACTAGACACTCTAACTCTCGACGTGTTTCTGTGAGATGAACCTCAGATATAAAACATTTAGAGTATTAAGATATCTACATGTTATTTACCCACCGACTGCCTCTGGACTGGTTCCGTTCGTATAAATAGACGTAAAGAAACGCAGACTAGAAGCTATTGGTTCCTAGCAGCCCGTTGGTTCCGCTGCTGCTGCTTCTTCTTCGTTGGTGTTTATTGGCGGTTGGCAAACCAGCTTTTTTTTTCTTTTTTCAAAATGACAGTAACCATAGTAACAGCAGAAAACATTAAACACATTTACATACAAAAGAAGCACATAAACAAAGATCTGTAACAAACATTAAAGGAATGAATGCTCTATTGTAACCAATAGAGCATTTTATTTTATAGTAATTAATTTCTTAAATATATATATTCAAGGCTATATATTAGCCTTCTTTATTTATTTGACTTTATATTAATTCTTATTAACTACTCTTCTGTTTAATTTTTCCTTTTAGTTATTTATTATGTATTTATTTTTATTCATTTTAAAATTGATTTATGTTTGCATGTATTTTTCATTTATATTTGAATGTATTTTTAAATTTATTAATTAATTTATTCTTTTATTTATTTATGCACAATTTTCCCTTTGCATTTAACCCCTTATTTATTTCCCCAAACAGGGGCTATATATTAGCCTTGACGTTGATATGAACATCTCTAGCACGAGTTGTTTGTATTTAAATCAATATTGATTCTTCTATTGATATTAACACTTGGCATTTATTTAATTGTAGTGCTGCAGTTCTTCAGTGTGACCACTGGAGGTCATGATTCTAAATATACAGGTCAAACGTCGACTCCAAGTGTGAACTGTGTAAAGAAAAGAATACAGAAATAAATAAGGGGTGAAATGGAAAAATAAATAAATACATACATTTCAAAATACATGCAGAAATAAATGCAAAAATAAATACATTTTAAGGTAAATAAATACATAATAAATAAATAAAAGGGAAAAATAAACAGTAGAGTAAATCAATAAGGGAATAAATATAAAGACAAATAACGGAAGAAGGAAATAAAACAGAAATATCAATTTATGCCACATTTTATCAATTAATTAATGACTATTTATTGTTAATATTATGTTTGCTACATTCAAGGACATATTTATTAATTGAGTCATTTATTTATTTTTGATTTTGGCAGGTTCTGTCCTCCATACAACTCCACCTAGCATCAAGGTAATGATAAATAAATAAATAAATAAATAAACAAAAGAGACAATCATATTTATGTCCATATTTATTTATTTAATTATTTATTTATTTATTTATATATGTATATTGTGGTGGAAAAAACATTAACAGAGGTAGAATTTATTGCAGGCCAGATGATTTGAATGCATTACAGGGTGCAGAGGTCGTTTGAAAACAAAATGTATATTATCAAATTATCAAATCACCCAATCAGTAAAGAAGAAGTTTACCTGTTGATAATTCACCATTGAAATGAGCAGTTTTAAATATATTTTCATATGTTTACTTTTACATATCTTCTCTTATGTGTTTTTTTTTTTTTATCTTCTCTGAATAAAGAAATTATCTCTTTAATCTCTTCCCTTCTTTGTGTATCAACCAACTTGATCTTACTGCAGCATTTACACTGGATGTTAAAACTGAAGTAAACAAGACGAGGCGAGGAAGATGTTCACGCAATACGTCTTTTTTTTTTTCCTTTGCATTTGCAGGGATTAGTTACTTATTTACATACAGCCTAAGATGCACTCTGTGTTACAGTTTTACAAGACAAATTGACATGACGGGTGAAGCACGCACTCTCTCTCTCCTGAGGTGTTTCACTCTGTAAACTATGACACATTTATACATGTACGTTTCAGAGAAACGTTGATTTTTGATATGTGATATGAGATGATCCGATTTGTATGCATCACTGTAAGTAAAACACCCAGGGAGAATATCCAAGCCATGGTCATTTAGTCTGCAGCAACATTACTTTTTAAAAGAATTTCCATAACCAATTTATTTTTGTGATTTTGTTCGACCTAAATCAATTTAAGCTAAAATAAAACATTTGTCTTCTTGTCATGTCTGTGGGGAATTCATTAGTATCATCAAAAAAGACCTCTTTCTATCTACAAACATAGATACACCTATCTGATATATAAATACCAGGACACTGAAAGAATAGTTAATGTACACCTAAAATAATGCATATTCTGGACTGTAGACAAAAATGTCTCATCTCAAATTAGTTTTCTCAATCTCTCCATAAATGTATTTCTCACTTTGTACAGCTCAGCTCGTCTTTCTGTTGAAACCACAACTAATTGTAAATGTATTGCAGTACGCCTCTCATGTTCCCTTGTCGTGTAAAGACTTAATCCTCTCCACCACACATACGTTGATTTGCATTGTTTTTTTGCATTGGTGTCCAACCTTGTAAAAACAGTTTTTGGATACACATGCAAAGCTTAAACAATGGTGACTGATGTTTGGTCGAGTCCGACCTGTCACGATGAGTTAATTCATGTTTCATATAGCTGATAATGTGTGCTAATGCATTATTACATTCAATTTAACGAGAGAACACTGTATACTTTCATATAACCCTGCTAGAGCTGCACAATTATTATTATTATTATTATTATTATTTTTATTTTTATTTTTATTTATATTATTTTTATTTTTCTATTATTATTATTATTATTATTATTATTATTATTATTATTATTATCTGTATCTGGATTCAGATCTGCCTGCAGAGTGACAGAAAATTAGGATACATATGCTTTTTATTTTTCAACCAGATGGAGCGATATTATAAAAAATAATTACGTTTATTACATTTTAAAAAGAATACTGTACACAGTATGAACAAATTGCGGTTATAATTTAGTTATATTTTAAGAACACGTCTTGTCAACAACATCATCAGCGGCAATTCAGAATTGAGGTAATTTCTGTAACAGTCTTGCATATAAAGATTATTAGCTTAGATTATGTGAAGAATTTTAAGAAGGCATTAAAACAATCACTCTTCATTGTCTTTGTGATTTATAGAGTAACCTCTTCACCCTTTGGCCATTGTGTTTTCCCTCCTGGTAAGAATGATGTTCATCTGTAAACATCAGATACAGATTGTGGTTATAGGTGAAGCGTTGTTATTGACATATAGTATGCTTTGCTGTTGTAGAACATGCAGGCTCTTGTGATGGATACATAACTGAAACATGGCGCAACTACTTATTTGAATCAGATTCCTTTACCGGCTATTCAGAGGATGATAAACATTTTCTTCACAGGGCTTGTTGGAGACAAAATTAAAACAAACTGCTTACAAGGCCGTCGTGCTGGTGTCAGATTCACCATTCATACCGAGTTGTTTTAAAGCAGCGACTGCATAATGGTGATGTTGGAATGTGCAATAGACTTAAGACTGCTCTGAATGTGACCCTTTGTCTTGGAGGATTCTGCATATACCAACCATTAAATCACAACCACCCTGATATGGGTTATGCAACCTGAAAGGAATGATTACTCACTGTCAACCTATGCTTTATACTTTAGTTCATGTCCTATAGATACAGCGATACACACACCAACATGTGAATAAGGGGAGTAAAGACACTGACTTTTTTACACTTCAAGCTCTGCTTTAAGGGGGGATGTTGGGATTGTGCACACTGACTGCATCTCAGGTGACTGGTCATAAATTAATCTCAGATAGTTCAATGATCAAACTCTTTAGTAAGAAAGAATAACAAAGAACAACTTCGACAAAGCTTCGGTTCAATTAAAACCTCCCTCAATTGCATGTAATAGATGTGCTTGATGAAAGCATCTCTTCCCTTGAAGGAATGGTTTTGCATTAAATTTCTTTGCACGTGCACTTGAAAGAAAAACACTTTTCGGGTGCTGTGCAAATTTTGCAATGTGAACGTTGGATAGTCAGAGCTGATCAGCAGATCTGACGCAAGTCTGTCACGATGAACTACTGCGCCTCGTCACTTCTCCTGGGTGAGTCAATTCCTCTTTTCATATAAAAGATGTCTTTTATTAGACTAGTCCCATTAAATTAATTCAATATCTATTTCAAAAAGTGCTATTACTTTTCAATTTGAAAATTGAAGTCGAAGAGACATCGTTCAGAGTTTTGTTTGAGAATTGGTAAATACTTGATTATGATTCATGCTTTAATACTGATGGAAGAGAGACATTGTTGGTACTTCATGGTACATTTGAAAAGTGAGGTTAGTAGTTGATATTCTGACTTCTGAGGGGCTGAAGAATGTAACCTGTATGAGGACACTGATTCTTATTTTCCTTAACTTTCCATTGTCTGTTTGTTTTTAGGTTTACTCGTCATCCCTGTAACTAGTGATTTTCCTCCTGGTATGAAGGATTTTTTTTACTTGAGACCAAACAAAAAGCTTCTATCTTTAATTGTAACAACCATAAAGTCTTTATAATTACTGCAACTTTGTCTGCCTTCATGCAGGTTCTTGTGATGGATACACCAACATAACTGAACCAAGGCGCAACCGAGACTTCACATCTACTTCTTTCCCCGGCTTTCCTCTTGATGATAATACCCTTCTTAACAAATGGTGGCGCTTCGCAGGCATTGGTGGAGACAGAGTTGTTCCTGATTGTGTATCAAACAATCTTGGTGGCACGGCTTATATAATTTATATTTCATTTGCATATCCAACCGCTGAGTCTGTGACCCCAACAACAGGGACAGCATATGGTCAAGTTGGTCACTGTACAGCCAGCCATATATCCGTGAGTGTGGCTCTGTGTCCTGGAGGATTCTACGTGTACAAACCAACAAGCCACCCCTATAGCTCTATGGGTTACGTGACCTGTGAGTTGCTGCTAATTGTTGTACTCCTATGTTTTCAATTTCTTCGTTAACATATAAGAAGGTAAATTACATGCACATATTCTGACAACATAGATTTAATTCCCAACTTACAATAATGGCCATATGGATATTAAAGGTGCTCTATACAATATTCAGGGCATTAATATAGCAACTATTTGCAATGTAAAGATATACAGTAGAGGAGTAATGTCTACCTGAGCAGAGAATGAAATCGCTCTCCTTCTTGTGTGTGTTTTTATCTGAGCTTCTTCTTGCTTTGTAGACGTAGCCGGGCCGGCCGCGTTTGCCTTTTAGTGCATGTTCGTGCCCCACAGGTCATATATTAAATGGGGGCATTGGGGGTCCTCCCTCAGGAGCGTCTTAGCGTCAAACACTTTATTTTCTGCCGTCTGGTGATTTAAAAAAAAAAATGTATTAGATTTATTGTTTTTCGTCATTGACAAGGCAATAATCTACATAGAACACACATCAATCATCAAAACAAGTAAATATACAAACAACATTCGGACTGTTTACAATCCCAAAATATATATATAAAACTAGAATGGCACTCGGAAAGCGCAGAACTCCACCAAAGTGCATGACTTTAAAAACAGATCACAGCTCACAGCTGGCGGTACCGTGAGGTGGTCGGCTTGTTATTAACACGGTGTGTTTCCGTGTAACGTATCGGCGGAGACCTCTCTCATTCAGCAGCCTTGTTATGTCTTAATGCTCAGGCTGATTTATACAGATCGCCAACAAAAACTAATGGATTGTGCATTTTGCTACACCCCATCCCTCCAAAAAATATCATTCAAATCCATCACGGACTTTTGGAGTAATCCTGCTAACAGAAGGACAGACAGGCAAACGCCGGTGAAAACAATACCTCGTAAATATAGCTAATGGAACATAATGCAGTATTATAGTCTAAGGCTCTCAGTCATTCTGTATTACTTTCAAATATTTATTCTCCTGCAGATTAACTTTTCTCATTTAATGTTATTCCATTATAACCAATACCTATGGTAATAACGACCAATTTTACCCAACGTTCTCTGTCAGAACATTCTGCAGTTTTATTTGAACATTTTATTTGAAAATGGCCATGCCAGTTTTCCCCCTGAAATTTTCAGCCTAACCTGGGAGCGTTATTTAGCCTCTATGCCGACAAGCTAGCACGACATGGTTGGTACCAATGGATTCCTCAGGTTCTAGTTTCATATGATACTAGTATCTTCACTCCAGTGTTTAGAGTGACCCGCTACAGCCTCCTGAAGACGACAATGTCGGCCGAGTCTCAGAAGGTTTGATAACTATTTTTTTTAGGGGTGCTGAGATCAAAATTTAGGCGTGCTTGAGCTCCCCTAAAAAGAGTCTAAAATCACCGCCGACATTGAGGGTCAGAACATTGTTCCTTTCAGACAGGAAGTGGCAGCTGTCTTCTTCAATTTCAAGATCAGTTAATTCTCAGAGAACACTGAAAGTCAAAGTTCTGATATGTTTCAGTCTAAGTGTAAAAAAAGCTGCTTCATTGGGTGGTGATGATGATGATGGCTACGACCTTCATTACTGATCTGTTTTATTGTTACTATGGATTTAATAATGTCATCCCTGATGTCAAACATAATGGGAGCTAACAAATCTTAACATTGCAGTGAGGACATATATTTCAAATGATTTTTCATTCAACCGTTGTAAAGTTGTGCAAAAACTCATATTCAAGTGACCATAAACGGTAAATGGACTTGCATTTATATAGCGCTTTTCTAGTCTTCCGCCCACTCAAAGTGCTTTACGCTCCATGTCAGCATTCACCCGTTCACGCACGCATTCATACACCGATGGCAGAGCCTTTCGGGAACAATTTGGGGTTCCGTATCTTGCCCAAGGACACCGGGGATCGAACTGTCAAACTTCCGAATAGTGGACGACACGTTCCATCTCCTGAGCCACAGCCGTCCAACCATCCGACCATCTGGCCTTCATTTAGGAAGCCAGATGCTAAAACTCTTTCGTACACAAAGAACAACTTGGAAAGATGTTTTGTTTCCTCCATAATGGAAGAGGCCCTCAACATTGCCTTGTGTCAGCAAATTTACATGATGTTTTGCATTTGGTTTTGCAAACCTTTTAAAAGCACCTTTTGGGTGCAAATTTTTACAACTTCAAATCTCGGACGTGTCATAATGAACTACTGCGCCTCGTCACTTCTCCTCGGTAAGTGAATTCCTGTTTTCATATCGTAGATGTTTGAGAATCTGCACTTATTAATTGAGGTAGCATATTTGACTAGTGGCTATGAATTGATTCATAATCTGCCAATGCTGCTAATTGTTAAACTGAAGATTAGGTTGTTTTTTGATTTATTTTGAGTCAAAGATATTAAGAAAAGCTTAAATGTACCATTTATAACTGGGGTTGTGTTAAATGTTTTCTAAAGCTACATCTCAACATTTTAAAAATGAAGGAATTATTTTATTGATATTGGATCCTTTTCAAGGCACAGACAACTTCTCCTTAACTCTCCACTCTTTCTCTTTTTGTTAGGCGTACTTATCATCCATGTCACGTGTGATTTTCCTCCTGGTACGGATGATGTCCACTTACTTACAGACCACACAAAAATGAGCTTCTAACAATGAAGAATTAAATCATCTCAATTGCCAACGTTTCCTTGCAGGTTCTTGTGACGGATACGCCAACATAACCCAACCGTGGCGCAACCTAGACTTCACGTCTACTTCTTTCCCCGGCTTTCCTGAAGACGATGCAGATCTTGTTAACAATTGGTGGCGCTTCACAGGCATCGGTGGAGACAGAGTTGCCATAAGCTGTATATCAAACAATCATGGTGGCACATATTATATGATTTATCTTCCATTTGGGCATCCAACCACTGAGTCTGTGTCGCCAACAACAGGGACAGCATATGCTTATATTGGTCACTGTCACAGCACAAGTATGCACGTGAGTGTGGCTCTTTGTCCTGGAGGATTCTACGTGTACAAACCATTAGGACACCCCACTAGCCCTATTGGTTACGTGACCTGTGAGTTGCTGCTAATTGTTGTACTCCTATATATGTTTTCAATTTCTTCATCAACATATAAAAAGGTATATTACAAGTAGGGATGCACCGATACCACTTTTTTTCAGACCGAGTACAAGTACCAGTACTTACATATGAGTACTCGCCGATACTGAGTACCGATACGAGTACCAATACGAGTACTTCTCTGTGCCAAAAGACCCTCGTTAACAGCCAGCTGGGGAGTCCCGCATATGAGGCGGTGCGCCGCGACCGGCTCTAGGTCGGCTTGGAAAGGCTCGGGGTGAAGGTGGCTTCCCGGGGCCGTGGCCAAAGTGCTCGCTGTGCCCTCTCTCCCCGCCGGGGACAGACGGGGGCCCGTGCTCCCAGTGCGGATGGTCCTCAGTGCGCCCCAACCGCATCGTGCCCTCGTTAACAGCCAGCTGGAGGGTGTGAGCGACACATGGAGGGCTGGGGAGTCCTGCATATGAGGTGGTGCGCCGCGACCGGCTCTAGGTCGGCTGAGAAAGGCTCGGGGCGAAGGTGCTTCCCGGGGCCGTGGCCAAAGTGTCACCGGGGCGGACTGTCCTCAGTGCGCCCCAACCGCGTCGTGCCCCCAGGGCGGGGCTCGGCCCACGTAAAAGGCGCCAGGGGTCTGCGGCGATGTCGGCAACCCACCCGACCCGTCTTGAAACATGAACTAAGGAGTCTAACGCCCGTGCGAGTCAGAGGGTGCAAGCAAAACCCCGTGGCGCAATGGAAGTGAGGGCCGGCGCTCGCCGGCTGAGGTGGGATCCCGGCCCCGTGGGGTCAGGCGCACCACTGGCCCGTCTCGCCCGCACCGTCGGGGAGGTGGAGCGTGAGTGCGTGCGATAGGACCCGAAAGATGCTGACGAGAGATTAACGTCACGCTGCCTTAAAGTGGTATCGGTGCTGTTGTATCGGAGGCGATTTGCGAGTACGAATACATGAGCACAGTATCGCACCCGATACCCGATACTGGTATCGGTGCATCCTTAATGGTCAAATCATTATGTCATAGTAAAAAAAACAAGACGAAAAAAGTTAAGGAATTTAAAACTTGAAACCTCAGGTGTATGGTTAACTTTTTATATTGGAAGTCCAGGAAGCCACAGAATAGTTTGCCAAAGAGATTGATGAACCCCTTATGTGATGGCGGGATCATCTGTCTCTCCATGCAAGCCTTTAAAAGCAATCTCAACCTTCCCAAGAATAGTGGCATTGAGTTGTTGGCATCATATCTCACCCAAATGAATGCTGCAACCCCTCCACGATAATTTGGGCCCAGGCAACGCTGTCCACTTCATCCTGTCTCTGGAAGGGATGTGCTAGCAAGTCAACATCGAGACTGCAATTTGGTGTCACAGAACTTCGACTGCCGGCTGTCCGGTTGCCGCAGTCAGTCATTTCCTTGTTCAGCGCACCTAATCCACATTCATAGAACTATCCTTCTATACCTTTTTGAGCCACCACCCATCACCCGTCTTTGAGGGCATTATTGTTTTTTTTCACCCCATGGATGTAAAAACTGCCTACTGTATTCAAGGATTGCATGGCTCAAATAATAATAATAATAATACAAAGATTAATTTCTCAAAGTGTGTGTGTGACGCTCAGTGAGTTTTCTTCTTTTGTTTTACAGCTGTTTGAGATGGTTGGGTTGAAAGTCTTTGAGACCTGCAGCTTCGACCGTCTGCCGCTACAATATTTTTTGCGTTCATGTCAACTTATTAATCGAACAAAAAGGAGACATACCATGATCAAATGTTAACAAAGGACATTTTATCAAACCAAATTGGACAAAATTAAGTAGATTAAAGTGCCAGATAAGGATTGTTAAGATGTGGGGCGTGGATATAATCAGTAGTGTTGTTATTGGTGCCTTCAAATGGGGTCGTGTTTACCGTGTTCACGAGAAGAGTCCATATGAACGCCGCCCTCTGGTGCTATTCATGACCTCGTAAGTGGAAAGTTTCTCAAAGCTCTAAGTTTGCGAGTTGCGACTTGTTTGTTGACGTTGTCAGAAATAGTGGAGGCCATGGAAGGTCATTTTTCGGTGCATAATAATTTAATATATTGTTAATTTGGTCGTATATTGTTTTATTCATAATTTCACTTTTAGCTTTGAGAAAAATGTTGATATCTTTTGCATTTCCTGCATTACGTTACCCGCTTGCTAAATCGTTAGCCTCTGTGGCTTCTAGACGCTAACAGCGACGTTAATATTGTTGTTGCTTAGCAACGGTGTTCTTCACGACTTGACCACTGGAACGTCGAGCATATTGGTGCCTTCAAATGAAACTGGTGAGTTTGCGTTTACAACATGGGAAGTCGTGTACACGATATGCTCGGCAATCAAGTGATCAAGTCGTGAAGAACACCGCTGCTAAGCAATGGTAATATTAACGTTACTGTCGGTAACTAATATTATACAATTACGAAGAAAAACAATATGCGACTAAAATTACAATATATTAACTTATTATGCACCGAAAAAATAACTCCCATAACTTCCACCATTTCTGTCAACATGAAAAAATACGTCACAAGTCGTGAACTCGGAAAACTTTCCACTTACAAGGTTGTTAATACGACATGAGGGGGAGCGTTCATATGGGCCCAACTCGTAAACACGGTAAACACGACCCCATTTGAAGGCACCATCAATCACCAATGACGATAAACACCTTCATAACTATGACAACATACGCCATCCATCTGCCATCCATCTGCAACCGCTTATCCCGTTAGGGGTCGCGGGGGGGCTGGAGCCGATCCCAGCCGACATTGGACAGGTCGCCAGTCCATCGCAGGGCTGACACATAGAGACAGACAACCATTCACGCTCACATTCACACCTACGGGCAATTTTAGAGTCCACAATTAACCTAACCTGCATGTCTTTGGACTGTGGGAGGAAACCGGAGTACCCGGAGAAAACCCACGCTCACACGGGGAGAACATGCAAACTCCACACAGAAGGGTCCCAAGCCGGATTCGAACCTGCAACCCTCTAGCTGTGAGGCGCCAGTGCTAACCACTGCACCACCGTGCAGCCCCCCAACATACGCGTCATATTAAATTTAATTTACTTTGAATGAGCAGAAAGAACTGACAAATAAATGAAATGTCCCATATCTGGGCCCACATATAAAACGTTACCAAAGTTGCTTTCGTTGCTGCCAATATTAATGATATGATTGTATTAATCATTCTATCTCTGTGTAGATCATTACGAGTGTAAACCAGACTCCTGTGGACCGCTTGCTGAGTGTTCAACTGCTGGAGGCTGCACATGTGTATCCGGGTATGAAATCCCCCCAACACACCTACCTACTCCAGATTCATATGGTTGTGTTGGTAAGTACATTTTATTTCATTTAAATGACCAACATTGGGGTTTTTTTTTTCCACAGAGAAAGCACACATAGACATTCTTTTATATATAAAATAAGAAATAGACTGCATAGCCACCCAAAATGTCAAAATGATTTGTGGTTATATTGTGTTTTTTAGGATGAGAATATTCGGCTATTGCTACAAACCTGTCATGCAAGACGGTAACTCCAGTATGCAAAGTTTGTTTATAGTGTACCTTCTTCTTCTATCTTGGCAGACATAGATGAGTGTGAGAGTACTGCAGGAATCTGTGGTCCTAACACCATTTGTAATAACACCATTGGAGCGTTCTTCTGCACCTGTTTGGATGGATTCAATGCAACAGATCCAGCATTACCACCTGGAAAGACCAACCCATGCATAGGTACCATTTAATAATATCTCTCTCTCTCTCTCTCTCTCTCTCTCTCTCTCTCTCTCTCTCTCTCTCCTTGCAATTACTGTACATCACATATATGCAGGTTGTGAATTGAAAATGTCAATTTTTTGCTCCTCTACAGATATTGACGAGTGTCTTGACAATGTCTGTGGTGATGATGGGACCTGTACCAACAAACCAGGAACTTACGAGTGTTCATGCAATACAGGCTACCAACTTGTAACTGAAACCCCACATTGCCAAGGTCCATACTATACTATACTGTATACTAGTGTAATATGCAGTGAGCAAGGGATAACTGAAGGCTGCAAACCATAAATAATGATTATTAAAATCCCTTAAAAACTGTTGGAGCATCAGCGAGGAACACACCACGGGCAATAAACTGCACCTAACTGTGGAGGCCAGTCATATTACAATGCTAACAAAAGGCTGGGAGGTATAGTGGACTATATGCACAAATAGACAACTACAGGTTTTGACAGGATGCCAATGCCCAAAACTCATGTTAGACCAATTTTTGTCATTTTTAGGGGGGACAGGGAGCCTTTAGGGGGAGATATGTCTATGTTTGATATGTATATGTCACAAAGAAGTGGTATACATAATCAATATGAGAATATTGTCACTTACAGTAACTGTCCCTTTTCTCAGATATCGATGAGTGCTTCAACTCAACCGTCTGTGGTCCTGACTCTGTTTGCACCAACACGCCTGGAGCTCACACCTGTGAATGTCAGCTGGGGTTCACACCGACTGAACCGGACCAGGATCCCAGCGAGACCAACATCTGTATCGGTATTTGCAGCACACCACAGTATAGCAAATCAGTTGAAACATCTGTACATGGTTAGCCATTTTGAGTACATTTCTTCAGTGTGAGAGAGAGGAAGACATTTAAGAGGTAAAGCAAATAGCCAACATTTTCTGTTGGAATCAAAGTCTCTGAAACTCAAATTCTTTGGGGGGAGAACTTTGGTTTTGAAGTCCTCCTTTTTTTTTTTGAGATCTCAAGGTTGGCCAGTATGCACATTCTCCAAAAAGTACTGTTACCACAGCTTCAACCGCACAACCTGCCATTGTTTAATCCTCAGCTAATATATATTAAATGTAATGCTTCACCTGCAGCTTGCATTTCATTAAAAAAAAGGTCACCCCACCCTCCAATATGGCAAAGCAAAATGGAGCGCACCAAATGTGCAATAATATAACAGGTTATATCAAGAGACTGGATTAAAAGCTGTGCTGTGAGATGTATTTTTTTATCTAATTTTACAGATGTTGATGAGTGTGTCGAAGATGCTACCGTCTGTGGTCCTGATGCTAACTGCACCAACTCTATTGGATCTTACATCTGCACCTGCTTCCCCGGTTATCGGCTGAACAACCAAGATGTGATAGCCAGCGTCGCTAACCCGTGTACAGGTGCGTGCTCTTGTTCGGTACATGTGTGACGTACACTCTGCTGTTTGTATCTGTGTTTGAACAGATAGTCCTGTGTGTTCTCTCTCTCTCTACAGATATAGATGAGTGCAGTGAGATGCCTGGTTTATGTGGCAGACAAACTGTGTGCACCAACGCACCAGGGACCTTCTATTGCTCTTGTCCTGATGGTTTCTACCCTTCAACTGGAATCTTGTGGGTGATGGGCGTCTCGTTTTGTCAAAGTGAGCAAAAGTCACGTTTTTAAAGATGATTAAGATTTAAATCTATGTAAAGATGTTCATGCACAATTATTTTCTAAATTACTGACAGATCTTGAAGAGCTTCTAGATGCAATAGAACCTCCAGAGGTAAGCCCAGATGGCTTTTTTTTCCATTTCAGGGTTGAGAATTTATGAATGAAGAAGATGTCGAATCACCAACTTGTACAAAGCACTCAACACACACTTTTATTGCAGGGTCAGACAAAAGAAAGAGCCTTTCTTAACAGTATGGATCAACAACTTCAGAATAACACAGGTGTCATCTTACCAGACGCGGTATGTAGAAAACACTCTTTAAGTGTAGAGACAGATCACACAGTTCCTGTCTGTAAGTCTAAAGAGGACATGTAAGAGGACATTCTAACCTTTCCCTCGATCTGTCCTTCTTGGTGTCTTTGCAGACGGTGGCAAACAGCTTTTCTGCATCCATGGTACTTAAAATCCAGCAAAATCAGAGCTTTATATCTTATGTTTGTATTTTGCCTTTTATTCATTCATTACAATGATTTCAATTCTTGCAGGAAGTGTCAGGTGTCGGACCACGTGGCAGTGCCCGCCCAACCCGGATGAGTAGCGAAGGAGACGGGGAGACCGCCGGTGTGATCCTGGACATCTCAGACCGTCTAGTTTCTACGATGTTGCCTCAGAGTCCGAACCAAACCAGAAAGGCTATGCAGACTCCAACAGTGGGTAAGTGTAGTTCCTCTTAGTTTATTTTGGGCTACATTTTGAATTGCATATCAGCTACACATTGCTGTAATTGTCATTTCCATGTGTAAGATTTGAGCCTACGTGCCATCGGACCGGGGAGTCACGATGACAGCAACGTCTCCCTTTCTGCCAAAGGACAGACCATGGAGATCAACTTGCAGGCTCTAGCTAGCGCCAACAATGGTGAGTAGATTATAATGACCATGATGACTATAACATTTATAGATGTTTGCTTATTTCTTGTATCATGTGGACACTCCCAGGTTCTGCAGCGGTTGCCTTCCTGACATTGAACGGGATGGAGAATCTTCTTAGTCATCAATACTTTCAAACAGAGAACCAGACAGAGATGTACTCTGATGTTTTCACTGCCATCGTACCGTCAATAAACACCACCAACCTCACCGAGCCCGTCAACTTCACCATCCAACATAAGAAGGTGCAGCAGCATCGACAACAAAATCCATCCAACACCTATCCATCCATCCATCCAGACAAACATTAACTCTTATTGTATTCTCCGTTTCTCAGAGAGTACCTGAATCTGGAATAGTGACGTGTGTGTACTGGGAAGACAAAAGCAAGAAGAAAGAAAAGGGACAAGAGGATGACGGAGGAAAAGATGATGATAAGAAGATGCAGTGGTCGGTAGAGGGCTGTTGGGTTGCATACTCTGATGAGAACTACACGGTGTGCAGCTGCTCCCACCTTTCTACCTTTGCCCTCATCATGCAGATTGGGGAGGTATATCAGATTTACTATGTACATGGTACACGTGTGTTGGTCGAGGTCAGGGACAAAATAGAGGACTTAACAGAAGTCAGATTTGATTATGCTCAGACCACATGATGGTGGGGCCTGTAATAATTTACTTAGACGTCTGGCAGCCTTTAAAATATTCTAGTGTGTACCCAGGGGAAGACAGAGTTGCAGGCCCAAGATAATCTGCTTATCCGGGGCCGGGGACGCGGGGGCAGCAGGCTTAGCAGGGAATTCCAGACGTCCCTCTCACCTGCAACGTTTTCCAGCTCTTCCTGGGGGACCTCGAGGCGTTCCCAGGCTAGACCAGATATATATAATCTCTATAGCGTGTTCTGGGTCGACCCCGGGCCTCTTATCAGTTGGCCGTGCCCGGAAGACCTCCAAAGGGAGGCGTCCAGGAGGCATCCTTATCAGATTGCCCCTTTCGAAGCGAAGGAGCAGCGGCTCTACTCCGAGCTCCCTCCGGATGTCTGAGCTCCTCACCCTATCTCTAAGGCTGAGCCCAGCCACCCTATATGAAGGAAGCTCATTTCGGCCGCTTGTATCCGAGATCTCATTCTTTCGGTCGCTACCCAAAGCTCATAAGCCACAGGTGAATGTTGGAACGTAGATGGACCGCTAAATCGAGAGCTTCGCCTTCTGGCTCAGCTCCCTCTTCACCACAACGGTCCGGTACAGCGCCCGCATAACTGCAGACGCCGAACCGAACCACCTGTCCATCTCCCGCTCCATTTCACCCTCACTCGTGAAAAAGACCGGGAGATATTTAAACTCCCTTGCTTGAGCCAAGATCAGCTTGATCACAATGAATGTATGTATATCTCTGCTTGTCTTCGACCCTCTCAGCCTCCACCACAGAATGATTTCCTGGAGTGGCTGAACCGAATGTGCGTGATTGTCGGACTGTTCTTCTTCGCGTTGGCCATCTTCACCTTCCTCCTGTGTAGCTGGAACCCCAAGATCAACAACACGGCCCGTCTTCATCTCTGCCTCTGCCTCTTCTTCTCCCATCTGCTGCTGCTGTGGAACGACAAATACGCTGAACAAGAGGTTCCAATGGACCCAAATTGAACCATTCTTGTTTGAGGCTTTATTTTCTTTTTTGGTTTTCAAGATACATCTTTGTTGTCTCCACAGCTGGCCTGCACCGTCATGGCGGGGCTCCTTCACTTCTTAGTCGTAGCGGGTTTTGTGTGGATGCTGCTGGAGGCGCTACAGCTCCACCTGTTGGTGCGGAGACTCTCCAAGGTGCAGGTCATCCAGAGAGACGGCCTCCCCAGGCCTGTCCTCTGCCTGATTGGCTACGGCGTTCCATTTGTGATTGTGGGTATTTCTGCACTGGTATTTTCTGATGGATATGGTGCTACTGAGGCCAAGGTGTGAGTAAGACAAACAGTTCTACAAGCATTTATATTCTCCTGTAAGTCTGCATGTAGGTTGAAAGGATTGTTTGTGTGATTCCGTTGCAGGTGCTGGCTCTCTAGACAGCGCAATTTCAACTGGGCTTTAACAGGCCCTGTGATTGGTATCCTTGCAGTGAGTATATTGCACTTTTATTATCAACAGTTGCATCCCGTCTATCAGCTCATCCTGGTGTGTTCTCTAACTTGTTTAGCTAACCAAAAAAACAAGCTAAGGTGCACTTTAAGACAAATTTTTGACAATATTTTGTTGTATGGCTATAAGCTCTCTCAATGCCCTGCTGGATTTATGGTGAAGACCTATTGAATGTGTTGCAAACCACTGAGAAATTTGAACCTATTTTATAGGACGTGAGTGGGTTAGGGGGGTTTATTTGCCTCTCAAAGCATTGTGGGATAAAAGGGAGAAGTTGAAAAGTGTTAACTTAATGCAAATGAAGGTGGAATATGCCTGGACACTGCATAGTGATTTGTTAAAAAAAAACTGACCAAAGTTCTGCAGTGGTAGGCCAGGATGAATGTGTGTGGAGAAGAAGATGCCAGTCAAAAAACAAGTGCTGCTTGGCACAGAGTCACGTAAATTGTTGGAGAAAGTCGTAGGTTGCTTATTTACGACATAATGAAAAAGCTTGTTGTTGACTGACACGCCTACAGGCAATGTTGCCCGATTGGTTCCCTTCCAGTGTTTCTTCACCGTTAACCCTCCAGTCATATCAAAGATATTCTCATGAAGACGCATTACCCTCTTTGTTTTCCATCATCGACAAGCACCTCTTACCGCTAGCACACGCTACAGAGAGGACTAGGCTTTCCTACTTTTGACTAATGTCAAACAAAGGCACACACAGTCCCCTCGAAAACTATTGGAACAGCGAGGCCAGAAGAAGCCATGACATTACCCTCCACCGTGTTTCACAGATGAGCTTTCTCCACACATTAAGCCTTTCCATAACTTTGGTAAAGGTTCATCTTTGTCTCATCAGCCCAAACATTTTTGTCCCACAACGTTTGAGCCTCGTCTCTGTACTTTTTGGCATTCCAAATGGTTTTACTGGCTATGACCAATGGCTCTGATTGATTTTCCATCTTCTCTCAGCTTCAATATTGCTTGCTTTTCTCCCATAAACATGCTCTCTGGTCTTCGTGTTGGTTACACCTTTTTAACTATAAATGCAGTCTGCACAGGCAAAGCTGAAACTGGGAGTAGACATTCAGTGCTGTTTATTGTTTGAATAATCAATGTCATAGGAAAAACACCCGTCAGTCACATGTTCAGCTCAGCCTCTGTGTCTTTTTTCCCCCCCTCTTTAAGCTTAATTGGATATTGTTCTGTGCTACTCTCTGGAGTCTGAGACCCACCCTGGTCAACATGAAAAGTGGTGCTTCCCAATCCAAAGACACCAGGTAGGAGTGTTCAAGACTTTGAGACAGTCTTTGCACAGAAGTGAGAACTCTTTTCTGAAAGTAAATTATACGTCGTTTACAGGTTGATTGTGTTCAAGATCGTGGCCCAGTTCGTCATCCTGGGCTGTACCTGGATTCTGGGTCTGTACCAGACAAACGTTTTCTTCCGGTTCCTCTTCATAGTTTTTAACTCCCAGCAGGGCACCTTCCTCTTCATCGTCCACTGCCTGCTCAACAAGGAGGTAGACTTCAACTAGATCTGTAATTGATATATAACCTATAATGTTTGATGATATTTAATGGTGAGTAATGTAGATTACTTTTTGTGTAATGGTTTGGTTTGCAGTCTTTGTGTGTTTTTGTATATTTTGTCTAGTATTTGAATAGTTGATTTGTATGTTCCAGGTGCGAGAGGAGTACATCAGATGGCTGACATGCTCTTGTGGAAAAGACAGATCTGTGGTGAGTATACCCGGGAAATACGGTACAACACGTGATCTCAAGCAGTCCACCAAGTTTTCTGTAATGTAGATCTAATAATCTAAACACTAATACTGATTTATAATAATTTATTTCAGCAGAAAGATGCAGTTTCGGTCTCTGAGGATTTGGACAAGCCTGAGGGACAGACAGATGAGGGGAGAAAAGATAGATCCTGACAAAATGATCTGTATGATTTATGTTTTTATAAATTCTAGTTTAATGAATGCAAAAAGGTGACATATATTGGATTTCAATATTTCAATATGAATGTCTACATCTTGAATGGATCATTGTCTGTCTCTTAGGGGTTTTAGCCATTTTCATTGTGAAAGGACAGGAAGTAAAATGTTTGAAAGTGCTACTCTTTCTTACTATCGTCAGGTTTATTTAGTTGTGAATGCAATAATTGCATCAATTAATATTATTCTGCTTAATACATTGTAGATGTAGCTGACGGATTTTTAATGTTTGCACAGTCATGCTTTTAGAAATCTGCAGTTTTGTTGTCATTTCTAGCATACAAGAGATTAATGTAACTCACAGTGGGTGTTTTTATAAAACGAGGGCTGAAACACCGGGAGGACTTGTTGAACTTGTCACCATCTCTCCACCTGATTCATTTGCTTCCACAAACACGTTACCGACCTCACCCTCAGTCTAAAAAAAACAAACTGTCTCCAGAGTAAAAACAGTCATGTCCCAGTTGTTTCCTTCTCTCTCCATTTGTGTTGTATTTACATGAGAGCTGGGACACTTCCAGGTGTGTCAGAATTTACAAGACAAATTCAAGTCAAATTGTCTCATTGTGTGCACTTAAAAATTATATTTACCTCACGCATTGATACAGAATATCATATAGTGGTCGCAAGAGCATGTTAACCCCGTGAGACCCGCAATCCCGACTGGCTTTACTGTCTTTCAGAGGCTCGAGTAGGTTCAAAAACCTACTAGAGGAATCCATTGGTCCCAACCAGGTCATGCTTGCTTTTCGGGAAGGAGGCTAAATAACGCTCCAAAGTTGGGCTAAATTTTAGCGAGGAAAAACTGGCATGGCCATTTTCAAAGGGGTCCCTTGACCTCTGACCTCAAGATATGTGAATGAAAATGGGCTCTATGGGTACCCACGAGTCTCCCCTTTACAGACATGCCCACTTTATGATAATCACATGCGATGACTTGAGCCCAACTGTATTCATGTGTGATGAAGTTAGTCCCCATAGGAGCCATTTCACTGTAGTGAGACCATTTTATTTAAACTTGACCTCCCTGTATAAAATGACCTGTGGTGACCTCTAGGATAATCTAAACTCTACAGCCAGGAACTAGAGACCTAGAGCATTCAGAGGATGGATGGCTTTCCTAGCTAGATTGACAATAAGGGGGTTTCTGAGTAGTTTACACAACAGAAGCGCTCGCCAGCCAATCGCTGAAAAAATGCAATTCTTGCAGAAATCTCCAAAATGTCAAACCCAAATTTTATTAATTGGTAAAAACACCCAGGAATACAAGGATCAAACTAGTTCCACCCAGTTTACTTTACATCAAGCAGGTCTCTATCAGACATGCATAAAATAAACGCTATTTTTAAAGGGATAATGCGCATTATTTAACGTTACTGTGGCAGTATTAGCCAACTGGCAAGTCTTTCTTTGGAGTTTTTCTCGTTGACATCTGGATTTCTGTTTGTGTTGCTCTTTGCCTGTTCTCATAGATCATGAAAATAAATGAATCACTGCTCATCATACTGTTTGCACCACAAGTTTAGACCAGTAAATGTTAAATAGTTAATGGAATTGGTGGAATTAACTGTCTGT
The DNA here is from genome assembly GCF_043250625.1 of Sebastes fasciatus. Taxonomy (NCBI): domain Eukaryota; kingdom Metazoa; phylum Chordata; class Actinopteri; order Perciformes; family Sebastidae; genus Sebastes; species Sebastes fasciatus. Next base: position 32,331,160 of record NC_133807.1, on the reverse strand, counting down.
CAGTAGATGTATAGAGAGTGGCAATGATTTATTAAAGATTACGTATACATACAATACAAAGAGGCACACTTTTTATTTGTGTATACATTTCAGAAATACTTTACACAGACACTTTCGCTTGCATTGTCTGCGGTACAATGCATATGTCTGCCTCAATGGTGCAGCTTTTAATCACATATAATGACAGTTGATGAACTTTTTGACACGGATGACGCTTAGGAAGCAGTGTGAGGACAGTTTGGTAAGTTTTTCAGACAGAATTGGAGCAAATATGACAACGTAGTCGGGGGTATGTAGCGCTCTGCGTGTCCGTCCGTTGTTTCGCGTGTCACACTTTCGTTTCCGGAGCAGAACTCAGAAACTATTTAACTTAGGAACTTCTAATTTGGTATGATTGTTGAGAGAGTGGTCTAGTTGTGCCTTTTAGGGGGTTAGAAGTCCAGGGTGCCCTTTAGTTAATTAGTTAATGCCCATCAATTCCATTAGTTCTGAAAGGGCAAAACGTTTCGCCCTGCTTTAGTAGGGGTCAAGCTGTGACCAGTGACCAGTGACCAGTGACCAGTGTCGAATGTGCAAACTGTCATAAAGGGCATTCAAAGTAAGTAGACAATCTAAAACAATATATTATAATCATTGTCTTTTATATTGTTTTAGATTGTCTACTTACCTTTTACTGCCCTTTATGACAGTTTGCACATACGACACTGGTCACTAACCTTATAGCTGTCTTTATATAGTACCGTATATTTATAGACTGTCTTTTAATGCATCGTGTATGTGATGGGGAGTTTCCCAAAAGTCGTGAGCCATGATGCCTTGTTTTTATAAAACGGTCACTATATCCTGACAGTAGTGAGGAGATTTGAGGAGAGAAAAATAGGCATTACAGTAACAGAATATTGATTCATATTTGATCAGCGCTGGCTACAGTAGTTTGACTGCCTCCACTGAAATGACCTGGGATTGGACAAAGCGTGAAAACAGAGCCATGAGGAGATGCAGAAGTCTCTCAGAACAACTTGAATTACAATATGCTGAAAGGTTATTATGGAACTTTTTGCCGAATGATGCCAAAAACATTCTGCCTACTGCAGGTTTAACAGTGTTTCCGCAGGTCTCTGGTCTTATCTTTAGCACCAGTTAGCCAACAGGGCCGAGCTTGAAATTTGTGAATCAAGAGCTGATGTAATGTTCTATGACGGCCACTAGATGCTACCAAAGCGCCATATTTGACTGATTACACCTTTAACTGGCTCTAATGTTCCTCAAACTGCTCCTGCTGTGAATCTGATTCCCTGCTGACTACCTGACACAGTGGCTGTTATCTGCAGCTGGTGTTCTGCATCAGCTGCATTAATGTAAGAACCCCCAGCATATAACAACAACAAGCACCTCTGAATCCCTGGAAATAAAATGTAAGCAGTGCAAGTTCACTCTGTGCTGTTGTTTTATTCATAAACATTAAAGCAATGGAAGTTGAGCTATTCTTTGTTTTTCACCACCTTTCGCTCCCCCTTATATGCAAATAATATTAGTTGTCTGCTATGTACACAGCAGGATCACAAGTTTATTAATCTGCTTTCTGTACAAATGTTTATAATGCAATAATATTGCTTAGTTTATTATATTGAGTGTGTAGAATAAACACAGTGTGACTAGGGGTGCACATCAGTGTGTGTGAGATCCTGAACTGTTATTTAACCCTCCACCCTCCAGTACCACAACTTTTACACTTTTCTTTTGTAATTTTACGGTCAATAAACCTCATTTACATGAAATTAAACCTCATTTTTGAGTAAAAAAAAAGGCAGAAATTATTAATTATGTGGACTATAGTTAGTATCAGAGGAACATAATGTTGATGGATTATCACAGATGAATATATGTCAAAGTTTAGTCAGAATATTATAAATATTATAATATAAAACATTTCCAATGGCAGCACATAATGACACCTTTTAAGCTAACTTCATTCCTACTTCATTACCACACGTTTTATACTTTTTTTCCCTGTAATCTATGGTCAATAAACCTCATTTAAATAACATTATACCTCATGTTTGAGTAAGAAAACCCCCCAGAAATTATAAAATGACTTTTATCCATGTTGTTTTTTGGGTAATTATATGAAAGAACCCAATATATTTATGATATAATGAAGTTTGAAAACGGGTCAAATTTGACCCGAGGAAAACAGGAAGGTTAAACAGCAGACTTGTTGTTCTTTAATAATTGAAAGGATGTGTGTGCATGCGTGCATGTGAATTGTAAGAGAAACTTTGTGCATTCAAAATTTCATGTTTAATTATGCGCGGCGTCTGCAAGGATCAGCTGGAACTCTGCGTTCTGTCTGCTCGAGTGCTGATTGCGTCCCAGTTGAGTCCAGTGACGATGCCCTCAACTCCGTCCAGGCATGAGGTCACACAGCCAACACTCGCACTCCCAAAACACACACACACACACGCACACACGCACACACGCACACACACACGCACACACGCACACACGCACACGCACACGCACACGCACACGCACACACACACACACACACACACACACACACACACACACACCATTTATCCAGAGTGTCTAAACACTGAATCTATTTAACATACATTCTGACAGCTTTTCACAGGCGTGCACCACAAGTGAGAAATATAAAAAAAACAGTGTTATCATGTGAGCTTCAAAGGTCACATTCACAAGGCCCATTTTGATATCTGATTGAATTTAAATCTGCAGTAGGCAGAATATTTTTGGCATCATCTGGTACAAAATTCACAAGAAAAAAGTTGTAACATTACGAGAATTAAGTCATAACTTTACGAGAAAATAAAATCGTAACATTACGAGAATTAAGTCATAACTTTACGAGAAAAAAAGTCATAATATTACGAGAATAAAGTCATAACTTAACGAGAAAAAAAGTCATAATATTACGAGAATTAAGTCATAACTTTACGAGAAAAAAAGTCATAATATTACGAGAATTAAGTCATAACTTTACGAGAAAATAAAATCGTAACATTACGAGAATTAAGTCATAACTTTACGAGAAAAAAAGTCATAATATTACGAGAATAAAGTCATAACTTAACGAGAAAAAAAGTCGGAATATTACGAGAATAAAGTCATAACTTAACGAGAAAATAAAATCGTAACATTACGAGAATAAAGTCATAACTTTACAAGAAAAAAAATAACACTACATTAAATTTCTACTTTATAATATTATGACTTCATTCTCTAAATCTCAGATTTCTTTTTTTTCCACAATGTGGCCCTAATACTCCGTCGTACCGTCGTACCATAGACCTACAATAATGATAAATAAAAATGAAAATGTAAACAAAAAACAGTTATTCATTTCCATTTTTAAAACTCCACAGGGAGCCACTGGAGAGGAGCTGAAGAGACGCAGGTTGCTGACCCCTGGCTTAGGCCCTTATTTTAAAACCGGGTGTAATCACCGCTGCCTCCGACTGGATGTTGTTTAGGCTCTGTGTGTGTAAGCAATGTACCTTCATTTCTAACAACCCAACAGACCAGAAAATGTGATATATAAATCAATAATTTGTGCATCTTTCGCTGAGCTGGAGCTGTAAAAGGCGATAATGTTAATGGATTGAAAACAGTCTTGCATAAGCACAATTATTGTCAAGACACATTTTTTTAAAGTCTCTAACAAATGGAACAGTCATGCTATTACGGCTCTGACGTGATGTTCCAGCCACAGAAAGGAAAAATAACAGACAGGGGAGAGGAGTGAAAAAAAAGGAGAGAATACAGTGCTCAGGGTTAGCTTCAGTGTCTCTCACTCTTTGCTCCATCTTCTCAATACTACACTTGGTTACCATGGAAACACACTTGCAGCAGCAGCGAGCTGGAGTCGTGAGGCCAGTCAGCTGAGATACCTTCGTCTAGTAAACAATCCTGCAATCTGAACTGAAATGTGTTCGGTACCTCGGTGTCTGAGTTTGTCAAATGATGGTAGATGTCAGCTAAAGGTAAAGGGAGCCAGAGAGGTGGCAGGACACAGCAGCTGTGACAACTTCTCATATGAGTTTTTGATGTTTTATTTCCCTGATATTTAATAAACAGATTGAGCCTTTAAATTACAATAGTGAGCTGACACAAACGGCAGTCAAAGCCTAATGATTGTCACTATAAAGAAAATAGAGATAAACAGAGAATTAGTAGGACATGTCATACATCACCTCCATATCTATTAATAAAGTTAGTATAATTTCATGGTACACCGTGCTTCCTACGTCTTCATTTCATAGTCTTGTCTGCAGATCTTTAGAGCAGTCATTTCATGCCTCATACGATGTACTGTATACGTAATTCACATGTGAAAATGGAAATTTAACATGTGGAAATTTTAATTTACATGTGAAAAAGCCAATCACTTGTGAAAATGTCTAGTTCACATGTAACGTTATTTTAATTTCACATGTGAACATTTTAGTTCACATGTGAAAATGTGGAATTCAGATGTGAAGAAGCAAATTTCACGTGATTTATTGAGCCTTGTTTCGTTTCCACATGTGGAAATTTTAATCCACATGTGAAATACAGCGTATTGCATTAGAATGTATGTAATTCCACATGTGAAAATGTAAATTTCACATATGAAAATTTTCATTCATATATGAAAAAAACAATCACTTGTGAAAATGTCTAGTTCACATGTGACATTATTTCATTTTCACATGTTAAAATTTAAGTTCACTTGTGGAAATTCTAATCCACATGTGAAAAAAGCCTTTCACATATGAACGTACTGTATGTAATTCACATGTGACAATGTACTGTAAATTTAACATGTGGAAATTTACATGTATATGTGAAAAAAACAATCACTTGTGGAAATTTCAAGTTCACATGTGACATTATTTTATTTTCACATGTGAACATTTTAGTTCACATGTGAAACTAGCCAACTGCATGTGAAAATGTGGAATTCAAATGTGAAGAAGCAACTTTCACATAATTTCATGTGCCACGTTTTGTTTCCACATATGGAAATTATAATCCACGTGCATATTTAATTCACATGTGTCTGTAAATTTAACGTGGAAATTTAAATTTATATGTGAAAAAAAACAATCACCTGTGAAAATCTCCAGTTCACATGTGACATTAATTTATTTTCACATGTGAAAATAGACAATTGCATGTGAAAATGTGGAATTCACGTGTGATGAGGCAAATTTTGTAAAGGAAAATAAAGATAAACAGAGAATCATTAATGTCATGCATCACTTTCCATATCTATTAATAAAGTTAGTATAATTTCATGGTACACCGTGCCTCCTACGTCTTAATTTCAAAGTCTTGTCTGCAGATCTTTAGAGCAGTCATTTCATGCTTGTAATCATCATTATAATCATAGCAACCTAACTAAGACTCTATTTATATAAGATAGGCCTCATGAGGTCTTTATTGTCTCTGAAGACAACCTGTTGTAATGTGTGAAACACATCGAGTGTCACGGTCTGGCACTGTGGAATTTATCCTTGTGTTCATCTTTTTAGTGGATTATTAGTTCTGTACATGTTTAGAGGAGTTTGGTTTTCTTGGATAATCTGTTATATTCAGTCATTCTAGTGTTTCCTGTTTTATTTTGGTAAGTTCACCCGTCTTGTGTCTTGTCTGGTTTTACTTCCTGTCTTTAGTGATTGTCTGTCCCGCCCTGATTTGTTCCACCTGTGTTCATTCAGCCTGTTCTCCTTTTTCCAGGTATTTTATATTTCTAGTTGACTCCTGTGGATTGTTTTTTTGTAACCTACCTGCCTGGATCAACCTCTGTACGTTTTTTCATTATTAAAATAATTTGAACCCTGCTGTCATCTCCTCATTCTTACCTGCGTTTGTTCTGTTGTCCTGTAATAACATGACAATGAGTTACATCATCAGCACTAAAACCACCGCTTTATTATTACTACAACAGTCCCTAATGCCAATGACATGAGCCATTTATCACCCAGCAACCACAATTACAGGCAAAACACACACAAACGATATATGTAGTGGTGTTTGAAATAGATATTGCCTCACAATGTTTGGATGCACTGCAGGAAAGGAACATTTGTGTAAAAGAAAGACTGGTAGCAATGCTTAAAATGCAGGGTGTCATGTAACCGGCCCCTAAACAAAGGATAAGTAAAAGGATAGTTGTTTGGTAAGTGGAACAAAGTCATGAAACACCTTGACTCACCAATAGGAAAGCTTTGTATGGATCAACGTCGTTGAAGAAGAAGAGTAAGCTTTAAAGTGCAAATGAAATGAAATTGACTTTCATAGATATCTGCGCTGTAAATCATTGAAAGGTGCAGCTGATTTGACTGTTATAAGTCCATTAAATAGGCATTATTAGTCGGTACAAGCACCATAGATGTGGGTCATTAGGGGCCTACTACACCTACTACGTTGTTCAAGTGAAACTTAAAAGCAACACGTTCTAACATGTAAAACTGAATAAAACGTCACGTTTTGGATTTCTGTGCATTTGTGATGTCACAAATATACAATATTTAGACCAGGCAACAAAACTACAACTTCTTTAGGTTTAGGCAACAAAACTACAACTTCTTTAGGTTTAGACAACAAAACTACAACTTATTTAGGTTTAGGCAATAAAACTACAACTTATTTAGGTTTAGACAATAAACTATAACTTCTTTAGGTTAAGACAATAAACTACAACTTCTTTAGGTTTAGGCAATACAACTAAAACTTCTTTAGGTTTAGGCAACAAAACTACAACTTCTTTAGGTTAAGACAATAAACTACAACTTCTTTAGGTTTAGGCAATACAACTAAAACTTCTTTAGGTTTAGACAACAAAACTACAATTTCTTTAGGTTTAGGCAACAAAACTACAACTTCTTTAGGTTTAGACAACAAAACTACAACTTCTTTAGGTTTAGACAATAAACAAAAACCCACTTAGTTAAGTTTAAGCAACAATAAACACTAAGTTAAGTTTAGGGAACAACATCATGTTTTATTGATCCACATCTATGGGGTTTATAGCAACTGATAACGTCTATTTAATAGCCTGATAACAGTCTAATCGGCACCAAAAGGGAAACATTTTTATCTTATATGTTTTGGTTTCATGATGGTGCCCCCTAGTTTTGCAGTAATTCAATGTAATACCCTCAGGTATAGGCCTACGCATATTAATACCTTATATTGATAGAGCCAATCAGATCTCGCTAAAAGAAGTCAGCGCTCTATCATAAACAGTCACACTGAGACAGCCAGCAGCCGACACAACACAAAAGTCACAGACTTTGAACAACTACCCACATTAGCTTTCCTGCTTAAGTCTCCTCCTTATCTAACTCACAAACACTATTAACATTTACAACAAAAAAAGGGAATGACTAAATGCGGCTTCAGCTGGACTTTAAGTGGAGGAAACACATAAACAGATGGAGCTGACACCGAAGCAGTTTCTCAGGGAAAAAAAACAAATCAAGTCGAGGAATGCACTCAGCTGGGAAGACTTCTGGAAAGGAGGAAGGCATCTCAAATTAGATTCATTAACGGGGCAGCTGATGTCATAGCCCCCCCCAAAACCTGAAGTAGTGGCTCATTGCAACCCGACTTGTCTTCACACTAATAGTTAGCCTCACGAGTGATCCAAAAATATAAAGTCCCTGGCAGTAACTTGAAAATATAAGAGCTGCTATTAATTGTTTGGCTGTCAGGGAAAGAGTCCCATGCATCAAAGTGTCGCTGTACGTGAGAGCGAAGTTAGGAAAGAATTATTCATGACGTGACAGCTGGATGAGGCTATTAGGAAATGCAGGCAGACGGGCCCGCATCTTTGAGTCCTGTAAGACAATCAGCACTAGCCTGAAACCTGACAGTCTGTGGTCAGACTGAATGATGCTTATGAAATATGAGCCATCTCTTTACCTTCATATTGGCTCACGAATGACATCAGTCTGCCATGCTAATCATCAAATCTTAGCTAGAGAGGTATGTTGTTTGTTACAGATAGATTCCTATTGATGTTGGTGACGCAACTGCTCATTCATCTAGAGGTATCTCAAAAACTAATAATTTGATATCATTTACATACAATTTGCTGTTGATATTAATGGTCCACCTTCATGACCAGTCCTCTAAGTCTCTGTTTTCCCACAGTTCAACTCGTGCACACAGCTCCAGCGGTTAGTTTGAGCCCATTAATTGTGTCAGATGTGCAAAGGTATAAAGATGGAATAAAACCTTCTTAGCGTCAGGAAGCACGCTCTCCTGCTCGTTTCTCTCTCTGATTTTTCGCCTTCTGTTCTTGTTTTTCTCCTCCAATCTATTGAGGCTGCATAGGTACCTCCCAGATGGTGTGGAATAATGGTGTGCTTTCTGCAGAAAGAAATTACTTTTGATGCAAGAAATCATCATTATCTGTTATTGGTATGTATGGTGGCACAGATGTATTTTTGCTCGCTTGGTATTCACATGTGAAGAAGCAACATTCATATTATGTTGATTTCATGTGACATGTTTTGTTTCCACATGTGGAAATTCTAATCCACATGTGAATAAAAGCATATAGCATATGAATGTATGTAATTCACATGTGACAATGTAAATTTCACATGCGGAAATTTTCATTCATGTGTGAAAAAAGCCAATCACTTGTGAAAATGTCAAGTTCACGTGTCATTAATTTTTTTTTACATGTTAAAATTTAAGTTCACATGTGAAAATAGCCAATTTCATGAGAAAATGTGTGAAAATGTGGAATTCATATGTGAAGAAGCAAATTTCACGTGATTTATTGAGCCATGTTTTGTTTCCACATGTGAAAAAATGCATATCGCATCTAAATGTATGAAATTCACATGGGTCAATATAAATTTCACATGTGGAAATTCTTAATCGTATGTGAAAAAAGCCACATGTGAAAATGTCCAGTTCACATGCGACGAAAGTTCCTTCTTCACATGTCAATCCCACATTTGAACACATTTTTCACATGCAACTGGCTGTTTTCACATCTGAACTAAAATTTTTACATGTGAAAAGAAAATAATGTGAACTGGAGATTTTCACAAGTGATTGGCTTTTTTTCACATGTGAATCAAAATTTCCACATGTTGAAACAAAACATGGCACATGAAATCATGTGAAATTTGCTTCTTCACATGTGAATTCCACATTTCCACATGCAACTGACTGTTTTCACATGTGAACTAAAATTTTAACATGTGAAAAGAAAATAATGTCACATGTGAACTGGTATGTTTGATGCCATTGTTTGTGGAAATTCTAATCCACATGTGAAAAAAAGCCTATCACATATGAACATATGTAAATGTATGTATTCATTTTCTTCTTTCACTTGTGAAAATGTCCAGTTTACACATGTTAAAATTTTAGTTCACCTGTGAACATATTCAATTCACATGTGAAATTGTGGTTTTCACATGTGAAAAGGTAAATTTCACATGTGACATTTTTCGTAAAGGGGTGAGATTGTGTGTGGAAGCATAGGCATCAACTAGCTCAAAACACATGACTACTACACATCCTCCCAGCAGCAACAGATAACAGATTTGTTAAGCGACATGCCAAGACAAGCCATTGTGCTCTTGCTTAACACTACAGGCACTGATAATGAGAAAATATTAATGAGAGTCTCAGTGCCGCATCAGTCTCTGGAGCTAATAGTCCTCCACTGACGGAGAAAAAGAGGCAGCGATATAGAGACGGAGAGAGAGAGCAAGAGAGAGTTAATGAGCTGAAGTGTACACGTGTGTTTGCATGTGTCTCTGTGTGCACTTGCTTTTGTGAGTGAGAGAAAAAGCGAGTGAGAAATGAGGAGGGGAAGAGTGTTAATTGTGTATGATCACACCTCCAACATTATTCCTTCATGTGAAACAGGCAGAATCAACCTTCCTGCCGCCCACACAGGCGTGCAGATCATCACCAGGGTCCTTCTCATTCCTATATAGCTCTGGTATATAGTTTGCAACAGCTTGATTCACAAACTGCTGGAGACTTATTTACATCCCACCCCTGAAAGGTGGAGAAAGCAGAGATACAAAATCTATGTTGCTATAAAAGGGGAGAAGGAGCTGATATAGGATGGAAACGTGATGCCTTTTGCATGTTTTTAGCCAATAATAGTTTGTTGACTAAATCTGTCAAGTTAGAATTGTTTATATGAAGGAGTAAAATCCTGCTTCCTTCATCGCTTCCTCTGCTCCCTCCCACCCTTTTTTTTCACTTTTTACAACAGCATCTGTTCATCTCTGTTGCTGTAATTACCAATGGAGATTTACAACGGCTAATCATTGTGCATGTGCGTCTGTTTTTTGTCTTTAAGGGACTACGTTTTTACCCGTTTTTTTTTTAATCATTTTTTTATTGTCAATGTGTGAACAGGTTGTAATCTAACCTAAAAAATGAGACCTTCTGTGACTTTCAGGGTTTCCTCTATCAGCCTGTAGACGGCTTTTAATGTGAAGAATGACGCCCCTTTTTTTTTTTATGGGAAAATCGAATGATTCAGCGGAGAGGTCTAGCATCGCCCCGAAGACGTTTATTTCACCACAATGACCCGCTAGCTGTACATTATCCCGCTTCTTACACGGCTACTTACTGAAGAAAGAAATGATTAGACACAAAAACATCAGAACTGCGCCCATAGCAACGGCCTGTTATACATAGCAACGGTCTGTTAGCAACGGTCTGTTATACATAGCAACGGTCTGCTATACATAGCAACGGTTTGTTATACATAGCAATGGTTTGCTATACATAGCAACGGTCTGCTATACATAGTAACGGTCTGTTATACATAGCAACGGTCTGCTATACATAGCAATGGTCTGTTATACATAGCAACAGTTTGCTATACATAGCAACGGTCTGCTATACATAGTAACGGTCTGTTATACATAGCAACGGTCTGCTATACATAGCAACGGTCTGTTATACATAGCAACGGTTTGCTATACATAGCAACGGTCTGCTATACATAGCAACGGTCTGCTATACATAGCAACGGTCTGTTATACATAGCAACGGTTTGCTATACATAGCAACGGTCTGCTATACATAGCAACGGTTTGCTATACAGAGCAACGATCTGTTATACGTAGCAACAATCTGTTATGCGTAGCAACGGTCTGTTTTATGTAACAATGGTCTGTTATACATAGCAACATTCTGTTATAGGTAGCAACTGTCTGTTATAGGTAGCAACGGTCTGTTATACATAGCAACGGTCTGTTATACATAGCAACGGTCTGCTATACATAGCAATGGTCTGTTATACGTTGCAACGGTCTGTTATACATAGCAACAGTCTGCTATACGTAGCAACGGTCTGCTATACGTAGCAACGGTCTGCTATAAATAGCAATGGTCTGTTATACTTAGCAATGGTCTGTTATACATAGCAACAGTCTGCTATACATAGCAACGGTCTGCTATACGTAGCAACGGTCTGTTATATATTGCAATGGTCTGCTATACATAGCAACGGTCTGCTATATATAGCAACGGTCTGCTATACATAGCAACGATCTGCTTTACATAGCAACGGTCTGTTATACATAGCAACGGTCTGTTATACGTAGCAACAATCTGTTATACGTAGCAACGGTCTGTTTTACGTAACAACGGTCTGTTATACATAGCAACAATCTGTTATACGTAGCAACGGTCTGTTATACATAGCAACGGTCTGTTATACATAGCAACAATCTGTTATACATAGCAACGGTCTGTTATACGTAGCAACGGTCTGTTATAAAGAAATAACAGACCGTAGAACGCTGTGATTGACCAATCAGAATCGAGTATTCAACAAAGCCGTGTAATATATAGTGATATTGTGCTTTTAGCTGTAAATCACGTTCAGTCTCGTGCGTGTCGCCTCACTGTTTTGACCGATGCTCGTTCGATTCTGCGTATATAGTCGTTGACTTGGCGGACACATGCAGGTGTCACAGTTAACAAGCTATTTGTGATTCTTACACAGAGCCCCTTTAAATGTCTGTTAAACATTAGTAGAGTCTCTGTCCACTCTCCCATATCCTACTGCTGTATGCATGAGTATGCCCCATTCATAATCAATATTATATCAATACTATTTGCTATTTTAAACCCCCTTAATGAAGATGAATGCTGCCACAAAGTGTATCTGCAGGTATTCACCTCACTGGAAAGAGAAAGCCAGCTGTAGAGGCAGATGCCCACTGCAGTTCAACCATATTACTCTACAGCAGAGGAGGTCTGTGTGCATCCTCCTCTCTCTCTCTCTCTCTCTCTCTCTCTCTCTCCCCCTCTCTCTCTCTCTCTCTCTCTCTCTCTCTCAGTCATCCTCTCCCGCCGCGCTGCTGAGCCTGCGACGTTATAGCAGTGGATGAAAAGCAAAGAAAAAAACGCTCTCTCTCTTCGCTTCAGCCAACGGACGCATACACATTTTGGGAAAGGAAATAAGTGAAGGTACTGTACAAAGAAAAATGCACGTTTCCATAAATATATATATATGTTATGTATATGCATTGTATATGATAAATGATGTGCGGATGGATGCAAGCAAAGCGACGTTGGAGCGAGCATGCACCTGCACTATCCAGACTCCAACGCTCTGCTGGGTTGAGTCCTGTTGGTGCAACAGAAGCTCCATATGGTGGATTTTTATGAGGGCATGTTTTTCTGTTCGGGGTTTGGCAGTAGAAGTGCGATGTTTTGAGCAGACTTGTGATGGATAAAAGGGTCTATATTGCTACAGTTGTTGCAGACAGAAGTGGTTAAAATGTGTGGCCGCAGATTTAAAGTGTCACATGAAGCCAGGCTGGTATTTATTGCTGTCTTCTGCAGGGGGGGATATAGAGAGATATAGAGATAGATGGGATGGACGGGCAGAAGATATGCGCGCCATGGACAGATGTGCGAGAAGGGATTTAGTATCGAGGGAGGAATCACGCAGGGGATAAAACTGGCAATGCATGCGTGTGCGTGTGCGTGTGTGTTTGTGTGTGTGTGTGTGTGTGTGTGTGTGTGTGTGTGCGTGTTCTAGCTTGTGTTTTTGAGGGTGAATGGCCCAGCTCTTTCCAGCAGTGTTGACTCTACTCTGTCGCACGACAAGGGAGCATCACTTTATACCTGCAATGAGGGCTCTTCGGTGTCAGCTGCCTTTAGTTCTCCCGTGCTCGTGCGCGCGTGCGAGTGAGACAGAGAGACACAGAGAGAGAGAGAGAGAGAGAGAGAATGAGAGAGAGAGAGATTTCCTGCCAGCAGCAGCAGCAGCAACAGTGTCCGACTACTGACCGATGGACCACACAGATTCCTTCGCCCACACATTTTCGACTGCCAGGCGGCACGAGATATGAACACGTAGGGAAAAAAAACTGTGAACAACATTTCTAAAAATGATCCATCACTGCTGTTGGTTTAGTGTCTGTAGAGTAGACAGTTTGATTTAAAGGTGTAACTATCAGCCCAGTATGTTGCGCGCAGTGTTTCAGCACCACAGACAGCGCTTCAGCACCATGGACAGCGCATAGTGATTCAGCACCATGGACAGTGCAAGTGCTTCAGCACCATGGACAGTGCATAGTGCTGACACACACAGGGCTCTCTCTGGTGCTGGAGCTGTAAAGCACCACATATTGGAGGGATTGAATGGTCTAAGATGTGACAAAGTATATGCTCAAACATGATCCGCATGCATAATCTAGATGTGGGCACACTGTTAAGAATGTCCCAGTAAAATAACAGTAAAGAACTGGCAGCAGGGTTGCTCTTTATGTTACTGTAAAATTAACATTATTATACTGTCGCTGAAATTTACAGCTTTGTACTGTTAATAAAAAATACAGTTTGAACTTTATTAATTTCACAGTATTTTACAGTTAATTTACTGTTTAAAGATACATTATATAGCTTGTTTTTCCACCTTTCTTTTACATTATCTTACTGATTTGTTTTAATGCACTATTTATTTTTTACATACATTTTAATAAACATTATTCTTTGCCTAGATGAATAGATTTAGCAGGTTACAGACATAGGAATAGTCACACTAATTACAATTAAAGGCACTTGTTGGGGAAAAGGCTGTAATAGACTTGTTGACACTTTTCCCAAAAATGTGTGTCTCTAGCTGGCTACAAGCACAGAATGCAACCAGAACAACATGTGATGAAGAACAATAAAGCTAATTCACTGATTTTACAATCATGTACAATGAACAAACCTCACATGAGCAGATCAGGTCCCAGAATTCAACAAATACTGTTACTGATGATACTTTAGACAGTTGATCAGCAGTGAAGTGTTGTTTTTTAAGAATGCATTATAGTTCAGTTAAAAAACGGCCTATGAGCGTAATTTAACAGGTTTTCTTTTGTATTAACAGTAAAGCAATAAACAGGTTAATAACAGGTTAATACTGGTGAAATCCTGCTGTAAATTAATAGCAATTGTTCACAGCGCACTTCAATTGTTGAGTGTTTGAAAAAACAGCATTAAAATAAATTTTATTGAAATGCCACTTATGACTCAGTGTATCCCATTTGTGCTCAAAGACTTTATTTAGTATGATAAGGAAAAAAATGCCACAATATTTGTTCTGTTTGGTCAAAAATCTTTAAATTTGGTATGAACATACTTTGGGCGAATATCTAATAGGACAACTTTGGCATTTTTAGATCATCTGAAAAATCCCACTTTTATTAATAGTCAAAGTCAGGATAAAAAATAGGAAAACACTAACATTGTGTTTATTAAATGTTTTCCATATGAAATTAGATTAGATTAGATTTCCTTTTATTGTCATTGTACAGTTACAACGAAATTGATGCATTAAAAGACAGTCTATAAATATAGGGCACTATACAAAGCAACAGCTATAAACTGTCTTTAAGGGCAGTAAAACAGGCAACAACAGCTGTCAGTGTGTCAGTGTGCTGACTTGACTATGACTTGTCCCAAACTGCATGTGATTATCATAAAGTGGGTATGTCTGTAAAGGGGAGACTCGTGGGTACCCATAGAACCCATTTACAGGTCAGAGGTCAAGGGACCCCTTTGAAAATGGACATGACAGTTTTTCCTTCGACAAAATTTAGCGCAAGTTTGGAGCGTTATTTAACCTCCTTCACTACAAGCTAGAATGACATGGCAACCTCCGAAGGATCGACTGTGTTAACGCATTAAAGAAATTAGTGGCGTTAAAACAAATTTGCGTTAATGTGTTATTATCGCGTTAACTTTGACAGAGCTAGTGCATATCTTTGATATTCATCTTGTTATGAGTTCATAGATAACAAATACTTGATTGTGCTCCTTGTAGTTTCTGAGATATACAGCCATGTTGTTATCATACTATATCTAGGATTTAAGAACATGGGACGACTGTTTACGACTGTCTATTGCAAAAACAGTAGTCCCATCATGTGGCCAAAGAGTAGATAAAGTATAACAATAAAAACTCAGCTTCACAATGTCTTCAGATTTGTGCTGAGGCTGTCCAGGTCTGGCACTGTACCAGACAACATTGGATTTTTTTCCTTTTTGTTTAGATCTTATGTTCCTCCTCTTAGTCTATTAGTTCTGTAGTAGTGATTTGGGCTTTCTGCTATATTGTCTGCATTGTAGTGTTTCCTGTTTTATTTTAAATTCACCTGTTGTGTCATGTCTAGTTTTATTTCCTGTCATGGTCCTGGGTTTTTTGTTATAGTTTGTTTCCTGTTTTATTTTGAAAGTTACTCACCTCTTGTTTCATGTTTAGTTTTAACTCCTGACCTTTGTTTGTTTTCCCGCCTTTTATGATTGTCTGCCCCGCCCTGATTGGTTCCACCTGTGTTCAATCACCCTGATATCCAGGTGTATTTAGTCTCTGTGTTTCTTTGTCAGTTCGTCGTCGCTCCTCAAGTGTTGTCTGTCTCTTGTGAGAGTTATTCCCATGTGTTTGTTTGTATTTCAAGTTTATTCTGTTGGATTGTTTTGTGAACCTGCCTGCCGGACTAGCTGCTTTTTGTCCCAGTAAGTTGGCTTTGATTAAATCATTGAACTCTGTCTGCTGCCTTCTCATTCCTTTCTCTGCGTTTGGGTCCACCTTAAAACCAAACCTTGACAGAGGCAAGAAATTAAACATTTCAGTTGCAGGCACAAATGGGATATTTGAGATTAAAGATGTCGACAATTTAGTGCAAATTATTAGAAATAAAATGCCTTTATATTTCTATAGCTTGAAAATAGCTTTTAATTCAATATAGATGTCAAGAAACAGTCAGTTGATGCTGGTCTTTAAACAAAAGAAATAAATGTCAATAAGGATAAGGACGAGGTGTTTCTTTAATCAGTGGCTGATCAATAGTTAATAAGTGCTCCGACAGGCTCTGCTCTAAAATGACGGAGGGGTCTATCGGTTTGCTAAGTAGGTGGATTCCTTCTTATACAGTGTAGTAAATTAGCTTTCGCTACAGTCAATAAGGAACACCTCCTAGCGGCTTCACCATCCATGCCTCTAAGCCTGACCTCATCAATCATGGGTCGCACCCGCTTAAATTACGGAGAAATACATGAGGAAAAACGTGTCGAGCTCCGACGCAGCACATTACTGCATGTCCTATTTTATCACGCCCCTTTTAGTTTCCACACATTGCTCCATCCTCTCTCTCCACCGGCTGCATCCATTCGTCCCATTCTGCTTATGTCCCCTAAATCCATTCCCTCCCGATGTCGATGATCCCTGATGATGTTGCCCCCCTCGGAGGAATGACGAGCAATCCCCCGATCAATTGCAATCACAGATCAGTGGCGTACCAGGAAAAAAATGGGTGAAGAAATCAGTAGAGGTGGAGGCAAGGCCTGGGAGACCTGAATAATGACCACCCAGCGACCAAAACCCACTGCCCTGTTGCTATGTAATCTTCGGTTCATCAGAATACTATTGAGCTACGTTGGCCATATCTCAGGGAATCCATAGCGCTGTCTGTTGGGGTTGCTCTCGAGAGGTGATGGATGTTACGCTGGAAGGAACCTGAAGTGCAATTTTCTTTCTGCTCGAAACCAAGACATGCTAACCGAGCTCACTTGGTGACCAAATAAGAAAAAAAGAAAGACCGGGTTACTGCAGCAACATAAAAACAGGATACAGTTATTACAAATAGCAACATAACATTACAAATAACATTACAAATATCAACAGCATCATTTAGTCTGATGGATGATATGGCAGTTAGGATGGATGAAACTATTTTTTTCTCTCTCCTCTCAACTCCAGAATGATCTGGAATATCTACCGATTGTCTGGGCCAATGGTGAGCCAAATGTGCTGGAGCTTGGGTACTCATTGAATAGTTGATAAGTCGAGCCATTAGTGCCATTATATATTCCTGACCTCGGTGCACGGAGAGGCCGAGACACTTAGGGCGCTCCTAATGAATTCGCCTGGCTCTCGGATGCAGGTCAAGTGGCTGACAGTCCTGATGTGGTGGATTGCATGCAGTGGTGGAATGCTACTACAGTACACTTATGTACATATATTTATCCGTGTGACAGCATGCACCTTCAGAGAAATGTTAAATTGATCCGATCTATGCAAAATGCAATAGTCATGCAATAGTAATGTGCGTAGTAATGTGTGTAGTTTTACGACTACTAATGGACTACTAGAGCAGATGGTGCTCGGCTGCTGAGCTGACTAGTTGACAGTCATTCAGTATCACTAAACCACGTTCTGTCTCACTATCAACCAATACGGGGCCTCTATTGCTCAGCCGTGTTGATTTGCCGTGTACAACATCAGGAAGATCAGACCGTATACCTGTCAGAGCCTGCAGCACAACTCCTGGTACAGGCTCTTGTAATATCACTTGTAATATCTTGTAATTCCCTACTGGCAGACCTCCCTGCATGCACATTCACACCTCTGCAGATGATCCAGAATGCAGCAGTGCGACTGGTCTTCAACAAACCCAAAACAACTTCTTTAATTACTAATATGCAATTTACTAAGGTCATTAAATGCTGATTGGGCCTCTGACTTACCTCCTGTACTTCAGCTTCTTTTTTTTATCCACACATATAACATGAGATATAAGGACAGCAAGACAAATAGAAACCTCTGGACAATTTTGTACAAAAAAAGGATGCAAATGTCAGTACCGTGCAGCTGTCTGCTCATATGTTCCTTATATTCCAGAGGAATGAGGACTGTCAGTTCTCTGGCCCACAACTGACAAGCTCAAATCTTTAGCATTCCCCACCAGCTCCACCTTTCCCCCTGGCCTCCCTTTCCCCAGCCACGCCCTCCACATTGATTTCCGTACCCATCAGGAAGGATTATGCAAAGATCCTGAGAGGGATAACCCTTGGGAGGCATTCACACTTGCTCACTCCTCCACATCACACATCCTTGGCCGTAGCACACTGCGCTCCTCTTTCAGCCTAACAGCTGTTAGCGCTGCTCTGTGCAATCAATACGACAGTCATGTTTCACAACAACCGTCACTCCTTCACTGCCAGGAACCTGTGGGAGGTCCCCCTTGGGCGAGAGAGACTGAGAGACATGGTAGACAGTGATTCGCTGGCTGACGAGGTTTCAGAAAATGCAGCAGCGGACGGCGCGTTTTGTTCATTAGCTGTGTACATTTGTGGGGCGTGAAAGTGTTGATCGGGGGGAAACCGCTGTTTTCCGTTCCGTGGGAGGATGAGATGTGTGAGAGAGAGAGTGGACTGCCGGAGGGCTTGGAGAGAGGAGACATCAGGGGAGGATTAAAGAGGAGGAAACATGAAACAGATAATGAATATTACAGTATATATGGCAAGTCATACAGATCAATCTTCACCACCTTAACCCCTTGAATGGCAGGTCTGGTTGGCAGCTACGGCCAAGTCTAATACTTGTCAACCTAACTGTGATATAAATAGGGAGAAGTGTGATCTGTAGAAACCAGTGCAACCCAGTGCTTTCAGCCCAGTGTTGCATGTACAGAGTAGCACAGACTCAACATATTGTCCCTCCCAACTGGTTAAATCCCACCGGTTGGTCAGGGCCCCCAGACGCCCCGTTGGAGACCGACGCACGGGATCCCCCTCCTGCATTTCTTTTGGACGTGCGTGTCAATATACGTGCAGTAGTGTGATGTTGTTGCGCTATATTATGAACAGGGCATTATATATTTTACAAAAATTCGATGTGGATCAAAACAACAAAGACTTTTATTTTGAAAGATGCAGGGTGGCATTTCCGTTATGACTTTTCCTTTGATTCTTATGTATTGTTGATATTTGTGTTCGTATGTTCTTATGATATTGTGTGCATAAGTAGGTTGGGTCTCATGTTAAGGTCATAAAGAGAAATGTCGGGGGGTCATCGGTGGACGTATAGCGAGCATCTTATTTTACAAATGGCACTTCCGTTGACTTTACTTCCTCTTTGCTCCGGGAAGGTACGCATGTTCTCGGCTCTCTGTTTATGTTGTAAATATGAGGTTAAACTAGTTAAAAACACACTTAAAGTCATTGCATTAGCATTGTCAAGCTTTAGAGTCACCATTTTATGTGGTTTCATGCATTAGTCCGATAATTAAAGGAGAAGTGTGTCGAGGACTGACTACAGATATGTCCGTTTATGCATGGCTATTTTCTTTTGTTATTTTTCCAAATGGAAAATGCCGTATTTTAGATTAATTTAATTATATCATTTGCAGTTTATTTATTAAGGAGGAAGGCGCTGAGAGCGTACAACTACAGTTGCTTTTGATGCTGGTGGGAAAATGAATTGCTCAAAGTCCGTCCCAGGAAGTGTGTCCTCACCTTATACACAACACAATGCAGAATCAGACCCACTACATACGCTCATTACATGCATAGTGTCCTTTCAAAATAAACTTCTGTAGGGTTAGGAAACGATCGTGGTTGACGTTAAGTCTTGTGTTTGTTTGACCCATCCACCTCTCCTCCCACCCGCCATTAGCTGACTCTCACGATATTAATACTACATCACTTGCTCTGACAGGTGGGTTTACATTGGAGTTAGTTAAAAAGCCCGGTTCGTCGCATACTGTCACTAAAGGGCGCCTCCGTGCATCGGTTTCCGAAACTGCTGCTGACCGATCGGCGGTATCTGACGAGTTGGGAGTGAGACCGCGTTGACTCAACAAGCGCCACCTCAATCCAGCTTGAATCCAACTTCACAACTGGTGGTTCATTCATTCAAATTGAATCAGCCGGTTGCATGATCGTACTCTTTTTCATTACCTTCATAGCCACAGGTAGATCCATGGAAACTACTGTAGGCAGTGAACAACCACTGTTCAATGAACCCCGAGCAGCAGCAGCAGCAGCAGCAGTCTTTATGTTGAGGGCAGTCATCCGACGATACCGTATTCCTTCTATCACGTTAATAGATTCCAGACTCTGCGCTTCATGGCTGTAATTGGAGTGACAAAGTGGTGCAAAGTGACCTGGCATTGACAAAATGTTTTTGACGGGGAAAAGCTGTTGAACAGAAAGAAGGGGGGGTGCAGCGATGTGTGTCTGTTGGAGGGAAGGTGTTGGTTCTCTTGTGGTGACATAGCAAAGCATCGTGGATGCGAGTGCTTAGATGTGTGTTTGGTTCGGTACATCATGTTGTTGTTGTTGACTCAAGTCTGTGAATATCTGCAGTATCTGTGTGTTTATCAGCCACAAGAAACAAACCCACAAACCCACACACATATGCACTCTTGATTCTTCACACTGGTCTGAAACTCTCCAATTCTGGATCAACTCGCAATTTCAATATCAATATTATTTTAGTTTTTCCTCTAAATAATGCTGAATAAGCACTTCAATACAGCTGGAGCTCTGTGCTGCGATCATATAGTGCAGTCAAGTGCTTCTATGATGCTATAAAGGAGGAAACTAGTCAATTCAACTACAGTCTGAGCTCCGATGAAACCAAACGTTCGGACGCATTTTGTTTTAATAATCTCCTGAACAACAAGGAGCTTGACATGACTCATAGAACATGCAGCTGTTACTGGTAGGGGTGCTATTTTCAGCCTGTTTCCTGCAGTGATCTATGCACTTACTACACTGAATGGATTTACTCATGTTTTCAGTGCACAGCGGGATGAAACTGTTTAACTCCCTAAGTCTTAATCAAAATTATCATCTGACGGCAAAACAACATTTTTGCATACAAAAATAAAAGCAGATAAAAGTGGCAGCATCTTATTTAATCCAGAATCGATTTTGAACTGAGTTGTGAGCCAAAGAATTAAAACTCAATCACAACATGTCCATGAGATGAGATAAGAGTATTGATTATTATTTATTGATCCCCAGAGGGGGGAATTGCAGCAGCACAGGGAAACAAAAAACTAGCCGACAGATAAATAAAGAAATAAAATCTAAAGAAATAAATAATTATAGGTATTTATAATAAAAATACAGGCAGTCTGTCTGTCTGTCTGTCTGTCTGTCTGTGGGTATGTCCTTCACATATACCTGCATGTTATGAGTCCCCCTGTGTGTGTCCCACTCTGCACTGCGCCACGGCGTCGTTGGCCATCCTCCGGTTCCACCCTGATTAAAACTTTTAGCTCTTTCAGCACTGTACTGTTGTTTGCACCATGGATGTATAAAGAGAACAGGATACAGCATTGGACACTCCCGTTCATTCCTATGAGAGTTGCTCAGTGGCGGCGCATGATGCCAAAATGTCTCGACTGCCGAGTGATAAAGTACCCGGATTTTCGGCGATCTTCCTTCGTGATTGTTAGCGTTCTCTTTAACCCCGCCTTCCAGCCCTCGCTCCAGCCTCGGTCTGGGTCTCATTCGCTTGAACGGAGGAAGGAAAATAAGTCTTACAGACGTCTCTTTTCCAATGTAAGTCTATGGGAAAAAGTGTTTTGGGGCCAAATGGCATCACGTGACGGACACAGAAGTTGTAATGCCACCGTTCGTTAGCTGCTAGCCGCCGGCTCAGCCGTCGCCATGTTGAGAGCTGTGTGGGGAGGCAATCCCGGGCCGAGATAGAGCCATGAAATTACAGTAGAGTTCGACCAAAGCACACTTGGTGATTGTTGGAAAGAGTAACGATGACGGCTTAGGTGAGTTTTATTTTGTTTCTGTCCAGTTTGAATGAAGTGTTTTACGATGCTCCGCTACGTACAGCTGATCTCAACAGAAACACAAATACATGTGGGTGATGGTGCAAGCTGAAAGGAGAGGGGGGACAATCGTACTCAGGCACCTTGGCGGAGGTCTGCGCTCTCCGAGTGCCATTCTAGTTTAACATTAAAACGGGTGTTTTTCCCGTGAACCAGAGTGTATTTCACTGGTGTTTCTGAATGTGACTTGCCGTGACTTGGCTGTGTGACGCACCTACAGTATGTAACGGCAGGTGTATTGTTCAGGACCCAAAGGAAGCGCAGTGTCGATTGTGAAGTTGTTTGGATGAGCGGTTCTCCAGTAAAGGCCACACATTCGGCCCGTTCCAAACAGGCATGATCTGCACGGGTCGAAATGAAAATAGAAACTATACAAGAGGATCTAAATTACAAGGTGAAATCGACATAGTGGTGTGAAATTAGCAGCAGCAAACTAAGCAAGGTACAGTATAGTATGTAAACAGCACAATGACGTGATGCACCATCTTTGGAAACTGTCAGATACAAACTGAGGAAAACGTGACAAAGCGTTTGCAGAAAGCTGTTATATTCAGAGCGATGCATGTATGAGGGTGTATCTGTTTAGTTAGTGCTCAGTGTGTGTACTCTATGTGCGTTAAGTAAGGACACCATCTGCCATCATCTCTGCCGTGTGCCAACCCCCCCCCAACCCTGTTAACCCACACCCATGCTCACATACACAAAATCCTTCAGCGTTCAAGTTTGATGAAGAAAAAAAATAAAAATCTCGCTGTGGATATGTGTGTGAGAGAGAGAGAGAGAGAGAGAGAGAGAGAGAGAGAATGCTGGAAGAGGAGTGGGTGTGATGCAGAGAGCACTGTAATTGTTAAAGGGTGATGACTAAAAAGCACAAGCATAAAAGGAAATTGTGGTATTTCTACTTGTATTTCAGACACGCACACAAATATAGAAATACAATTACGTACATACTTGCACACACACACACACACACACACAAAGTGGATTTTGGAATAATGCCTTGTTTTTTTTCTGGACTGCCCTAGATTCATTTGGCATCTGTGCTGCACACTCATCTCTCTCTCTCTCTCTCTCTCTCTCTCTCTCTCTCTCTCTCTCTCTCTCTCTATGTTGTTATCACTCTGCTTTTCCTCTTACTCACAAACACACACACACACACACACACACACACACACACACAGCCTGCCTCTCCTCTTGAATCTCTCCCTCTCTCCCTCTCTCTCTCCCTCTTTTAGTACAGACTGCTAAGATCTGGGTATAAATATTTTAGCCTTGTCAACCACTTGCAGAGAGACAGTATCTCTATTGCCCCTGTGTGTGTGTGTGTGTGTGTGTGGGGGGGGGGGGGGGGTGTGTGTGTGTGTGTCTGTCTCGGCACAGTTTAGCTGGATGAGAATACACGACGGTGTGTTCTACTGAAGCATCTGTTTGCATTTCTAGCTGAGCCACGAACGTATATAGAACCTGAATGCTTCAATGTCTCGGCCTGCAGAACGTGTCCAGAACCAACCTGATTTAAAATGTAGTACTTTTGAAGCAGAGGGTCTTTTAATAGCACAGAAAGCAAAACAATGTTCACACTAACCTAACCTTATCTTTGCCTTAGTGTATATATATATATATATATATATATATAGAGAGAGAGTATAAGTCCCGCCCCTTCTGGTGGATTCCATGGGAGCTTATTTGGGAAAAAATATGAACCATAGTCAACGGAGAGGGCAAATATTCTTTTGATTCCATTTGAAGTCAAGAAAGTCTCAGTTAGTCGTAGTATTATTGTGTGAAGCCGCTCAGTGAACTACATCTCTCGTCTCGGACAATATACGTCACCAACGCTAGCTAGCTCGAAAGAGAAAGAAGGATCAGAGCCGTTGCTGGTGTGAGGTCATCCCAGTATACGGTGACCATATTTTCAAATATGCACGCACCGTAGGTGTTTTCATGAGGATGGCTGACTTGGCACACCTGTGGCACATTTGAGCACGGAGTAGGATCAGAAAGAAGGCATTATTATATTATATATTATATTATCACATTCACTACTTTCACCCCCTTTAATCACAGGGCTATCCCCGTCATGACACGCTGACAGTCTGGGAGTCCTGTAGAGAGTTTTCCTCAGTGGAAACATATTGTTGTCTGGGCATACTTACATTATTTTTCAACTTGTTTTGTCTCAGGCTGTTATAATGTAAGATGGTGGTGCTCAGACGAAATTTTGTCCAGGATGGAGACACTGTCCGGGTGAAAGACTGACAGGAACGGCCGGTCCTGACGGAGTAATAAGAGGAACGAAATGCCTGTTGATGCTCAGAAGGAACTGTGTAGAATAATTCATCAAAACGACACTTTTGATGTGCACATAAGCACGGAGGGTTCTGTGGTTCAAATCTACACTCAATGTAATCAGTGGATATCTGTTGCGTCTGTTTGTAATTGTGGCTTGACAGCGCGCAACATCACTCTCTATTGCAGCGCTGCGCTGCTTCTTTATACTTATCTCATGCCCACACATCAATTAATGAGTGGAACATGATAAACGTCTACATCAGCATAATATTGTTATTTTAATTGTAGTGAAAACCGGGACAATTTGTTAGTGACTGTTGAAAACCGGGACATTTGAGTGTTTTACAGATATGTCACGGGACTCGGGACAGCTTGAAACCGGGACAGTTCCGGAAAATCCGTGACGTCTGGTCACCGTATCCCAGTAGGAAACACACAGACATCGTAGCTTCAGAGAGAGAGAGACGTCACTACGACTCTTTTGGGTGTGTCGTCTTTCTAATGACGTATTTTCACAGTCCTGATACTTCAACAGTTTTACGACAAACTGAGACTGTCTAGACTTGCAAAATTATCTTTTAAATTGATAAACATAATCTGTGTGATTCGTGGAGCAATTCAAACAGGATCAAATAAATCTATTTGTCTCTCTCTGTTGACTAGCGTTCGTACTTAAGTGAGTACAGTGCTGGAGTAGATGCAGCACTGATGGACAGACAGGTGGTCGGAGGGCAGAATAATTCAGTTTGTTCCAGGGGATTAGAGATTAGAAACACATCTCTCACCCTAACCTACAGCCTGCAGACACACATCTGCACTCAGAAGCTGCTTTTAGTACGCTCACTGACTAAACCTTGACGTGGTTTATACTGTATGTGTGCAGCTTCATTCATATCCAACAAATAAAAAACAAAACTTTCCCCGTTCAGGTTCCTTCTGATGCTCTGTGGTGCTTAGTCAGCTTCTCAGACGGAGACTCACGGAGGCTAAAATGTAGAAATACGCTGTTGGCTTGAAGTAATCGATAGTCAAACAAATGCTACCTCTCCCCGCGGTCAATAATAATATTGATTGCTGTACATCCTCTGTTAAAACAAGCCAAGGGAAGTTCATTTCTTCTTCTTTTTTTCATTCTTTAAAAGTACTTTTACTGCAGTTTTTCTGGTGTGTAGTCACAGCGGAGCTGAACACGCTGACACACTGTAGGCCCCGAACACTAACAGACATATGCTCTATAACGTGCACAAGCCAAATGCACAAACACAGTGACACACACATGCACACACGCTCCTCTTCGCACCCCTAGGGGTTCAAATGATTTCACAAATGCTCACACTTAATCCACCAGCCAGGCGACAAAAGCTTAGACGAGTGTGCGTGATATAACGTGCATGTGGCGCTGTGCTGTGCTGTGCTCTGGTTCATATACCCAAATGAGCACACTTTTATTCACCAAAGTAAAACGGTTGTGATGATTTACTTCCTGCAACTGTAAACCTTTACAGCTAAACATAAAGTGGATGGTAATGGAGATGTGAATGTGTCGTAGTTGAGGGACTCTCAGAGGTGGGAAGGCGATGATGTTCTGAGGAATGAACATGTTGTTCATTTTATTTCACAGTCTTCTATACAAGAGTGATTCTGTTCTCATAAAAACATCCACTGCATGCATGAGTTGATGAGGACAGTGAGCATATATCTGTGTCTGTACTTTGTCAGATTGGCCTGAGGGAACGAGCTAGTCAGTGTACATACAGTGTATGAAGAGCTTTTCTTTAGTATTACACATCACCATCTTACATCTTACCTTTCTCTAAACGTTAAGCACAACTGTCACAACTGTTTTATGGGACATCACAACTCTATTGCATGTCTGCAAAAGGTAGTAACTCCCCCAAAACACTGCAGTCACGCTGCAAAACATCAGTTATGTGTCAGAAAGTCGGCCACCAAAGGGTTTAGATATTTCTTCACCATCAACCCTGGAAATGTTTCTAGTATAAAAATCTCTGTTTTGTTCTTCCTTTTTTTTGCACATTGACTATTTATATTACTCTACGATACCAGGATGTCAGTTTTGTCCAGCTGAATGTGGATCGCAATGAGATTTTTACATTCCCATTTGAACAGGAGGTCAAAGTTTACTGGGAAAAAGTCAATGCTGTAGCTACACAGAAAAAGGGATGCACATTTGTCTGTATACAATCAATCAAACTTTATTTATAAAGCGCCTTTCAAACAAGTCAAATGCAATTCGAAGTGCTGTACAGATGATTGACAAAAATATAGAGTTTTAAAAATGGATTTAGAGACTAATGCACACCAAAACAACAACTATAAAAGTTCATTGAATAAGAAAGCAAGAAGAGATGGGTATTTAAGATGATAAAAGATAAATAAAATACAAGGAAATAAAAATAACAATAAAAATAAATAAGTAAATAACAATTATGAAACTACACAAAATAAGCAGATTGTATTAAAATTATAATTTTAATAAAATAAAATAGAATAAAAGAGATAATAAAAATCAGCAATAAAAATGTTGATTAAACAAAATAGAGTAAAATAAACACTATAATGATGATGATACATGAAATAAGTATAAACAATACAAGTAAGTAAGTAAGTAAAAGTAATAACAGTAAATGTATCCGTGTAGTAAGGTCATATACAGGGAACATCTATGCCAAAAAACACAACAACAACTCTGCAACAATGAACAAAACTGTGGTAGTTCAGTTAAAAAACAACAAATTGTACCTCCTCGTCACAGATATTTATGGAATATACATGCATGTCTGACAGATTTTGATAATTGAATGGATCATTTTGCAGTGACGGCTCAAACGATGAGAGAATGTCTAGAAGTTGTGAAGAGGACGACAGTTTCCCTGAGATCAGTTTTGATCGGCAAGACATGTGCAGGTGGTTATTGTGCTGACTCTTTTGCACATGTGACAAAACACGTGCAATTTGCTTGAATGAATGAGAAATTAAAATCTGTTGTGAAGGACGATTACAGCAACAGAACTGTAACACAGAGGATGACTCAACCACTGTATCAGCAAACAGCCCACACCTGGTAGCAGCAGTCCAAAGCAGATAATCTAAAATAAATGAATGTTGCAGCAGGAGAAATCTCTTCTTAAGATTTATTATTATAGATTTGATCTTTTCAGGCACAAAGAAATTGGCCTTAGTTATTTTAGAAGAATGGAAACTATAAGCCACAGCTTCCTTTGTTACGTGATGGATTCAACAACAGAGACAAACATTATGATCAAGATTATGTCTCTGATCTACGCTAACATCTTATTTAGAGATTATCATGATGTTGTGTTCTATAATGTGTTGACACAGAGGCCTGTTTTTTAAAGCGATTACAATATACTGTGTACATAACTTTGGATGTGCATGCAACACTTCCCAAAATATCACACAGCTTCCAGATGTGAATGCATGGAGCTAACATGTATTTCTCTTTGCCTGAAATTAGTTTAAAGCCTCTGAACACCCACACAGGTGTTCTCAGTTAATCGGGCTGATTAGACCTCTGCTCAGGACTGTGTGGGGATGTACAGACGGTAATAGAGTGCTACAGGAATGAGTCCTAAAACACAGAAAATGAGTTAGCATTTTAGCACTTCCTGTTCCCTCATCTGGCAGTCGATGGGTTTTTAGTTGGATGCGTGAAATAAGGTCTGTGGTTTTAATGTTTTGTTCTACAATATAAAATATATCAGTAAATACCCCACTTGTGACTTTCTAGTGACCATCACACCGACTCGTCCGCCTTTACAGCCTCATTGTGTATACTCACGCTCATGACCGTGGTGTAGTTAGTTTATAGCCTAACGTTAGCTTTTTACTTGAGGGAACTCAGGGCGATGAAAACTTCTTGGTTGGCCTACAAAAATACATCATCCCGGCAGCACTCTATTGAGTCTCCTGTTAGCTGAAGTTGTAGTTTTGTTGCCTAAACCTAAAGAAGTTTTTTTTTTTGTCTAAATCTAAGGAAGCCTTTTTGTTTGTGTTTTTCAACATGGTAGAACGTGTTGCTTTTAAGTTTCACTTTCACTTTTACAACACAGTAGGTGTAGTAGGCCCCTACTGACCCACATCTATGGTGCTTATAGCGACTGATAACGCCTATTTAATGGCCTGATAACAGTGGAATCGGGTGCTGCAGTAGGCTAGCGGTCATTAAAAAACATCAAAAAGTACGCTGGCTGCTTGTAAAACCATCATATCTTGTTTTCTATTTCTACACTTGTTAAATACAGAATACTGTTTGTGGGTGTGGAGGATTGTCTAAAGGCACTTATTAGCGTCAATGAGTAACTAATTACTTTTGCTTTTGAGGAAAAAAAGCAAAAGTAATTAGTTACTCATTGACGCTAATAAGTATATAGCTATTTAAGTGGAGCTGCCACAATATCACATGACGACGCCCTTTGTTTATATATTTTTGTTCTGTTTTTGGGGTGATAATAAAATTAGGAAAACAAAACAAAACAATGAAACCTTGTCCTGACGGTAGCCTGACATTATCTTAACATTATTCTGACGGCATCCCCACCCCTCAGAGATTTGTTATTCATCACCCGAGAGAGGTGGAGGCAGAGAGAGAGAGAGAGAGAGAGAGAGAGAGAGAGAGAGAAGGGGGGAGGATTATCAAAGTCCACATCCTCCCTCTAATCCACAATGTTCTACCAGAGAGGGTGGCAAAAACCTAAACCCTTCTGCCAACGGTTTGGTTAAAACATAGGGCTTGCATTGTGGCTGTTGGCAGACTGGAAAGCCCTTTGGTTGAAATGTTCACTGACAACATGAAAGGTTACTGCTCATATATGCAGCTCGGGAGGGTGTTGGGATGAAAATGGAAGACTGAGCCTGTTTACCTTCTAAAATGGTGCGTCAGTGTAAACATGCCACCATCAACAGCAAAAAGCAAAGAGCTGACGTGGACATCTCTGGAGGTAAAAGAGTTCATTATGCCAGAGGGATTACTCCAAGTGTGTGTGAGGAGGATGTTATCATGTGTTTGTCCAAAGTACCGCTGGCCCCAGTCGGAGGCTGCATTGTGCTCTGGATATATTTAAGGCATATC
This sequence comes from Sebastes fasciatus, assembly GCF_043250625.1. Classification (NCBI taxonomy): domain Eukaryota; kingdom Metazoa; phylum Chordata; class Actinopteri; order Perciformes; family Sebastidae; genus Sebastes; species Sebastes fasciatus. The sequence goes on along the minus strand of NC_133807.1, from coordinate 32,301,604 downwards.
CCAGCATGCATCACACTCCAGCAGTACTATATAGCCCACCCACATTAAAGCAGCAGTGGGGAGAAACGGAGCAAATATGATTTGAAAAAGTTATTTTTATAAAACTGTCCTGACAGTAGTGCATGAGACAGGTAATCTGAAAATAATCCTGTGTCCTCCAGTGCTCCTAACGGCATCAGCATGATTTCACAGACCGGAGGAAAACAACCAATCAGAGCCGAGCTGGAGCCTTGCCGTCTCTGAGCAGCTGTCAATCACTCGTCAACTCCAATATCAAACGGTCAAACTAGTCAGCGCTGATCAAATATGAATTCATATTCTGAAACATCTTGTAGTGTACTATTTAGCTGTAAAACAAGCAGCCATGTTGAGATCTTTTGAGGAAATACCAAGCCCCGCCCACCAGCCGGAGCACAGCCAATAGGAACGCTCTCTCTCTTTGAAATGACCTGTGATTGGTCAAAGTCTCCCGTCACGGGGTAGATTTTCTAAAGCCTGAAAACAGAGCCATGAGGAGGAGCAGAAGTCTCTCAGAACATTTGAATTAAAATATGCTGAAAGGTTATTATGGAATTTTTGCCCAATGATGCCAAAAATATTCTGCCTACTGCGGCTTTAAACACATATAGACACACATACATTAACATCCACATGTCCAACACTGTACTACATACACTGACGCATAACCTGAAGGGTTTCCACATGAATCAGACTCATGATTCAGCAGACTACCTTGAGGGAGGACAGGTTCATGCACATACACACACAAGCATGCAAAAGGCATTCAAACACTATAGGTTCACAGACGTTTCTGATGTCTATCTTTTATCTTTTGGCTGTTATTTTTTTTGTCGCTGATGCTCTTCTTGTCTTCCTCTCTCTCTCTCTGTCGCTATGTCTGTCTTTCTCCCTCTCTTCCTCCCTCTCTCACCCGCCTGAAGCTGTGCAGTCGGGAGCCTCAGTGGCAGATTTTGCCTGGCAGTACTGAGGACACATGCACCTTGAAGGAAAGACAGAGACAGACAGACGGATGGGTGGTGCGATGGAGATAGATGGCGTTTGTTAGAAGCCCAATTTCAGTCGTCCCTCCTTTCCAGTTCTTCCACTCCGTCAGCTGTGGGCATTGCTGTTAATTTACCATCTCCCTGCTCCCAAATTATGAAGAAATGGAAATTTAGTAGTGTAGTTGGTGACTTACTTGTACAGTAATGTTGAGGGTCTTTGGTATGCTGTTCTTCGTGCTTTCTTTCATGCTTTCTTTGAGGAAATTTAGCCTCATTTCAATTCTGACTAACTACGACTGAGGCCCAATCCCAACGTCCACGCTCACAGACTCACAAACTTTGAGGCGAGTTCCCACCAAGTCCGTGAGGGTTAGTAGGGCTGTCCCACCGTCAAATCGTCAAGTCCTTGAGGGCTCAGCTCGCAGACCTTTTGAGCCCTTTATGAACACTTTCCGTAAATCCACATTTCTGCAGACTTAACCCACAATTCATAGCATTGTGACGTTAAACGCAGGGTTACCACGGTTACCAGGGGAAGCCCCGTAGCCTAAAACAAAAGTAGACAAAGAGGACGGCACACGGGTGTTCATATTTACATTTACACAGAAACATTCAGGATTTAAGATGGTAGATAAAAAACACATGAAATCAGAGGAACGCAGCTTTAGACTATATTATACTATATTATATAGTATATTATATATTAGACTATATTAATACTCACCTGGTTTATTCATCAGACAGTTCTTTTAATTTTGCTTAAAGGGACTCTATGTAAGAATCAGAAATGTCTTGTTAACAGCGACACCTGTGGCCGTTAAGTCAACAAAAGTCAGCATCCTGTTGCTGGCGCTTGTGCTCGCTCTACATAGACATGAACAAGCATCACTCAACGTTACCTCTTTTCTCGTAAGGCAAGAGTCTGGAAGACGTTCAAATAGGAAGTATAAAACATAAAATAAAAACAGGAACGTGATATGTCGCAGCAAAGTACCGTCCCATTCATATTTCTACCATTTCAAGCCTTCGCAGCCTCTCACACCATCTCAACCATTTACCAGGTGACGTCAATCAAGTCCCCGAGGGTTCAGGGCTGAAGGCCCTGGGGGGGGGGGGGTATTAGGATTGGGCCTGAGTTTATGAAACGTGCAAGAGCGAGACAGGAAGTTCTCCAGAATATCTGCTGCATGCTCGATTTGAGCCTTTTGCGTGGTTATCTAACCAACAGTGACACATTCACCAGATGGGGGCTCCTTCCTTCTAAAACCGTCGGCCCACCTGCTTCCCCCCCGACTTTGTGACATCAACTTCACACACCTGCTCTCCTCAGATTGTTAAATCTTTGTAACGGCAGCCTCCATGTCTTGCCTTACAGGGTGTTTATTAAAACATTTAAGTAGCGTTTGGTGTTTTTGCCTCATAGGGCCTTGTGATGAGGCACGGGTGCACACTCACAAACGACTGTGTTGAACGGATGGAGGGAACCATCCTGTCAGTTGCTGCACACATTTTGTAAAAGACTCATTACATATGTTTTTATTTAGAACAGGGCACACAGTATGTTGGCATACAGTCTGCTTCATCGCATGCAATAAGAAGCAAATATATGATTCATTCTGAAACGTCTTCCTGTCCCGATGATCTCACAAACATCAAGCAGCACGACGCATTAGAACCGGATGTTTGCATAATCAAATTACAAATGGGAATTGTCCACATGAACACGGCGCGACTGACTGCTATCGTTATTTATCCATGTGTAAAGCAGACTTCCTCCTGCATTATTTGCCCGCTGAGTTACAGATTATATTATAAATGTGTATGCAGCAAAGTGGAAGCATTTCAGGCATAATTAGATGTTTTTTCATCGCTCTTCCAACACACCCAGAAACCACATATACAGTGAGATCTGGCATGTGTCCCATCGTGTTATAGGCATGGGGTCAGGATAATTAAGAGCTGTTTGCATGCATCAGATACAGATGAAGAGGTCAAGACTTTCTCATGCTCAAGAAATGATTTGTCAGGAGTGCAGCAGAGCGGAGCAGACGTAAGAGGCTCCGAACATGCAGCTGGCTACGCACACATCAAATTACTCACAAGATTTTGAACATGAGAGATGGGGGGGAAAAAGGCCTGCTTCATATTTTATGAGTTCTTCATATTCATGTAATAGTTGTGCACATTGCACACCTGACACAAGTAATAAGAATAAAACCTAATGACCACTGTGCATCTGGCTAAAGGGAAGCACTGCTAGTTGTGTAACAGCAGGCCGGCCTGGAGCTCACTATAGAGTCCGTTTGACATTTGATCATACATGATGCTGGTTCCTCCTCTCTAATTACTTCATCCTCTCATTCTATTTCTTGCTGTGAGGAAGAGTAAGCATACAGTATGCATGCAGGAGACTTCCTTGTGTCGCTCTGTGTCAGACTGCTGAAGTGAGCAGTATGTGGACTCTAAAGATAAAGATGTCAGAGCCATTAGGGGACGGACTCGGTCAGGAACCCACCTGGAGATACGCCACCAACCATATGGCACACAATTAAATGTTGAGTAGTAAACACATACATTTTATATATATAATTGGGATGGGACAATATATATATATATCACGGATCACAATAAAAAACACTCACAATAGGCTCTTTCGAGATCAACTGTGCCTCTGCTGGAAAATAGACGAGATCAGGCGTTTTAAACATATTTTGAATGACAATGACTTTGTCCAGGATCATCTTTACATGATATTTTCAGATCATCTCATGTCTAATCTATAATAACTGTAATATTCTGTAGAAAAAGGCCATCCAGAAGTTAGGTGAAGTTGTGGATGCAAGAATTAAGTTAGATGGACTGTAACTCTGCAGAGGGAGTTTAACTTTTTATGCATTAGTTGAACTCCAGTTGAGCTCCAGTTGATTAATATTATTACTCCAACTCACACCCTTGACATCGACGGTCCATTAAAACATCTGACATCTAGACAAGCTGTGTAGAATTATTTTTTTCAGACGTTGACGGGCTGAATATTCAACCAGTCACTCTGAGGACCCATTTTAATGCAGCAGTTTTGACAGTCATGCAAAGAACAGGATTGAATGTTTAAAAGATCATTTTACTGTAAATGATGCTTTGATTGTCCGGCTCTGACTCTGACAGTCATTTTCTCTCTAATTGCTGCTCTGAGCTGCGTGAAGTTCAGACTGGTATACTGTCACTTTGTCCTTTCTTTGACACATAATCACATACCCAGCACAAAGTGCTTCATTTCAGATGCTCTTGACTCAACAGGCTGTCAGACTAAACGAGGTGCACCATATCTGCATGCTCACTTTCCCTCTTCTAATCCTTCTTGCTACTGTTAATCTACCTGTGATGACTCCTTCCCGTCTTTGTGCCTAGTCTGTTTCCTGTTTTATTTTGAAAGTTAACTCTCCTCATGTGTCATGTCTGCTTTTACTTCCTATCTTTGTGAGTTTTCTGGTCTTTTTGTGATTGTCTGCCCCGCCCTGATTTGTTCCACCTGTTTCTCATCACCCTGCTGATTTAAAGTCTGTGTGCTGAGCTCTTCCAGTGGCAGGTTTCCTGCTGGTGTTCCTCGTGCCATGGTTTGTCCTCAGTGTATATTTGATGCTGTGTTCCCTCAGCCTGCTCCCTCTGTTTCTTTTTGTCACCTTTTGTTCATTTCACCTGCCTGCCTGTCTTGTGTTTGAGTCCACCTTTTGAACTGAAACCAGAGGTTAGTTTTCACTGCTCACCTTGATGACATGCTGCAATTAACAAAGTCTGGAATAACACATAATGTGCAGAGACACAGCCACCCACACACACACACACACACACACATGAGATTATTAGTGTCACCCACCATGGACCCAGGAGAAGGTGTGGAGGCTATAGAAATGCTGACTGCGCCCGGCTATGATTAAGGCTTCTGTCTGTTTGTGAGTGTATACAGCTGAACAAGAGGAAAAAAGGACTGATTCACTTCCTCTCATTGAGTCAGCAGCTGCTTCTCTTTGATGTAATGATGAGTGGGAGAGCAGGATGGAGAAGGAGAAGGAGAGAGAGACAGTGAACATCTGTAAGAGAGGGAGAATTGTTACACAGGTGTCACTTCAGAAAACGTAAGCTAGAGAGCCGACCAGCTCCAAGTCGGGGGGCCCATGTTGCTCAAGCTAGTGTCCGACTAACGTTGTATATGGCGCCTTAATGTTTACCGGTTTCACGAGAAGAGTCCATATGAACCATATGAATAATATGTCTGAGGAATATATTGATATTCCCGACGGCCTCATCTTCTTCCTCTGTCAATTTCCTGCCGTTAGCCTCTGTGAGGTTCTAGACGTCGACAGTAATGTTAACATTGCCGTTGCTTAGCAGAGGTGTTCACACGACTTGAACGTAAAGCATATCGTGTACATGACTTCCCATGTTGTAAACACGTGCTCACCAGCTTCATTTGAGGGCACCGATAATGCCTAGTTCACACTACACGACTTTAGGCCTCAATTTTTCCGCAGATGTGCCGAGCGGCGAGCCAATTAATGCCGATCTGATCTGGGGCTTTTATCGGGGACCTCCAAAAAGTGTCTGGGAGCGGAACATCAGGGCTAAGGTCGTGTTATGTCAATTAGGCATAGCATAGAGACACGGGTTGACGGTAAACCTGAGCGAGGAGTGGTCGCCTATAACAACAGGAACAGGAGCTTACTACGTGTGTTGCATTTGCAACAGGGAGCAAAGCTGTTGTTGCACCTTGAGGAATAAATAGTAAAAAAAGAGTGTGTAAACAGACTATTTTGCAAACACATGCACCAACAACAACATCAGCAATGTGTCACGTCCTTTACCGTGTATTTCTCACGTGTGTTTTTGAGACAGAATGTAGTTTGGATTCCTCATCAGGGATTCTTCCTATGAAAGATGTTGTAGTGTGTGACCTCCTGTCTCCGGTCAGTCATGTAGTGTGACAGCGAGTTGCGTCGTGTGTACTGTACTGCGATCTGACGACTTTGACAGTCTCTTAGTGTGACCGTGGCTTTAGTGATGGTAATGTGTTTGAGCTAGTTTCAATACGGTGTCGACTTTGTCTAATTTGTCTATTATAAACATGCACTGGAAGCTGAGAGAGGAGTCAGACATGGCGTCCATCCATTATTGAGACTAGATAGAAAACATACTTCATTTCCTGGTGAGGGAGCAACACATGCTGATGAAGTGGGAAGTCTAGGGCCATCAAATACTGCAAATAACTGTGAGGAAAAACAAAGACCACAAATAGAGCGTAAAGCCTGTTGTGTGACTGTTGAACAGAATACATATTTGCTGTTCTTAGAGCTGCATCAGTTAGGTTAAAAATGAAAGTTTGTCCAGACTGGGTCACTACAGTTCCAACATCAAATCAAACAGAGCCAGAGTCCAAAGTGTAAAAGACTTTATTCTCTCCGGAGTGCGTACTTTTGCTGTCGGCAGATTTCAGAACAGATTTCTTGAGCGCAGCTGGAAATTGCTGCCTCGACATTAAAGGTCAGAGAGGGGTTCACCCGAAATGCGAGAATTCCTCCTCCAGGGAACGTGAATATATCCCCTGCAAATTGAATGGAAATCTGGCCATTAGATTTCAACATCTTGGGTAGAGAGATGACGTTTTTGACCCGAGGGTATCCCCCAGAGGACAGCTTCTTGGAGTTTTTCTTTAAATGGAAATGGTTCAAGCGTGACTGTGCAGTACATTTGGGGCAATGTTTATTCAGAACTCAACTGACAGCCCTGGTATGGTCCTTTTTTAAGATGAAATTTCTCCTTGGAAATCCATTTCTGACCCGTGGTATGGAAACACTAGTCGGCCTGCTAGTACAAAAACATATCCCTAACCCCCTGAGGTCAACGCTGTCGTATATGACAGATAATTACTCTAGTTACTATTTTTAGAATATCTCCAGAACGCTGCAGTGTAGAGAATAACTTTAACTTAAACATACTCATATTCCTTTCAGACGGGTTGTTATCCAGCTTGGAACAACAGGGTTGTTTCAAAGACTTCATAAAAGTAATAAATCCAACAATGAAAGTCTTCTGTGAGCTAACTTTTTGTAGAAAAATGGGCAGAAAAACGCCAGGACTTCTCTGTAAAAATGTTTAAATATCTTTTGATGTGTGTTGGTTAGAATAATAATTTTTCCTCCCCCTGATTCCCAAGACTTGGGAGAACATTTTCCAAAAGCCCCAAAACCTTGTTCCTTATTGTTCCCTGTGTGGTTTCAATACATTTCTGTGAGATTCAATTTCCGTTTTTTGTTTTTTTTCTCTTGTCTTTATGGTCATTTTAATGATTTATACATTCATGTGACATCACTGCAGCATGCATAATCTGATAGCCCAGTTAGTGTTGAGATTCTAGAGTAAATTTTACAAAAGGGAGACCAGGCAGAGCAAAAACCCCAGAGGGTTAGAAAGTAACATGAATATAAAATCAGGATTACACAGCATATTTGAGGAATGACATTCATTTTCTTTAATCTTTTTATAGTCGTGCTATGAAGTCTAGAAAATAAGCAACACCACAAACAAAGTGGGCCTCAAGTGTGCTCCACTTTTATCTGCTCTTTGATTCTTGTGAAGCTTATTTTTGCTGAGCAAACACTAAACACCGGAAGATGCACGTCTTCAATGAGGTCCCAATCTGTGCGTCTTTTTTTTTTTTTTTAGTCTTCAATGTATTTAGTTTTTGTTGTGAGAGCACACCGGGGAGACGCCTCTAATCTGTTTCTGTTTCAGCTGGAAACCTTGTGTGTTTGTGTGTCCACGATAACAAGCGCTAGGGTGCACGCAAAACTAGGGCTGGGACGATACGCCTACCTACCGATTCCATACTATCACGATACTTGGGTGCCGATTCGATATGTATTGTGATTTTTAAGTATATAAGGATTTATTGCGTTTTTTACCGCCATACAATAACGTTTCCTGCTCCCTTTTTCGCACTTTTTAAAAAAATATTTTGCAGGCATTTTTCTGCCTTTTTTTGACATATTTCAGACTTTTGTTTGAACATATTTCTGCCTTTTTCTGGACATTTTTTGGGCCATATTTTGGACATACTTTTGCATTTTTTCTGCTTTTTTCTGCTATATTTCAGATATTTTTTGAACATCGTTCGGCCTTTTTTTCGATTTTTTTTCGGTCATATTTTCGCCTTTTTTTTCTTACTTTTTTCTTACTTGTCGGACATACTTTAAGACATATATGGCCTTTTTTAGAAGTTAGCATGCAGCTTTAGCCGTGATGTCTATCTCTGCTTTTCCTGTCAATGTGTGAAACCCAAAGTGTTTCCATCCTTTACTGGATGTGTAGTGTTTACCACGCTGGATTTAACATGTGAGGGTGCAGGTCGTATCCACGCTGACCCCTCCGATGTTTTCTACTTTCTCATCTCGGCTCGCTGAGGTTTGTTTTAGTTGACGGATACGGAACGGATATGACATCACGCTACTAACTTCCTTTCACCTCCACAGAGACTCAAATGAAGTAAATATATCGATTCTGGCATTCAAACATCTGTTTCAAAATTGTAAATAAAAAAAATTGCGATACATAGATGTATTTTTTTCCCCCTCTCAACTCAAAACATGCTCAGCGTGAGTATATTTCACTTTGAGTGAAAGCTCATAGGAAGTGTTTTTTCACATGCATATGCCTGCTTACTGTGCCTAGTCATGATCGAGTTTAATGCGGCTCTCTTTCTCCATTTAACTTGTAAGGGAGGAGCAGGATCAGCCTAGTATTACTGCTGAAAATGAGATGTCACGCTCCGCTCACTTCGGGGCAGCCGGCCGGGCTCTCCCTAACTGATTTAGGCTGTCTGTGTGTGGGTATGTGTGTCAGGGAGAGAGGGTGAAAGTGCTGGAAGGAGAGAGAGAGAAAAGACAGATAAAGAGAGGAAAACCAGTAGAGGGAGAGAGATAGAAAAAAGGGAGCTGTGTATGTCAGATTCTCTGACAGTTATCTGCACAAATTATTCACAGATAGGCGGCGTGTTGTGTGCTGATGGCTCGAGGTGCGATGTGACAGGTGTCCTGCTCGGCGACTGAAACGGGGAAGATAGGTAGCATCCCATTATATATAGTAGCACTTACAGACCCAGCCATCTGTCACCTTGTTCCCTTCTGATGCATCATCAGCCATTATTGTCATCATTATTGTTATCCTGCTTGTCTGCCCTGGTAATGTTAATTTAAGTGAACCACAGCAGCTGAAATGAAGTGAGAGAAAGTGAGTAGGAGAGAGGACAGAGAGAGAGAGAATGACTATATGGGCATAGATGGATAGATGGATGGATAGATTCTTCCTCTGTTGTGTCATCCCTCTCCCATGCTCTCAGGAGTATTATTTCTCATGCTTGTCATGTGTCCGTTTCTTCACGGTCTTGATGCAGAGAAAAATCAGTATGCTTCTGAAAATCCTCACCTCCTTTCTCACCTTTCTCTCTCTGTCTGACTGTAGTCTCAGCTCTATTCATCCACATTGCCTTTCCATTTTCTTTTGAAATCCTTTACTGCTGAGTGATGCATTATTTAACGTTATTTTTCTATGTGTCTCTATTAAAGATAGATATATATTTTACCAGAAGGTATTTCTTAAGATAACACTAATTAGGGCTGCACCCTTCGAGTCGATTAGTCGACTAATCAGTCGATTTGGACTCGGTTGATTAAGATTTTCTTTAGTCGACTAGTCGTTTTTAATGCTTTTTCATGCTGAATGACTTATTATGAAACTCAGTTTTACAGTAAATTAAAGGGGCTCTGTGTAAGAATCAGAAATTGCTTGTTAACAGTGACACCTGTGGCAGTTAGGTCAACGACATTCAGCGTCCTGCTGCTCGCGCTTGTGCTCGCATTACGTAGACGCAAGCGAGCATCGGTCGAAACAGTGAGGCGACACATACGAGACTGAACGTGATTGAAAGCTAAAACCACAATATCACTATATATTTCACATGCTTGTAATGTTTGCTTACCTGTGCGCTAAGACTTTTGCCAGCTCGGGGTCCGTTTTGACCCAAAACCATCTTGGTGTGATTGACGTCGGTCACATTCCTGTTTTGCCAGACTTTAGCTTCACTAGATATAACTCTGTTGTTTTTTGTGCTTCTGTAGAGTTTGCGTTGGAGTCTGAGTTGTGGTCGGGGGCTGGTCGTTTGTTGGCGTTAAAGGACTCCATTTCTAACCGAATGTAAGCTTATCGTTGCACACCGTTAGCCCTGTAGCGGAGTTGAAGAGAGTAAAGGTTCTAGCGAGCGCGCATGACGTCACATCTGTTGGATTATCCTGGAAAAAAAGGTCCAGCATTCTTCACAGAGGAAACCCAGAAAGTCGCAGATGCAGATTTACTGGTGATTTTAAGTGACTGCACATAATCGTTGTACATTAGAAATGATTTGAATTGAGTCGTCTTTCTTTTGATTGCAAAATAACCAGAGACGTTAAATTCTTCTAGCTTTGTTAAACTTTATTTGTATTTTTCTTAATTTCAGCTCCAAAGGCCCAGTTCAGTCTCTTCCATAACGCCGGTAGAACCACAGAGGAGTTGTACCAAGTACAAGAAGAGCAAAAAGAACCGACTCATTTTGGTGTACGACCTCCTCCGCCACCTGGCTGCCGACCTCGGGAACAGCTTTCCTCACCAGGAGAAGGACGCACGGCAAAGAAAGGAGCGCTTTTTGTCTCTCGATAAAGACGGTTGAAGAGTGAGAGGAGGCCACAAAGACAGGAAACAGGTTGGACATTACTTTTTTTTTTTATAAAAAGTCCTTTTATGTCCTTTTGTGTATTAAGATGGGATTTCTCTGGACTCCTTTGTTTGACTGATGGCTTCAAATCTGTATTTCTTTAAGTCATTCACCACATGACTGTGTCTGTTCCCAATATACCCATCATGTCTGACCTTTCTCTACCTGTAGAGTCACACAAGCGCAAACCAGTGATGATGTAATCTCACGTGTGCTCTGCTTTGCAACAGCCTGAATCGTCTTGCCCGTGTTGCATATGTGTGCCATGTGTGTGCCATGTATGTTGCAGTGTGTGTGTGAAGCTTTTGGCCTCCAGTTTAGCGCCGGGGGTGAAAGCATTAGTTAGTGTCTTCACAGGTATGTATTATGCCATCTCCCCCTGCTTTTATTGCACTTATTTTACTGGCAACACTGTCATTAGTGCAGACAGCACTTCACTTACCACGGCTATTATATTCTGTGTCTGTGTGAGGCGTACGTGAGAGCGCCGTGCGTGTCGGGCGGAGATAAAGTAAAAGAAGTAATTGTTGTAATTATTTTGTCTCTGTTCTCTTCCTGCCTTTCTGCGCTTGAGCGTCGAGGAAAACACTTGCTCCTCTCAGAAGGATGTAACGCAGAGTGAACTGCCACCTTCATGTTCATTTTGTGGTGATCATTAGTCGTCATTATTATTATTATTATTATTATTATTATTATTATTATATAAAATGTATGAAAGACATGTTGAGTGTGAGCAGTGCCATCGGTGGTGAAAGTGTTACCACAAACACTATATATAATTATTAGTATTTTATATTGTTTTTTAAATACATGCAAGTATTAATACTTCAAATCCTGACTTGTACTTTCGAGTATTATTTTCTAAAAAAAAACAAACAGCGACAACAACAACTTTGAGAGATCAAGGGGACCAGTAGAGCTCGCTTACGGCAAAAATCATTATTATTTTTGGTCAATATTGATATCACGATTATTTAACATTTTTACTCATTGACTTTGGAAACATCATGCATTTAGAAAGAACATGTTGTAGCCTACATTTTAGAGTTAAATGCATCAATCTGGTGCATTTTGAGTGCCAAATAAAGAGGCTGAATCTAGAACTTTGTACCCTTGTAAACAAGCAGTGCCATGCGGGCAGATTTATAACGCGAGCGAAAAGGAATGTGGCACAATAATTGTTTTATTTTGATTATCTTGCCAAAGATGAAGCCCAAATTGTTATTGAAATTCAATTAATTGCAGCTTTAGTGACGAGTATGGCTTTGCTATAAGAATACAAAATATTGTTTGACGTTATGTAGAATGTAGCTTTCACTTACGGGCATTTATTTTAGTTCGATTCGTTCGACATAATGTATGATATGAAATATAACTCTTGGTAGAGATTGAACACTCTACACAAACACAAAATTGTTTTAAAAAAAATATATATATGTTATTGCTCATCTGTAATCTGTATGTTTTTTTAACTTCTCATTCTGCTGTTTATTCAGTTTCCTTGTGCAGTGGCATTTTCTAATATATAATAACATGCCCACAATGATCTGTCAATGTCAGACATGGTTTTGCAAGGAAAGGCCGTGTGTTGCATGACTACAGTGACCTCACATGCACCGTCATGACTATCACTGTGAGCGTGAGCGTCTCTGTCGGACACAGTGTTGTCTCCTCACGGGGGAAACCCCCTTGAATCACAGAAACAGCTCATTCTTCTGTCTTTACAAATAAAACATCCTCGGCAGTAAATGCAGGAATGGCCTCTTCGTTACATCAGCTTCTGAAAGTCAGCAGAGTTCCGTAGCTAAGAGGCTGATATGCTGTTCAAAACCGTCTAGTCATGAAAGAGGAAAAAAGGAAAACCCAAAGCCAACCCCTAACATTTTAATAAAAAACAAAAATACAGTGCATACACAATGGCTGTTTTTGAAACCGCCTACTACATACTACTGACAAACACAGTATACAGTATACAGTATACAGTACATACTGCATTGCAGCTCTTTCCCTCTCCTCTTTCCTCGCCACTCTGCTGCTCTTTAGCTGCTCTCTGAGCATCACTAATGGAACATTTGTGTCGTGATATTTAAACAAAACTATCCGTCAGCTAGGAAATAAAAGACCGGTCTCTAGAGAGCTCCAGCTCATAGCGGTCTGTGAGCGTGACCGCCCGGCTGGCTGGAGAGGTAGCGACCCCGGCAGGCAATATAACTAGCTGTCAAGGCAGTTTGTGGAGCTTCTAAACTCCGAAAACATCAAAGCAAATGTTCAATTCTCCATCTAATATTGTAAAACTGTCAATATTCAAAATCTACACAGTTGATTTCGGGCCTCAAAAATGTTCAGAAGTGAATTTAGTGATGAAAATGAGCCGTTTTTGGCTGCTGTTGTTGTTGTAACTGTAGCCTGTACCGTTCCAGCGCTTTGCTTTGTGGGATACAGTAGGCGAGGTAGACTGGTCCGATGCATACTGGAGATTTTGTTTTTGTTTTGCATACTACATACTACATTTTGGCCAAATCAGTACGTACTCCTAGTATATGAGGTTTTGGATACAGCCATAGACTACATGAAGGAATCACATGCTACTTCATGTGGGATGCAATGTGAACTCATGCTGCCTATATAATCAGCTGTGACCTGCTAAATGAGTAGCTGTGACCCTGTGAGATGTGTACTGTTTGCTTCGTCACACAGTGATATAATCGCCTATATGAGTGAATCCCCCTGTCCTTTTGTATTCGAAGGCTCTTTAGCCCGCATTTTAGCCCACTCGTCGAAACCCTCGGAGGATGGCACTGTCAGTTAGTCAGTCACTTCACATCACTTTGGTCCAGACAGGTATAGAAGCGGAGTGGCCTCCAGGGGCTCCTTAACTGTAAAGGGCTTCTTAAGCCTGACAGGAGAACTAATAAAACATCCTGATGCCTTTGTGTACCCAACAGTACAGCAAAACATAAAACAGCTTCTGATTCACAAACAGCAGTTACAGAGTGCATCCTCGGCTCTCTTGTATATTTAATGAAATTAATTAGTTTGTATTTCAAGACACAAATTGATGCCCTTTGAAGGCAAACAATTGTTTTTAAAGGGTGAGTACTATTCATAAAAGTCAAGGCTAAAACGCCGGCCTTCTAGGTCAGGGGTCAGGGGTCAGCAACCTTTACTATCAAAAGAGACATTTTAAGGCAAAAAAATAAAGAAAAATAATCTGTCTGGAGCCGCAAAACATTTGAGTATTGTGATGAAGGTTATTAGTTTATAGTCTAAGTATATAGTATATAAGTCTAATGCAGTGAGGGCCAAAGAGACAATGTACTACGGAGTATTAGGGCCACATTGAGGGAAAAAAAATAAAATGTGAATTTCAGAATAAAGTCATAACTGTACGAGGAAAAAAAAGTTGTCATATTACAAGAATAGTCATATTACCAGAGAAAAAAAGTCGCAATATTACGAGAATAAATTCATAACTTTACGAGAAAAAAAGAAAATAACATGTAAAATTACTACTTTATAATATTATGACTTTATTTTCATAATGTTATGACTATTTTTTTTCCTCAATGTGGCCCTAATACTCCGTCGTACCGTCGTACCATAGACCTACAAAAATGAGAAATAAAAATGAAAATGTAAACAAAGAACAGTTATTCATTTCCATTTTTAAAAGTCCACAGGGAGCCACTGGAGAGGAGCTGAAGAGATGCAGGTTGCTGACCCCTGGTCTAGGTGATACAGGGAGCATTAAAGAGACGTGATGCATGTCGTGTAAAAACTGCTATTGTAGTGATGATTGCAGCGAGCCAAAAGCACTCCAGGCGTGGCAAGGAGAGAATATTTAGACATTAACGTTGTTTCAGTTAACCAACAGAGAAACTATTAACTGTTATAGGCTATTAAGGGAGGCAATTATTGACTTACTTGATGAGACTGAGGAAGACATTAAGCCTGTCACTCCAACATCTCAGAGCCATTAACAGCATTGTTATAATTCTGTTAACGCTTCAGGTGGTTTGCGTACGGCGCCTTCCAGTCACATGTCGGCTGCTGCTGCTTTGCTCCTGGATCACTGCAGCCTTTTCCCGTCGCCATGTGTCAGATGTTTCACGCGCTATTGTTTCTCGGTGAGAGAGATTGTGCCTCCACTTTCCACAAACAAGGCAGGAGATTGAGGAGACGGGGAAATAGGTTTGAATGTTGCAGGCTTCTTGATTGTTGAAGGTGCTATTGGTGGCAGCGTTTTTCAGAAGCAGCGGTAGAAGTGGAGAGGACAGGTGAGGGATATCTTGACATGCAAAATAAAACTAAGACGGTGCCTTCCAGCTTTAGCCATGAATAATGAGAGTCTGGTTTGAAATCCATCTAATGGTGGAAAGCTTATCTACATCTTGGCACATAACACGGTGTGGCATTCTCAGAGGTTTATCCTGCATGCTAGAGAGCCATTTAGAAAGCAATACTTGTGTAATTATGTGCTCTGTAAGCCTTTATCAAGCAGGTAACGCACCTTTGCATTAATGCTGTACGCAATTTGAGGAAGGTCATGCAAGTGACGACTGCAGCATTTCTTAAAGAGGACTTTATTGTGCTCATTTTCAGGTGCATTATTATGTTTTGGGTTTCCACTAAAACATGCTGTTACGATTGGTCAACCGAACCAAACTCTTCAGACTCAGTGCCAAACTAGCCGCTATAAGCAAAGTGTTTTACTTGGTGACATTACCACGTTACAGATAAAAAAAAAAAAAGGTGGGACTTCTAGCGAGGCAGTTCAGGAGAAGTTTTTCTGTGGGGGGAGAGTAACTCTCTTTGGCGTGGACTTTGGGCTTTGTAACTGCAGACCGTTTACGAGCACAAAAAACTATATAACACCCTAATGCCTGGTTCAGACTAAACAGATATCAGCCCGATTATAGCCCGACACGGCCGTCGTAGGGGATCAGGAACGATACATGAGTGTCGTCGCCTCACGACGTCTGGACAGAAAGTCTAGTATGTTTGATTTTTTTTTATTTGCTTTCACGAAGTGTTCTGTGGACAGCCGTGAATTTGACACAGCTGTAAACAGAAGCACATGGCTACTTATTATGCAGAATGATGTCATCGGACCTTCCCAGCAGTAACTGCAGCCAGAACCTCACCGTAGGATATTCAATCTAGGTTGTGTCGGAGTAAAAAAACACCACCGTCGTTGCATCTTTGCGCATGGAGCATCCCATTGCACGCCCGCTTTCGCTTCTCCCAGTGAATTATATTTTTATTGTGGAGCCTCGTGGGTCCCTTTACATGGTCGGGCCCGGTGGCTTGAGCCCCGGTAAGCCCGTATATATTATTATTAAGACGGCGGTGCAGGGAGAGTGTGTATTGCTGGAACAGGGGACAGATGGATGTGTAGTCCGTCAGACAGTCACGACAAGAATTTATGACCCTCAATCGTCTAATCTGACGTAATGACCATTGCAATAATATTCTGTAGTCTGATCCTGGCATTAAGGAAAGGGGAAAAAAGCACAATAGGTCCCTTTTTAATTTGCGTGCACTGTAAACTGACTTTTGCTAAGGAGCTGCTAGCTTTCAGTGTGTGTTCCGTGTACTGTATCGCTTGAATCCGTGGTGCCACACTACTTGGCAGACGAGTACCTGAAACATTGTGATTGCCAGCGGCATGAATGCCAATGAAGACCAGACTGTTACAGCAACAGCCTGAGGGAACGGTTGCACTGGGACGCAGCGCAGCACACAGCACTCACATTGTACATTTACTCTGATAAGAGTCCAGTATAACCACAGTTTACCAGTAGAGATGCATTCTAGGTTTAGAGCCTTGCTTAAAGGCACTTCAAACCAATTTTGACTCGGTGAACGTGCTTCATCACAGACAACAAATAATCAAATCTATGAGGGGCTGTGAAAGTAAGATGTGTTTCTTTGTGATGTGTGTTGAGGGAAATTCACTTGATTTAATGTTTGTTCATCCTCACAAGCAGGAATGTGGTGGGTCGTGTCTAGAAGGTAACCCACGATTCGGGGATATAGTTAAGTATTGATCTTGAATAGTTAAGGTTAGGTGTTGATCTTGAATAGTTAAGGTTAGGCGTTGATCTCGATTGGTTAAGGTTAGGTATTGATCTCGATTGGTTAAGGTTAGGTATTGATCTTGAATAGTTAAGGTTAGGATAGGTTTTCGGGCAGCGAGTCTCGCGAGAGTTTTTGCAAATTTCAGATCAGATTTTGCAATTTGCGGGTTACCTTCTAGACACCTCCAGGTTGGTGCGTGCACGCTTGTGTGTCTTTGTCAAGGCTGTCAAGGTTCATATACACGTGGAACTGCTACTGTAGATATCAAAGGCCAGTTGTTCAGACTCTGGAGATCAGCACATTTCACTTCAGGTCAAAGTTGTGACTCCTCTTCATCCATACTGATGCACACACATCTTCACCACATCCAGTGATCGACATGCTGTTGTTGAGAAGAGGGACGGGTCGAGGGAGGAAAAGAGGCTTTTGTCATATTTTTGCATGTGACACAGCACAGCAAGTGTGTTTGCTTACATTGAGATCCGCCCCATTTAACCATCAATCTAGCAAATCCTGCTTTAATTATGAGCCATGCCCCTCTTCCCCTCCCCCACCCTCTCCCACCCCCCCCACTCCCTCACCAAACTCAATCAGAACAAATAAAAGAGCCTTTTCAGCTATAATGGGATTATCGATTGGGTGGCAGCCTAGAACTGAGACTTTGAGTATGTTTGTGTCTGGCTGTGTGTGTGTGTGTGTGTGCGTGTGTGTATGACACAACTAAGCTGCATGTATTTCTATTTATGTGTGTGTGTGTGTGTCCGGAAGTGATAAATAGAAAGACATTTTTGTGTGTGTGATGAGAGAGAGAGAGTGTGTGTCTGTGTGTGTTGGTGCTGAAGGAACAAAGCATTAAATGACCTCACAGTTTGAGTCTCATCAAGTGTGTGACATGTTTTACTGATGAGTTCTGAGCTTGTTTTTGACTGATAGCCACCGAGACTTTCATCACTTTGCCTTTCCCCATTATCTCAGATGTCAAAGTGGCTGCAAATCGTCCTTTTGTGGGCACTTGTTTGTCTTGGCAAAGCAGATGGGTAAGGGTTACTGCCACCAGGTTTACATTTGATTGCCACCACAAACACATTTCGATGCAGCTGGGAACCAAAATGGCACTTGTCAATTATCTTTTTGATACCCAGTTTATTTTTACCTCACTTGAGACTCCCATTTCTGTCGGGTTTTTTTGTTCGCCATATCATTTGCATATACAGATTTATATTCTCCCTATAAATTCGATTGCTGTTTCACAGCTGCCTGTCAAGTTTCTAGACGGCACAATAACCCCAACCTTAGCCGAGGAGGTTATGCGCTCCATCTGTGTGTTTCTGAGCATGCATGTGCATGTTTTATGCTCCCAGGTGGAATAATCCTACAGATTCTGATGAATGGGATGATGTTGTGTCACTATCGCTCCACATTATTTGGATTTTTAAATCAGTTTTCTGAGTCATTAGTCATAGGCGCACAATATGTGGCGTGTACGCCCATGCTTCGGCTTCCCTTGTATAACTGCTGTGTCATGGCTAGCACGAAGAAACAGTAAAAATAGCAGCAACCTGGTGATATTATTGGACGTTAGCGGAGGCCTGCACTTAAATCATGACTTTCCCCCGCTGCCTGCGTGTATGTAATGAGGCGTGCAGCGTGAAACATACTTCTCCCAACTGTTCCTCTCGTCTTTCATTCACCATCATGCAGGTCTCAGCTTTTAAACTTCCAACAGTAAGGGAAGACACTATGACTGTGACATATGCACATAGACAAATCTATATTATCAGCACTCATACCTCTGTAGTCTGTCTTTCAGTTGTGCACAGCTGGCCCCCTTTCTTTCTCTCTTGCTTTTAGGCTGCATATATTCCTACATCTGTTTGTGCAAGACACACGGCTGGTCTTCTATTATGTACAAAAATAAACAAATCCTTCTTAGGTTCTTTCTGTTCCTCCTCATCTCTTCTCTCATGTATGTATCCCTCGCTGCCTTTCTGCCTGCCTGCCTGCCTGCCTGCCTGCCTGCCTGCCTGCCTGGCCTAGTCCTGTTTGTGGTGTTGCCGTACGTGGCAGTAGTGTGCCAGTATATGCTGCGTCTAGCATTTACTAATCCTGTTTACATTGGGTTGCATCATCGGCCCTTTCCTCCTTTTGATATAGTATTTTTTCACCCTCGCTGAGCTTATGCTTAGCTGCCATGCAGAGAGAGGGTAAAAAAAGATGCAATCTGTTAGTGTGTCTCTTTCTCAGTTCCTCCCGATCCATGTGTCGCTCTGTCTCTGTATTTATAGTTGTTTGTGTTATTTCATCCTTCAATGTATATTCTTATTTGCATGGGTGCATTCAGAGTCACAGAACAGATGGTACACACAGATGCACACGTACACAGATAGGCCCAGAGACATAGATATATACTCTCTCTCTCTCTCTATATATATATATATACTCTTTTTAACGTTGCCTCAGATTTTTTCTGGCTCCCAACATCCTCCCCTCAATCTTTCTGTCCTTCCACTCTCTGTAGTGTTAATCCACTCGCCAGGTCTGTTGGCAAACGGAGCTGCAACCTTGAAGTAATTATCAGTGCCTCGTGTCACCGTCGGTAACGCAGGGAGCGGGGGAAGGACCCAAACGCAGAAGAGACAGGCAGCCTTGTGCACTTCAATGATTTAATGCAGGAATGAGCTTATAGAATCAGAGAGCGGGTAGCAAAACTCAATGCAGTCGGACAGTTTCCAGCCGTTTCCAGCAGCCTTCAAAGAATATACGGGAAGTCACAGGAAAAGTGACATCCTGTTAGATCACTCCTTTTAATAAGTGCTATATAAATAACCTTCATTATTAATATTATCAACCACACAAGATGTGTTTGTTAACAGATGAAACCTTCATTGCACAACATGAGACTAACATCCTACAATCTAGCGTTAAATATTACAATCACACGGAAAGTTGTGACTTTCTACAACACGTGGTGTTTGTTGTCAAAACTAAGAGCCATCCGCTCTTTGATCAGGCAACAGCCAGGCGTTTCCCATAATGCCCTGGGTCTTGAAGTCGGTGGAGAGCAGCTGTGGCGCCTGGCTCTAAAATCTGTGGCCGCCTCGCTCTCGTGAGGTTATCGTCGTCCACGTGTGCATGACGTCAAGCCTATTGAGATGCAGGTGAAGAGTTCGGTGAGGAAAGGCCAGGTTATTGCAGAGCATGATGCAACGAGAGTGCAAAGAGGAGACGTCACGCGTCATCAACACATCATATCTTTGGGGTACAACACATGCGCAGTAAAATCTGGTCTACGCTCCCCAAAATTGAACCAATCACAACGCACAACCGCAGCTCCAGTTACAGAGATGAGGGAAGTGGAAGCAGGTGTGTGGATGGGTGTGGCAGTCAGGTGACGGGGAAAGGAAGGACGGTCCGAGGACATCTGGTGGATTGAAGGAAAATGGCAACGGGTAGTCTCTGAGGAGGTGGGGATGTGGCTGAAGAGGAGGGACAAAGAAACAAACCGTGACGTAAGAGTGCCAGTGACAGAAAAGGAACTAAAGAGAAAGTGCAATTATATTTCTGCAGAAAAGAAATGTAGTAGAGGACACCAACTAATCTACTTATAAACTCACACATGCTGTAGGATACATGCACACACACACATCGTCTGTGTAGTACCCTCAATTAGAGAAGAGACATTACGTAATGAGCGTGGGGAGAAGGGGAAATGAGGACGATCTGATTCATGAGAATTAGACATATAAGTTTAAGAAAGAAAGAGAGCAGTGTGTATTTATCTGAGAGAAGAGTAGGAGGTTACTAATCTACTCTGACTTTCACTTTACGGCCCGGCTCTCCACAGAACATTTTCTGGTGCTTTTATTTAACCAGGAGTAAAAACTCATCGAGATTAAAAATCTCTTTTCCAAGAGTGTCGTGGCCAAGATAGGCAGCAGCACAGTTACATGGTTGCAGACATAAAACAAACATAACAATTGAAAACGAAAACAAAGAGCAAATTACAGAATCACAAGGTATCAAAAAAACATTCATCAGCATTAAAAACATCTGCAGCCAGATGTGCACGCTTCCAAAATCTTTTAGAAGCACTTTGAAGACAATGTCCTCTGCCAAACAACACTTGGACTATGTGGTTCTCGTTATGCTGGACCTTTTTTTTAAATAAGATCTAATTCACTATGGATATAACCAACAAATCAAGAGAGTGGGAGAACACAGGAGAAGGAACAAGTCGGAGAGCATGAGAGCGAAAGAGACATCCCCCATATGCAGCGAGCCATACATGTTGCATAAGCTGACCTATCTAGTGCTGTAATCAGATCAGTATGCTTGCAAAAACCTAATCCAGAAGCGACTGCTATACAACAGCATAAAAAAAATGATAATAACTGACAGTCAGAGGTTGAAGCGGAGGAAGGAAGAAAGAGAAATATGATCAAAGACAGAATGAAGCATCATTCAGACAATCCTCCCTTGGTGATTTTTGTGCATCCACACCCAGCTTTCTTTGAGTTCGTTTTATGAGCAGATACTTCACGCAGCAGGGAACCGTGTTTTTTTTCTCTGTGTATCTATCATGTATATTTTATGAGCGCCATGATATTTCTAGGTCCGCGTAGTCTCTAATGTTCTCTATTCTCAGAGAAAGAGGGAGGTGGGTGGGGGGATGGGGATGGGGGGTGTACGCTCGGAGATTATGACCATATTTGTCCACTGGCGCAGAATGTGGACAGCCTGCATACTGTAGCATGATTTACACGTGCACAAGTTGCAGGACTGTTCAGACCAACAGCTTCCAGGGATCAGAAGAAAAACAGGCTGTTAAAACTTGTCTCAAAGAGGCCTTCACTTTCTCCAGGCGCTCTATGGGCGGAATAACAGTCACGTCTCACTGCACCAACCCACAGCACCGACATCTCTACAGGCAAGACGTCGTTACCATCGTACAGTATCACTCATATCAAGTCAGCTGGTAAACTCAGGTGTCATTCACGTAAAAACCTGCATTTAGCTGCTGGCCGTTACACTTTCTTCTTAGAAGATACAGGCGATTTTTTTTTTTTAGCCTCCCGTGCTGATTTCCTAACGCCTCGAATGAAAGTGTTAGAATAAAGAGAACATCAACAGCATCAGCAAAAATGAGGACACTAGAAACAGTCCATTACCTGCCCTGTGGAGTGATGGGAAATCTGACTGAAATTAAATAAAAGATGAGGGTATTAATAAGATATCGACTGAGAGGCCACTTCTACTCCACTTGAAACTATTACTGTTATAAGAAGGCAGTTTAGAGAGCGGTCCAACGCTGATAACTGTGAGGGGATCCAACTGTTTTACATGGCGAGTTTAAATTGAATGTGCTGATTTCCTTTGATGGCAGTTTTAACTTCTGTTAAGTGTTAATGGAGGTTCTTCCTTCCTCTCGAGACCAGGTACAGCAACTTGACACTACTACTGGGATTGACACGCTGTGGTGTAATGATGAATGATATGGTAGATACATAGACTGTATATATAAGAACTGGACGTTGTCACCGTGATGTCACCCACTGGTTTTTGGAGTGACACAAGAGGGAGGAGCTAAGTACAACCCAACGCTGAATAAGACATTTTTTGGCGACCAAAATAGGTTAAATTTAACTTCGATGAAGTTTTAACACACTGTGAAAGGGTTAAAGTTGTAAGACGAAAACAACAACTCCCAGACCGGACAACGCCGTGGTAGCAACCTGTCAATCACAAGGTAGCCCCGCCCTAAAGCATCTCCTGCTTTATGGTCTATTTGACTCTAAATGGGACCATAATTTACTAAATGAACATCATGCTGTATTGAAGAAGACTTGAAATTAGTGATTGAGACCATAAACTCATGTTTACAATGTTTACTGAGGTAATAAATCAAGTGAGAAGTAGGCTCATTTTCTCATAGACTTCTATACAATCAGACTTCTTTTAGCAACCAGAGGAGTCGCCCCCTGCTGGTTTAAGGCACTTCAGCATTGGCTTCACTTTTTAGACCCAGAGGTTGCCCACTGGGTGGATAAGATTAAGTTAGAGGTACAGTGGGTAGGATTTGGCCGTATCTACCGTTGAGGTTGCAGATTGCAAATTGCAACCAACTGAAACTTCTCCCGTCTGCCAAGCGTGTAGGAGAACTACGGTGGCCAGCGCGAAAATGCAAATGTCCTTATCTAGAGCCAGTGTTTGGTTTGTCCGTTCTGGGCTTCTGTAGAAACATGGCGGCCAGATCCGTGAAGAGGACCCGCTCCGTATGTAGATATAAACGGCTCATTCTACATCCCGGACGAGCCCCCCATTTGTTACAACCCGGCTCAAAGGCAGCAACAAAAATGGGAGACCAGACAAATTTTAAAATGGTAAAAGGCATTTGAACCAGATAAAAGCGCTGCCGGAGATGAACGGCACGGGTGGCTGTGATTACCCTTGACCAGTCCACCTCGTTGCTTCTTTGTTGTGTGATTCTGTAACAAACTAACTAACTAACTTGATGGTATTGAGTGCCTTGTTTGATGTTACCTTAGAAGTACAGAAGCATTTTGTGATTTGGTTGGAACTGGGTTAGGGATTAGTTTATTGTTAGGTCACATATTACTGTGCATTTTGGCTAGTCTTTCCTCTGTATAGATGCGTTTTGTTTGTTAGATTGAGAATAGTTTAAGAAGTTTTATTTATTGTTCATATCTAGTTGCTTTCCAGCTCAGCTGTGATCTTTATTTCTAGTTTGCAGACGTTTTTATTTTATTGAGTTCCTAGTTTTATATTTTATATCAACACACTTGTGTTCGCTTTAGTTTGCTGCAACATTATACTTGATTGTCTGCAGCCCTTGTTGTCTCAGCTGATTGTCAATTTTACAATAAATGGCCACTTCACACTGACTACATCGGCTTATGTTTCTTCCCGACCGTACTGGGACGTAACATACAGTAATTGGGTAGTCCTAAAACACAACAATTCATTATTTCCATGTGATTATACACTAAATAAAACATACTTATTAATATTAAATTCCATTTTGGCCAGTTGATCCCCTTTAAATGTTACTCACTGTTCCTTTTAAGAAGCAACTTTGATATCATGCTAAACTTTTTCAACTCAAAAAGGCCACAACAACTGTTCAACTTTATTTTCTACTGTCAATGTGATGACAATAGTTTGGCTGTGTTTGTCTCTCTGTGTGTGACAAACTGCTGTGAAGTGGTGCTATAGCAACAATGTGTTTTTGTTTGGCCCAGCAGCTTTGGTTATGCATCTGTTTGAACAGAAACCACCGCACAGTCTCACAGTTCTGAAGAGCTTTTTACCCTTTTTATGACACTAGTGGCAATGAGTCAGACTTCACTTTCACATGCACTGTATTTAGTTTTTTATTTATTCATGTTATTCCATTTTGATTTGATCTTTCTATACAAATAGACTTAGTCTACAGCCTACAATAAGATGACTTTATGAAACAAACTGTAGCGCTATTTGAATAAAGAATAACTCCTTTGAACTAATGGATGTCTGTTCTGCATTATTTCTGTGAAGGATTACAGTAGATTCTTGCAGAATCTTAAATAATACAAGACGCAGGACGGCTGTACTGATGGGCTCAGTAAACAAACAAGCGACTCAGCTCAGTGTACACAGACCAGACTCACAGATGATGACAAGGACGTGGTGAGCTCTGTGAACTTACTGATTTTTGAGCTCAGCTCCCAAGCGGTGCCGCATTTCATCCAAGTTCTTCTACTCAAATAAGCATATGTGCTTTTAAAAAGTTACTGTATGGTATTTTTAGGATCGTTTCAGGAAGTTATTACTGGGCCACTACTGTGGTCATTAAGACGCTCACACACATACACACCTATCACCACCACATACACACATACATGGCCAAGAAGATGAAACTGGAGCACTAAATGAGGAACAGTGTGTCGTCTGAGACCTAGCCCTGTGTTATTTTAAACTTGGGAAGCATGTCAGGGTTATACTATCTAGGTAGCCTCGAATGAGAGCGACCTGTTAGCTGCTCAGCACATGCTGCACACTGTACGGGTCGGTAAATAGGTGCAAAGCCCTAAAGGTTACTCCAAAGACAATCAAACTCATAAACGTAGCCACCACTAATAAAATCACACAGAGAGAGAGTTACAACTGTTTCATGGAGCATCAGAACTCTATTGCATGTCTGCAAAAGGTAGTAGCTCGCTAAAAACACTTCATTCATACTTCAAAACCTTGTTGTTGTGTCTGTAAATTCACTGATTTGACTGTTATCAGGCCATTAAATGGGTATTATTGGTCGCTATGAGCACCGTAGGTGTGAGTCATTAGGGGTGTACTATGTCGTAAAAGTGAAAGCAAAACATAGGCAACAAAGCTACAACTTCTAAAACTACAACTTCTTTAGGTATAGGCAACAAAACTATAAGTTATTTAGGTTTCTGCAACAAAACTACAACTTATTTAGGTTTAGGCAACAAAACTACAACTTCTTCAGGTTTAGGCAACAAAACTACAACTTCTTTAGGTTTAGGGAACAAAATTACAACTTTTTTAGGTTTAGGCAGCAAAAAACTGCAACTTCTTTAGGTTTAGACAACAAAACTACAACTGCTTCAGGTTTAGGCAACAAAACTACAACTTCTTTAGGTTTTTGGCTACATCCTCTTTAGGTTTAGACAACAAAACTACAACTACTTTAGGTTTAGGGAACAAAATTACAACTTCTTTAGGTTTAGACAACAAAACTACAACTACTTTAGGTTCAGGCAACAAAACTACAACTTCTTTAGATTTAGGGAACAAAGTACAACTTCTTTAGATTTCGGCAACAAAACTACAACTTCTTTAGGTTTAGGCAACAAAAGCCCTTGCTTAAGTTTGGGGTAAACTTTGTGATTTGGCTTAAAATAACTACCTCTCAAAAGTGCAACTTAACGCTGTGCCTGACTTCCGCTTTTGCTTCTGTCATAATTACTACGGACGCTAGAGTTCGCTATCTCTTTTATATGTTCTTTCAGTGATTCACTATGTGAATAGATGATAAAACCGAATGGTCTCACAGTCAACGCTAGACATGTTTCTTATATAAGAAAATTAGTGAAATGCATCCATATTAATTGCACCAAATGTGCTTCTTGTTGTTGCTTTTTGCTTTTGCTAGAATTGTGATTTATGTGCACGCAACGGAGGCACACTTGGCTTTCAAAACGGAGAGAATGTGGCAGTGATCATTACCGTTGCAGTCAGCACTGTGTGAAACCATTGTTCTCGCAATCAACGCCATTGTTCTTCCAACCAGCTTACGATCACAGGCCATATGCTGATATGCCTACATGCACGTATCATCGCAGGGAAGACAGAAATACTGTCGCCCACGGACAGAGGTAGAGAGAGAGTGGACAGGAAAAAAATAGACAGACAGATAGACAGACGGACAACTGCTAGCTCTCCACCTCATGTTTACCCATCAACATCCCACCGAGAGTGGGTGCTGGACATTGTTACCACTCCGAGGAAAGGTACACATTGATTGCCCTGTTTTTTTAAATTGGATCCTGCTGTGGCTTGCTGGAGGGTGTCAGGTAGAAAAGAGAGCGACAGAGAAAAACCCAGACATAATTACGGGAGCATAGTCTTACCCCCGCCAAGCTGTCAGAAAGGTGAGCAAGAGGGAGAGAGAGAGGGGTCGAGAGAGGTAGAGAATAGCAGGTAAACTGATAATGATGGCATCTAAACTTCTCTAAAGCAGCCCAGAGGACGATGGGAGTTATAATGAGGCTTGTTTTTATTATCTGTCTTCCAGTGTCAACTCAGAAACAGCTGTTTACCTTCCTCAACATTGTTCTTTGTCATTTCATGCTCTCCCTGTCTCTTCACCTCCCTCTCTTTATCACCTTCTCACGTTCTCAGCCACTCTCTCTCTTTCTTCTTGCACTTTTTCTCCTAATCACAAACTCGTCCCATCTCTCCCACGTTATTTCTTCCCTCTATCCTTGTCTCTTTCATCCTGCACTACTTGTCTTTCACTGCTTCTTTTCTACCTCCACCCACAAGCCACTTCTCACCATGTGACCTCATCACCTCAGTGATGCACGGCAGACTACCTTCCATTCACTTTTAATCTATAATTCATATCAACACCCCTTTGTGTACACAGTATAGCTACTTCTCTCCCTCACACTGTCTTTCTCCGTCCCCCATCTCTGTGACTGACTGTCAGAGAAAACTGACAGACTTCTGAGAGAGGGGAAAAAAACTGTTTCCCAAATGTGACTTTTGACTGGCAAAGGAAATTTGAGAAAGTTGAACTGCAAAACAAAGAAAAAAAGTTAATTTCAAGATACAGTATGAGTGGATAGGTGTCCATCAATAGCAATCAGTTGTGTTTGCTAATTAGATAATCATACATTTGCATTATGCTTTTATTTTTTTAAATAAATCACCTCTAAAGAGACAATGTGTCCTCATACAACGGTTCGTATGATTCCTTACGAAAAGTTATTCCTCATTTTTGGTGCATTTTTCCTACGAATGTCCAGCAACACGTGACGCACTTATCAATTTCCGCTCCAGTCTTTTCAAAATAAAACTCATGTTTTGGGTTAAAATAACTCTGGAAGTGGTGTTGACTTAAGTTCCGAAGTTATGTGACACATCAACATTGACGAACACCGGTCTCCTGGGTGAAAGTCTGGTGTGTTTTTTACAGAAAACCGCCTGAAATCGCGAACCCCAAAAAATTTGTTTTTCAAAATGCAAACTGTAGCTGATTTTTTTTTTTTTTCTTGAATCAAATTATAATAACTATTTGTGATTTGTGTGCATGTGTGTGTCTTCCAGTAATTTCAGTTCCTCTTCTGTTATGTGGATGTGCTTTATATACCTCTGTATTAACACGATTCACTTAAATTGCTTGGATACGACACAATTTCTTACATTTAAAGAATGAGAAGTATGAAGTAATAATTATTGGTCCTCATACTGTCATACGTGCCTTTTTATATATTATATTATCCAACCTGGACCACTTTAAGTCTTTGTTAAGTCAGAGCATTTCTAGATTGTAGAAAGATACAACCAACTTCTTACAACCAATGTTTTAACCTTACCTTGGTGTAATTTTGCTTGGTTTATCTGCTTCCTCCTAATCAGCTATGGTTTGTTCTGGGATTTATAGTCTTGGATTTTATTGTGTATCTTCTAATCTCCTGAAAGGAGCTTTGTAACAGTTAGTATTGTATTTCTAAAAATATAAGGCAGGTATAGATAATGGGTAAAGGTGTAAACGTCTCTTTACTCTACTAGTTTATTTAGGAAAAGACATTTTGACACAGATAATTCATAATTTGTCATACATTTTTGTTTAAGCATTTTGGTAGAATACACTTTCAATGGAGCGCTTTTTCTTGAGTAGAAGCCTATATGTTTGGCTGCTCGCATCTCAGACCGAAGAGTTTGCTTTTCAAGAGGGAAACTAATGGGTCCTGGTTCAGAGGAGAGCAACTACAGTGAGGAATGAAGGGAGGGAGATAAAGTGAGGGAGTGACAGAAAGGTGAGGCCATCAATTAAGATGGGGGGGGCAGGGTTGAGAGTGGAGGTCGAGGATGGATGGAGTGTAGTCGGGATGGAAGAGAGAGAGAGGAGGAATGTTTTACTGCGAGACCGGAGGTGAGCAAACACAAGTTTGGGGTGAGAGAAGGAGAGAGAGAGAGAGGGTGAAAGGATGATGAATCTTGTGAGTGTAGTCGCAGGTCGAGTATTTGCAGTTCTTAACCCAGATCTTGGTGCCAGGATAGCAGGATGCACGCTGGCCTGGCTCTGGATTTAAAAGTTCTTCACTCTGTCACAGATTCTTGTAGCTTTTTTATTTTTTTATGAACAACTTTTTATTAGTTCATGTTCACAGAAAAGAACTTGTGTACATATACAGTTCAGATGTAGTTCCAAAACAATTAAACTTAAATTGATTCATGGTATATTGTGCATGCACATAACAATACCTAGCGTGCAATTAATAATATGGAAACATGCATATTGATATACACATGAATTGGTATGTCTGCACAAACAGATACAGACGTACAATGTACCTACGTACACATGACCTAAATTCATATACTTATGTGTACTGTATGTATGCACACACACTTACATATGCACGCACATACACACACACACACACGTGTCTAAATGTCAGCAATTTGTTTTATAATTATATTTAACCCCCCATTTCCCTGAGTGATCTACCCCCCCAGGGAACCCTCCCTTCCTCTGGTGAGAGATTCAACAGCTAGAGCTTCTGACCAAGACATTATGGTGTTTTCCTTAGCACCACACCACGAGATCGTGCAATAGAGAGTTCTAGAGTCAAACTATCTAACAACAAGTACCACCAATGGTTTAATGACAGTATGTGTGGCGGTCTCCACTGTACTACTTTAGGATTTACTTTGCAGCAGTTAGGCCAGACAGCCAAATTCTTTTTTTCATGGTGTCACAACCTGGCTCTCAAAAGCCATGACAAGTAGGGAGATACACCGTGGTAACGATTAAATCAATTAATTGATTTAACAAAAGTAGAGTAAATTATGCAGAACAAAAGGATCAAAAGGTATGGAGTGTGAATATCAGTAGTATCAGTAGTGTTAGGTGTGCATGGAGAGTGTAAATGGCGTGTGTATTTTGTAAAATGTATAAAACAAGCAAAAGATTAACCAAGGAGAACCTAAGGATGCCACAAGCCCAGCGATGTGGTCTGCGGGGAAAGAGAGAGAGAGAGAGAGAATGAGTCATGAGCCTAGGCTTTATAGGCTGTGAGCACTGGGCCCAGGTGTTCCAAGAAGGCCCTGATGGCAGGTTAACAGGAACACTACTACTGTATATAGGCGACAGCAGGGGTCGCCACAATGGACAGACATAGGGACCTGAGGATTGTTATTTAGTAAGCATAATAAGGGGCAACATCTCCTTGTTGAGAATTTCTGATAAAGACTGTACCTCAGAGCATTCCCAAAACATATGCGTTAAAGTACCTATAGGTACAAGAAAGACGAGACGGAGCTAACTTGATCCGGTGTTGAATCTTAGGGGAATGCTTTGGTAATTAGGATTTTTTTGGAAGCTTGTTTGATTGTTATTCCATATGGTTTTCCAAGCTATGTCGGGAAAAATCAAACTATAATCATTTTGCCAAGTTTTTTTGAATTGCAATCGGTTTATAGGAGCTTTTGCATGATTTGGGAATACATTGCTGATACATTGTTGCAGCTTACTTTTCATAAACTGCCATAATACTTAAGTACAGAAACAAATATAATCTGTGAGTACAGTGATGTGCCAAGAGAAGTCCATGTGATTTCTTAGAAAGCAAGACGACTGTGTGTGTGTTTGCCAGTATAAAGTGAGTGCCAGTAAATGTGTTTCACTGCACTGACTGTGTGTGTCTCGCTTCGGAGAGCAGTGAGTTCATTATAACATCTACCGACTAACAAAGCGTACCCGCTCTACATGTAGTTTAACTCCCTTGTGTGTACGTGACTGCGCACGTACAGTAGGATGTGTTTTTATGAGCATAACTTAATGTGCACACACAGCGTATCATTTGCATGTGATGTGACAATAGCAGACATAGAAATACACATTTTAACAATGTGTCTTTTAGATTTTATCGTCCTCCCCGTCAGTTTATTGCTCACATTTCAGACGCTATGTGACAGATTTGAGCTGCAATTATAGGATCACATTGTGCTTGTTTTGAAGCATTTCACTTTTGTCATTTTACTGTATTAAATTCGAGACATTGCAATAATAACCACAAACAAACAAAACCATAAATGACTGGCACCCTCTGCTATAGCCTCGTATACCCTGCAATTTGACTCTAAATGGCCTATGTGGGTCTGTCTTTCCAGCACCGAGGGACATTTCAGACACAAACACAGAGTAATAAAGGGGCAATCACCATTGTCTCTGTGGTCTTTGTTGTCTTAATGCAAAAGCAGTAAGTCGTTGAGTTTACTGGAAATGTTTCTTCATTTCAAACATGACAACATTTGCAGAAACACTAGTACCGTGTTACATGCAGGCATCCAGTGCAGCTCCTCTAATGGCTGCTACATTGTGGTTGTCAAACAAGGCAAGTGTTAGGACCTTCAACGTCTGTGTAAACGAGACTTAAAGGGACTGTTTGTAACTTCATACACGTATAAATCATTGCAGCTCGCAATAGCTAAGCCCACTTAGTTAAGTTGAGGAAAAAATTACATGGTTGGGTTTAAAACTGCTCCGTTTGTGAAGTGAAAATGAAACTGAACGCTGTGAACACAGGACACAAACAGTTAAAACATAGTAGGCAGAGTAGGCCCCTACTGCCCCACATCTATGAGGCTTATAATGACTGATATCACACATTTAATGAGCTGATAACAGTCAAATCAGGTGCAGAATTACATGGTATGAACAAATTATTTGAAACCCCGGGTACTATTTGACTAAGGCCCTGTTCAGACCTGGTATTAACATGCGTCCTGAGTGATCCAATCACAAGTGGACAGCTTGAAGTACGTCTGTTCACACCTGGCGTTAGAATACGTCTCCACATGCGTCTTCAGTGGCCACTTGTGATCGGATCTCACTTCCCCGCTCTATATGCAAATGAACACGTAGTAAACACACGGCTGATACAGCAGCCGTTGTGACGTAATATTACATGAATGTCCGTAGTAATATCCTACATATTTGTGAATTCAGGTACATTTTATTAACATCGCAATAAAAGGTTATTGTACCGGCGGTCCCCGGGGACCTCCGCGCCGCCGACACCGCTGCCTTTTCCAGACAACAGCGGGGCGCAGGGATGTGAGAGTTTGGGCTGGCCGATGTCAGCTCCGCGCAAAGCAGCGGAACAAAAACACCGACACATCTCTGACAGATTGATAATAATACACTTCCCATGCCTAGTCTGATAGTCTTTAGATATGTAGCCTATAAACAAGATAAAAAATACAGACAGGATAAAGTAGAGCACAGAGGCCGTCTCCATGCCGCGAGGAAGACAAGCGCTCGCGTCTGTCTATCTATTCACCTGAGGACGCATAGAGATCCCGCTGATCCCAGCAGGATGTCAGATGAGATCCTCAATGCGTCTTGAGTGCATCCACATCTGTACTTAAAGCTGTCCACTTGTGATCCGATCACTGAGGACGCTAATACCAGGTCTAAACAGGGCCTAAGTTTTGCACTCACTTTTACAACATAGTAGGCCCCTACTGACCCACATCCATGAGGCTTATAAAGACTGATATCACACATTTAATGAGCTTATGACAGTCAAATCAGGTGCAGCATTACATGACACATACAAATGATTTGAAACCCCCAGCACTGTTGGACTGAGAGTTTGGGATTGGCTGCGTAGAAAGCGCTGAACGATCTTGGCTCTTGACATGAGAGAGCAAACGAAGCGCTGCTTGTTGTTCCTCGGGGGGGGGGAGGGAGAGACAGGTGCTGAAAGAGCACTGATGCATGCGGACTCTCATCTAATCTTGGTCTCGTTCCAGTCCGTGCCTGCCTGCCTGCCGTCTTCCAAAGGACTGCAATTGTGGCTGACAAATCTCATCGTTTTAAGAATGTTAATTGGGGGAAGTGGCAGTTAGTTAAAACTCCCCAGTGTGAGATAATACACTTCACCGTAGGGGGGCTGTGCTTCAGGGACATCAGGGGGAGACAGCAGGAGGGGAGAGCAAGCGGGGAATCTGGGTTTTAGGAAAGAGAGAAGGAGAGAGATGGCATGGGTAACCTTTCAAGAGGCAGCTGAGATGCAAAGTACTTTTCACTTTTATTTTATACATCTCATGTCCTACATCGTGGAAGACAAATGGAGTGGCTTTTCCCAACATGTACGGCCTCTGAAAGAGTAATGGGGTCAGCGAAATATCCAAAGAACTCACTAAAAGTGACGGCAGACTGACTTCTAGCATCTCATGTTGAGATTTTGGCATGCACATCTGGTTATGCAGGTGTGCATTATGACCACACAAATTACTTAACCCCAGTTAACAGACAAACTGGACTGTACATGCAGACAGAACCGCACCATAATTGAACTTTTCCACCATTTTTTTTTCTAATTAAAACATGCTGAAATGACTCCTGAGTCCACGCAGGTCAGCGTCCTGCAGCTGCACACTCTGGATGATTTATAGGGTGCTCACCTACACTCTGTTACTGTGTATGCTGGCGAGAGCCCGTTACAAGCCTCCTGCACAACATGTTTGAGTCCGTGCATGTGTGAGAATCTTTATATATGTGTGAACTTTTCTCCGTCACATGAGCACAAACCATTACAAATTTGCTTTTTTCTTTCCTTCTCCAAAGGTGTGTGTGTGTGTGTGTGTGTGTGTGTGTGTGTGTGTGTGTGTGTGTGTGTGTGTGTGTGT
Source organism: Sebastes fasciatus (assembly GCF_043250625.1). NCBI lineage: Eukaryota > Metazoa > Chordata > Actinopteri > Perciformes > Sebastidae > Sebastes > Sebastes fasciatus. The sequence goes on along the minus strand of NC_133807.1, from coordinate 32,268,268 downwards.
GTGTGTGTGTGTGTGTGTGTGTGTGTGTGTGTGTGTGTGTGTGTGTGTGTGTGTGTGTGTGTGTGTGTGTGTGTGTGTGTGTGTGTGTGTGTGTGTGTGGTGTTTGTGTGCCTTTGACATCAGCTGTCACCGGAGTTGGTCCAGTGGTAATACATCTAAAAGCGCCAACACACCTTCTGCAATTATTTTTTCCACAGATGCAAATAGCCAAGCTGCGACTATCGAGGTGCCAGCTTCGTGTTTGCATCTCTTTAAAGAGATCTCTTGCACTCTTGGCCTGTTGAAATCTCTTCTTTATTTTTGTATTTCTTGCATTTGTTATTCTAAATGTGTTGTTCCTTTCCTTCCTCTCTCTGTCTCTTCCTCCTGTCTGCGTGTTGTTTATCAGAGCCTCATTTTCTCTACTTCCTTCTCTAATTACACGTCTTCCTCGATGCTCTCTTCTGTTCCTCTTCCTCTCGCTTCCTCTCACTTCATCACTTCCACTCTCTGCTGCTTTTTCTGTCCTTGTCTGCCTTGCCCCCTCCTCTTTTTCTGTGGTCTTCTAAGAGAATCAAACAATGAGAGACGCAGAGTTTAGTCATTGCCATGAGCGAGAAGATCTCTCTCATCTCTCCCTCCCGGCATACTCCAGTCCTCACCTCTCCTCCTCCCTCTCCACGCGCTCTCTTCTGTCTTTCTACTTTCTACATCTTTTGCTTGTATACCTCCGCTACGTGTTTTATGTAAACTTTTTATCTTTTTCTGGCTCTTTTTGAGGACCGATGTTCTCAACCCCCAGACCAGAAAGTTCTTTCTCGCTATCTTTAATTCTGTCTCTCACTCTCTCTCTCTCTCTCTCTCTCTCTCTCTCTCTCTCTCTCTCTCTCTCTCTCTCTCTCTCTCTCGCACACATTCGCCATCTCTCAAGGGAGAGTTTCATAACATGATCTGTCACAGCTTGTCTTCTATCTGGTGTCGAGCCCCTTTGTTCTCTCTATCAGCCCCTCTCCTCAGTTCCCATGTCTTGGTTTCTCCCCTTCTCTCTCTGCCTCCATTTTCTCCCTCTTCATGTCCTTCCACATTCCCATCTCTAGCACATTCATAACTTTAAATCTCCGTTGACAGTTGATACTGATGGGATTTTTGCATGTGCTGTTCTTAACACCAAGTAAGACCTGCACAAAGTCCCAAGGGTTGATAATCTCCGAAGGCATGTAGAGCTGCTAACATAGAGCACCACTAAGATGTGCAGCAGTGCTGTGTCAAGGGTTATTAGTGGATAACGGATCAAAAAGGAGAGATCAGTTAATTAACTATTCATTTTCAATTAAAGATTTCCTTACACCAAGAGTGCTTTACAGAAAGAAAATTTAATACAGAGGCAGGTTTGACTTTTGTGGCTTTTCATTCGCTTGTTAGACTCCATTCAGGCATCACAGCAAATAGTCAAGAGGAGCTAAATAATTACGAGATGAAATGGTGCAACTTCAGGTCAAGTCTATGAAAAATTATGCAATTGTTGGCAAAAATTGTGCAAACAAGAGAGAAAGACCTTCCTTATTGAGCTTTCGCCAACGCTATATTTACAGTGACTCAGATTTTATTGATATGCATCATCATCTGCTATCGTTTATCCATCGGCAATTAAAAATTCGAAGCCGCTGAAAAAAAAAAAACTGGCAACATCCGAGAATGAGTCATTAACACCACGCTGGGTATCACACAGCGATACCTAGCCACATATGCAGATTTGGCCCTCCGTGAGTGTAACCAAAGGAAGCATAAAGAATAAACATTGGGTTCTCCCTTTATTGCCTTTCACCACCAGCAGTGCTGACAGGAAGAGACGGGGACTGAACCACCAACCGGGCCGCTAATGAACGACCTCGGGTACCACCTCGGCTGCTCCCTGCAAAACAGCAGCAGCAGGGACTTCATCTTCTTTTCATGGGAATGTTTCCACTCTGGTCTTACTAGAACAGCTAGTGTGGATTTGTTTGAGGTTCCTCGCCCTTCTTTAGGTCTGAAATAAAAACAAGAATAATGCAGTGGTTAGCACCGTCGCCTCACAGCAAGAGGGTTGCAGGTTCAAACCCGGCTTGGAGTTTGCATGTTCTCCCCGTGTTTGCGTGGGTTTTCTCCGGGTTCTCAGGTTTCCTCCCACAGTCCAAAGACATGCAGTTTAGGTTCATTGTTGACTCTAAAGTGCCCGTAGGTGTGAGTGTGAATGGTTGCCTGTCTCTGTGATAGTCTGGTGACCTGTCCAGGGTGTACCCCGCCTTCATCCAATGACAGTTGGGATTGGCTTCAGCCCCCCGCCCCCCACCGTGACCCCTGGTTACAGATAAGGGACGGATGCTATAAAGTCCCAGCAATAAGCTGTACATGCCAGGGCTGTAGTACTCAAGTCTGGACTCGGTCTCGACTTGAAGTCTTGCACTTGTCTTGGACTCGTGCCTTGTTGGACTCGGCTGTTGAGAACTGGTCAAGCTGCTCCTGGCTGCTGATTTAAGATCAGTTGTACAGAACGTTCCCTCATTCTGCAGTCTGCATCACAAGGAATAATGGACTAATGCATATGATGACAAACAGATAAAAAACAATCCTCTTTCCCACCACTAATAGCCTACTCGTGTACTGCACATTCCAGGAAGAAAGGGGAAAACACGTTTAAAGTTTAAACTTTATCAATTGATGGTTGCTGTAGGAGCTGCTGCAGCACACAGACTTCCTCATCCATGTTATTTGCATAAATAAATAAACTGAAAATGTAATGAAAATGTCCCTGCTTGTGGGCAAATTGGGGTCGGTCCCGAGCTACAAAACGTCAGTAGCAAATACCGGCTCTAATTGAAGGTTTATGAGTGTAACGTTAGACTGTAATGATCCTTAAACCTAAAGTCTGATTAGTTTGACGTCCATCCTAACTCATTAATCGCCATACTAGCATTGGAAAGACACTATTGCCTATTATCAATCAACAATCAACATTTATTTGTATAGCCCTTTACAACAATCACAGCGCTACTAGGTATTAAAAGCCAATCTAAATAAAAAAGTCTTGAGCTTAGATTTAAAGAGTACTATGTCAGTGATGGTGCGTATATCAGGGGGAACTTATTCCATAGTTTAGCACGATCACCCCAAAGCTTATACCTCGACCTCGGGACTTCTAAAAAAAAGTTGACCAGATGACCGCGAAGCCCCGTTATGCTCACGGAGAGTTAAAATCTCAGACAAATCAGGTGGAGCGAGGCCGTTAATGTCTTTAAAAACAAACATCAAGAGCTTAAAATGGATTCTAAAGCGATCTGGAAGCCAACAGAGTGAGTAAAGTACGGTGGGTGATGTGTTCACATCTGGAAGTGTTAGTTAAAAAGCGAGCAGCAGCATTTTTGCACCAGTTGGAGGCGCGCGAGGGAAGACTGGTTGAGACCAACATACAGTGCATTACAATAGTCAAGTCTGGAGCTAATAAAGACGTGAATTAGTGCCTTCTCCAGATCGTGCCGATTGAGTAAAGGGCTTTACTTCAGCCAGAAGACGAAGCTGGAAAAAGCTTGTTTTGTCGATTTGTTTATCAAATTTCAAACAGCTGTCTTACAGTTGGTTTGAAATAAGAAGCTTGAGACTGCGACATTAGTCATGCACGAAGTACCAAACATAATGCATTCAGTTTTACCTTCATTTAAATGACGGACAGCATTTAGTGACAGTCACTGCTTCATGTCACACTCTATGTCACTATTGTGGTCTTGAACAGACCTCGTATTGCTCTGGACTCTGCCTTGGGACTTGGTCTTGGACTGGATTAAGTTGGACTTGACTACAGCCCTGGTACACGCTAGAGCCCACAGTATCAAAGAACATCATTAATTTAATCAGCGCCAGGGTCAAAATAAAGAAGGATTTAAGTTGTATCTGCAGCTACTAACATGAAACAATGGATGAAAGCCTCTTATGTCTTTTAGCGTTAAGATCATTACATTTCAGATTCTCAGACACTGAGCTGATGTTCTTAACTGTTAGCAGCTTACGAGTACAAAAACATTCATATGTCATCCTTTCCTAGCCTGTCTATCTATCTATCTTTCCATCCATCCATCCATCCATCCATCCGTTTTTGTATTTTGTCGTCCAACCTGCTGTCCCCGTCTGATGTGTCGTGACGACACCAGCAATCTGCGGGTCACCGTGACACGTAAGGAGCTCCGTTTAGGCAAGGACAGAGAATGACTCGCTATCCGCGCTATTTTACGCTGTTATGTAATTTCTTCATTACCTCCTTTTCTCCTCTCACTCTCTCTCCATTTCTCTCCCCTTCTCTGTCTCTCCATCTTTTTTTTTTTTGCCGGCAGCCAGGCAGTGGCCTAGTTTAGCAGTGCAGAAGGTTTGTTAGCATCACCTCCCCAACCCCCCAAAACAACGAAACAAAAAATAATGTAGAATGAATGGAGAAACACGGAGGGGTTTGAAATCTATGCACCACACACGGACACATATACTGCATATATGCCTCCATTTAGATGTTGTGCAGATGCTCAGATGCTCATGCATACTGTTTAGGAGAACAAACACATGCACAAATACACCCCCACTCACACACATGCACACACACATGCACACTGCTTCTCTGGCATCGTTGCATGACCGACAGTTTATTCTCTTTGGAGCATATATATAACATTTGGCTTTGAGGAAAGCACACCTGCTCCCTGACACAGAGGATGCTGCTTGCTTACTGTACACTTATGAGAATAAGCCACTGACATACTGTACATTCACCAAGGTAAGAAGTAGCCTCACCATATTGTGGTTAAAAACAAAGGCTTTTTGACCGCCATCAGTGTAAACAATCGTTTGTGTAGCAAGTTACAATGAAGTGAATTGTACTAAATCAGAGGGAGTGAGGAAAGCGGAGCAAATGGAAAAAGGAAGTGTGTTTGTTATGTGTAAAAATCACATTCATATCCTTTGAATCAAACTTTAAATCTGATAAATGAAGAAAAAAATTTGAAAAAAAGTATCTTTGGCTCATCGTTTCATCAAATCATCCTCTCCCAATTAGACTTATCTCATTTATTGTAACAGTAGAAGGGCGGATATATATATGTAAATACAGTTAGAGGGAAGAAAAGAAATGAAAATGTCCTTATTTGTATACGTTAACATGTGTCACATGTGTGAGCACGTGTTGTCTGTGAACCAGTGTTGGGCTTCAGTTGAACCGTGTTGTGATCTGTTGCAGTCAGTGTAGGATGCTGGCCCGCAGGCTATATTGTACAGTATGAGAGGCCATCCATCTGGGGCCCTAGACAGACAGACACACAGACAGTCATTGCCATCTCCATTATTATTATTAATAACCATGACTCATTGCCTGGATTCACTGTTGACTCAGAGTTAATGAAATGATTCAATATAATGAGAATAACACGATATACTGTATACTTCATGCCCCCATAACTATCCAGATGAGTGGTTGGTTGGTTATTATCTTTGGACGTGATTATTGTGCCCACTGATATTAAAGATTAAACTGTTCCCCTTACATCCAGTGTGTTGATAATGTATGACATGGAGAGTGCAATTACAGGACTGAATGCCATTGCCATATTGGCATAATGTGTGAACAGGTTGTAACTCAACCGTCTGAGTTTCCTCCGTCAGCCTGTCGACGGCTTTTAATGTGAAGAATGGGGGATATTTTTTTTTCCTGTAAAATTCAACGGATGTGACGTCATGCACTCTCGTGAGTGCCTTTTAATTTCAGCTCCGCTTACAGGGCTAACAGTTTGCAACTATAGCTAACGTTTGGTTAGAAATAGAGTCCGCTAACGACAAGTCCCCACCACAACTCCGACTCCAACACAAACTCCACGGATATACGTGTAAAATCTCACACACAGTCCCTTTAAATGAATAGATTGACCTTTTCATATTTACATTAGTTTGTTTCCTTACCCAGATTGAAATGAGAAAATGATTGATGCTCCTCTCATGTCTGTACGGTAAATATCTTTATATTTACACCCAGCAGCCGGTTAGCTTAGCTTAGCACAACTTGCCAACCTTGAGACCTTAAAAATTAGAGTTTCAGAGAATTTGTTTCCTGCATTCTGGTGACTTTAAAAGAGTTAAAATAACATGATAAGAAGTACACTGCAGCAGCATTTTTATGTTAAATGTTTGATTTTACCTTTAACTCCCAGGAAAGACAACTGAATAATTCTCTCTTCTGGTGTGAATCTCTGGTATAAACTAATATGCATTTTTTTTTATTTATTTTTTGCTCCTGTTTGAGTATTTCTTTCTCTTAGTTCTCTCCATTTCTCTCTCCGTCTCTCACTCACCGAAGGTCCTTTCAGACACAACGCGACAAAGCCACCACTACGCTCTGAAAACAGTAGGGATTATACTCACTGTTCAGTTCCTGAAACAGGCTAAGATAACGAAAGGGAAAAAAAGTGTGAAAATTTGTCATAAATCGGGAGAAATACGGGATAATTGTGACCCCGGGAGGAAACCTGGAGAGGGCGATGGAAAAACGGCACAACGACTCAGAACCCCTCCACCCTCGATCAGCCTTAGTTGTACTCCACCCACCATACAGTATGAGCACACTGGATACAAGGGGACGGTGGACTAGTCCTTTAACTGCAACACCCGGAGTCATCTACAGGGACCTCTCATTGGATGGGGCCAGTTGTGAACCTCCGTGTCAATACTTAAAGCGGCATATTTTTGGCATCGTTGGGCAAACATTTTCTCTCCGTCTCTGAAACACTTCTCCGATGCTGTCAAGACTCTTTTTGATAAGTCTGTCTTCCTTCTTTGGGTTGCTTTGCAGTGTAGGCAGTTGTTGGCAATGCTGGAATAGCAGCTTTTCCTGCAGGATATTTCGCCGTTAAATCTGGCTTTCACCAAAGGGACGTGCACGTTTGTATTCGTAGAACAGGAAAACGTTCCCTCTCTGAAATGACCTGTGAAAGACTCCCATCATTGTTTAAAGCCTGAAAACAGAGCCATGAGGAGGAGCAGGAGTCTAGTTATCTCTCAGAACACTTGAAATACAATATGCTGAAAGGTTATTATTGTGCCAAAAGAATACTGCCTACCCCAACTTTATACAATGCTCAACTATCTTCCCATGAAAAAAAATAATCATACACACTTGTGTATTATACAGTAAGACCAATGAACAATCACAGAGGAGAAATATGAGGGAAAACGTAGAAGTAAGTAGTGCCAGTAGCAGATTTGCAGCCGTCAAGCCACACACTAAAACTTTAATCCATTTTTTAATGTTTTATTTGATATTGCATTGCTTCTTATCATCATTATTGGTGTTGTCAACAATAGAACAATAGTAATAAACGGCCCTTTTTATTGAAACACATATTGCATTAAGCAATATAGCGCTATAGGATGTATTAAACATAACATTTAATATTCCTCCTCTTTAAGCTCAAGGCTTCTAATATCCCAACATTAACAACCAGATGATGATTCTGACATATTTGAGTTACTATGAGAAAAAGGGCCACCCTGAAAACATGTTCCTCCGTGAGCAAACAATTCAAGAGAAGGAAATGAATCAAATATAGAGACATTTAATTGTAATGTTTTACAGACCTTGAGGCGTGCATTTCAATATCTGTGTCTAAGAAGAGTGAAAGAACGGGGTTTTGTTTTTTTCTTTTATCCGTAAAAACCAAAAGTAGGCCTGCAAAAGTTTCTGTGTGGTTACCGTGTCTGTCAGAGTAACGACGAGTGGAGAAAAAAAACATACAAAGTGCTGTTCCTCACGATGTCAAATTGAATATTTGATGGCAGAAACTGTCTTGTACTCTCAGTGCCCCCCCGGAGCAACTTTGGGATCTCGTAGTAGTGGTTGTATCCCATTCAGGCAGCGCAGCAAATTTCACCTCCCACTTTGCCTACCGCAGGAAATCAGCCACTGCGGTGCTGAAGAATTAAAATGATTTTAAAAGGCATAATAATACAAGTTATGTTCCACTGGAGGGGCTTCATAACATTAGACTACAGTACGTTGTGAAAGCTCCCAAAAGTAATACAGCAAAGGAGCGCTGCAAAAGCTTGGAAAGAACCGGGTCAAGTTGAGTTATTCTGGTTAAACGCGTCTCACTGTTTATACCCTTTTTCATTTGAATTGGAAAATATGACTGGAAAGCATTTTATCAACATTAAAATGATCAATGTTTTTAATCTGAATGGCGCGGAGTGGGGTTTTGACCAGCTGAACTAAAGCCATCGTCATTACATTATGTTCCATCCAGTTCTGCTCTGTTCTTACTTTTCTTTCTGTATTTTAATCATATGAAGCTCCGTTGGGAATCAAGCCTCGATTTATCTGTAAACACAGAACTGTTTTAACCCTCTCAGTCTCTCTTCCCCTTTTAATTTATGACAGACTGTTACATACATGCACACATGCATGAACATAAACAACGTATCCTCATACATTGGTTTGTATGATATCTTATGGAAATGATTCCTTATTTTTCGTGCATTTTCTTACGATTGTCCAGCAACACATTCCGCTCCAGTCTTCTCAAAATAAACTTCCAAGGAGACAACTTGGTTAGGTTTAAGCAACAAAACTACTTAGTTAGATTTAGGAAAAGGTTGTGGTTTAGATTTAACTAACTCCGGAAGTGACATAACTAAGTATGGAAGATATTTAAGGCTGGCCCACACTAATAGATTTTGAAATCTTAGCAGATTTTCAATATGTGAGAGAGCCCACACATAACGACATGTTATGTAAATTTATCAGTTTTGTTCCTGTAGTGTGTGTTGAGCAATGTTTTTAGCCAAAACAGCACACCACACATGACTAAAAAAAACAACTGAAATCTCACAAAGTCTCTTGTAATCAAACGTGACTTTAGTGTAAACAAACATGACGGACGACAGGCAGGAAGAATTAGTGATGTTAGCTTTTACTTTGTACTGAAAATTCATGAAGGACGGATGGATGAAGTCATGGAGACACGTTAAATAAACACTAATCAACAAGTCTGTCCTCCATTTCTGAGCTCCATCTTACTACTACTTTATGCTTCACGTTTAGCATTAGCTCGTGCATTGGCCACAGACGACGGTGGTTGTCCTTCCTTCTTCAGTCAGCTTGGTTCTCTATTGGCTGTCGTTCTTTCCCACGTGACTGCATCATCGGAAAACAGGATATCCGATCGTAAATACTGAACATGTTTAATATTTAATATTTGAAATCGGTGCGGCCAGGATGGACTTACGAGGCGATCGGTAGATTTAAAAACGCTCTTAACATACCTAACACCACAGGAACATCTGGAAAGATCGGGACTTTAATGACAATTGTCGGGAGGGGGGAATGGGGCCCGAAATCGACTTGATTCTTGTATAGTGTGTACCCGGCATTAGTTAGGTTTAGGAAAAGATCGTGGTTTGGGTTCAAATAACTCTGGGAGTGACGTAACTTAAGTATGGAAGTTGCATTACAAAACTGCTTAGTTAGGTTTAGGAAAAGATGTGGTTTGGGTTAAAAGAACTGCAGAAGTGGCATAACATACTGTATGTACGGAGGTTAGGTGACAAAAACAAATCAACGTTGACCTCTGGTTTCACACGGAGTACGAACACCGGTCTCCTGGGCGAAAGTCCGGTATTTTTTGACCCACCCATCCAACCTGACCTCCTCCCTAAATGGCATTTGTGGCTCTTTATACTTCCTGGTTCACAATTCCGTGCATTACATACACATTGATTAGTGGGATACATACGAATTACAGTGCATTACATTTCGTAGATATAGCTATGAACGGTGTAGGAGAACATAAACTCATACAGGAGCAGACATATACAAGAAGCAGCAGGTACACATGGTGCTACAGCGTGTAACGTGGTCATTATGCAAGCAGAGTTTAATACATGAATAAGCTATAAGTTATTGTAGGAATGCTCTTTTGTAATGTCATTTTGCTCCATGTTTTGGGTGTTTCCTTTATCCTCACGTCTCATTCCTGCTTCTGCAGCACCTTCCACCACCCTAACCGCCTCCTCCTCCTCCTCCTCCTCCTCCTCCTCTTCCTCCTCCCTTTTTGTGTTAAAGCTTTTTAAATATTGTTGACTTTGCAAAGATCTGATATCTGTTTACAGCTATCTCTGATTCCTGCATACTAAAGTGAATGTGCTTATTATTCTGGGGGATTAGTGCTCCCCGCAGAATCCTTGTTGCTGCTCGCATCCTTTCAGAGTGGAGCCTTTTTTGCACTGGATGTAACTGTTTAACCATTTGCAATAAATGCTCAGTTCCTCAACATAAGTGCCTCCGACTGAAAACGAGTGATCAGAGAATTGTGGAGGGCTGTAAGACGAGAAGAGCGACATCAGCTCTTTGATTCGCCTGCGCCTCTTAATTTGAATATAACATGAAGTGATGCCACAGTGTGCCATTTGGTGAATGCGATGTTGGAGCTCATCGAGAGCATCCAATTTCCACAAAATTCCAGCCTTGGCAATGCAAAGTGCCGCATTTTCAACCCACAGGGCTAAACAAGTCAACCCAATAATTCACATCTGCAGAGCGGTGCAAGAGGAAAGGGGAGGTTGTTAAGCTTCTCCAAAAACAAAGCAATTTTTTTTATTTGTTGGAAAGTACAAACTGCATCCCCACTCTTCCTCCCTCTCTCTATCTCTCTCTCTCTTTCTCTGAATTTCTTTCAGCGTGGCGGTTTACCTTCAGGCTTGCCGACGGAATCCCTCAACAAGAGATGCGATTAGGCATCTAGAATATTTATGACTCGCACATAAATAGTCAGCGCAGCACATTCGTCTCCCAAGCGAGTTCGCCTTCATGGAAATGCACACACATGCACGTAGAAAGTGCATCCTGATGAGGGTGTTATATACCAGAAATAACCTTGTCTTGTTCATCCCTATGAGCTGCCATATCATTACAGCCACACAAAAATCAAGAATGATTTCTGTGATTACGAACACAGTTGGTGACCTTTTTTCGTGTCCCTTCAGGCAGAATAATTCCAGCCCTTCTTTGATTTGTGGAAGCAAAACTGATCACCATCCATCCATCCATTTTCCAAACTACTAATCCTGTTCAGGGCTGTGGGGAGGGCTGGAGTCTATCCCAGCACACATTGGACAAGAGGCGGGGTACACCCTAGCTGAAGGGGCGCCAGTTTATCACGGGGAAGGCCAAACTAATCAAAATCTAATATCAGAAGTTATTGAACACATTATGCCTGGCGGTGCACTCGCACATCTCAATGGCAGCGCCGCACCACTCCACCCATATCAAGTCCTGAGGAGCGTGTGCCAAATAATTACTGCCTCCATCTCCGGGTTGTGAGAATCACCGCAGAAAGAGATATGAATATGATTGTGAGGCTGATATTTTGTGAGCGCAGCAGTTCGCTGCATGCAGGTTATACTGCTGATTCATCACCGCCAGCGCCGTCATCCTTCAGCCTTCCTCTTGACACCCCATGTTCCCTGTTTATTACCCATTTATTCTCTCTGCACATCCATCTCTCCTGTGGTGCTTTTGCTCTCCGTACCATCTTTTTATCACTCTATTCTAAACTTCAAACTTACTAATATCTCTATATCTGGCCCTCATTTCTCTCCCTCTGCCATGTTTTATGCATCGTTGGCTCCCCATGCCGCTCTGTGATCGGGAAGTGATTGTACCTTCCGCGCCTCCAGCATTGACAGCATCGGTGCGAGCGTGTAGGTCGAAGGATAACGGATGCATTGATAGCGGCAGAATGTATTGTGCTTTGATCGAGCTCAACTTGCGGTCTCTCTCGTATGTGAGGAGCAGTAAATGTTAAACCCACAGCTGCCCCCACAATATATGCATGTGTGCTATTGATGTAGTAGATTCTGAGAGTGTTTGTCAGAGTTCATGTTAGAAACATGAATCTATTAAGTTTACACAAATGAAAAACCTCCAAGACATTCTAGCCACAGGGAAATCAATAGACTCTCTATAAGCTGTAACCAATAGGTATATGATGCCAAGGCACTATATTACTGTACATAAAGCTCAGAGAGGTGAGTTATGATCAATAACAGACGCTTTCTGATTAGTATGAGCTCAGAGCTGCAGTATGCAGTGCATTTGTTTCTCTACGTTTCATTTTATTCTGAGTAACATCTCCCTCAATGTTTGAATTTTGCAAAGAAAATTGCTAGAATGTTCATTTTTTTTCTCTGTGCAAACAAAAAGATCATTAATAAAATACAATTAAATAATTGCAACTTTTCTAATATGTCATTGTAGCCTCTCAAATTCTGTCCAACACATACTTGCTGAATTTTCATTGTAAATAAAAAGAAGTAAAATAATAGACTGTATATAACAAGTGGAGATGATGCCCCCAATATTACTTAGTGGATTAATGAGGTAAATTCATGTGCTACCTTGGGAAAAAATAACCTATGCTATAAGAGGTGGCCCACCGTTGTTCTATAGGATATGGGATCCATGGATTACTTAAATAGAATCTACTTAACATAACCTTTCTATTTTATGTATTTAATTAATAATTATTATTTTCTGTGCTTTTTCTTTTATTCTACATTTAATTAATTAATCAATTTATTTATTTGTGTGATTATCTGTGATTACAACCAGAGGAGTCGCCCCCTGCTGGCTGTTAGAAAGAATGCAGGTTTAAGGCACTTCAGCATTGGCTTCACTTTTTAGACCCGAAGGTTGCCCACTGGGTGGATAAGATTAAGTTAGAGGTACAGTGGGTAGGATTTGGCCGTATCTACCGTTGAGGTTGCAGATTGCAACCAACTGAAACTTCTCCCGTCTGCCAAGCGTGTAGGAGAACTACGGTGGCCAACGTGAAAATGCAAATGTCCCTATCTAGAGCCAGTGTTTGGTTTGTCCATTCTGGGCTTCTTTAAAAACATGGCGGCCGGATCCGTGAAGAGGACCCGCTCCGTCTGTAGATATAAAATGGTAAAAGGCATTTGAACCGGATAAAAGAGCTGCCGGAGATGAACGGCGCAGGTGGCTGTGATTACAACCAGAGGAGTCGCCCCCTGCTGGCTGTTAGAAAGAATGCAGGTTTAAGGCACTTCAGCATTGGCTTCACTTCTCAGACCCTGGAGGTTACTCGCTGGGTAAAACAAACCAGTTGGAATATTTGCCAGAAAACCTTGACAACTTAAAATACCCATGGCGGTTTGTAATACACAAGAATATTCTGCAGCAGAGTGACCCCTCCTTTTATCAGCGGGGGGCTCTTAAACCCTCAAGACACACTGTAATTAATACCATGGTATAGGGAGAGACAATCACACACATTATGCACGTCTATGGGATTCTTATGGGATTACTGATCAGCACATGCAATATTGAAATCGTTCCAACCTCCCCTGGAGACACAAATCCTGTCTGATTGGGGCTTTACTTCATCCATTTTAAGCCCCGCCCTCTTTAGTTAGCTGTTGTTTGATTTGTTGATCCAGAAATTGAGCCAGAGAAGAAAAGCATTGAGTTTCCTATTGATTCATTTCATCATCTCTATTGACCCTGTAGTCATATAAATGTGTCATGGAATTCAAACCCCTTTGGCTTACTGTACCTTAATGGCTGTTTGTCGATTATATTCACTGAAACCACATTGAGATATATGGACTTATTGGACTTTCTGTCAATCGATGCTGGTTAACTATTACCAGATTGTTTTTTTTATTGCTCTACAGTATATGTAGTCTCACTGAGATAAGTAATGAAAAAAATACTGTGTCAATTTTAACCCAATTTGAGTCAATCGTGGGTCAAACTAGCACCATTATTGTGTTGTCCGTCCATCCGTCCGGTCCATTCTCCGGTCCAACAAAACATCTGAGGAACGCCTGGAGGAAATTTCTTCATATTTGGTACAAACGTTCACTTGTAATCACAGATGAACTGATTAGATTTTGGTGATTAAAGGTCACTGTGACCTTGCGTCCGTCCCATTCTTATGATATCTCAGGAACGCCGAAAACACGTTTTTTGGCCATAACTCAAGAATTAATTTACTAATAATTATGACATTTCACAGAGATGTCAAATAGGATAAAATAATGTAGCGATGACAATTTGGACAGAGATGGATGTAAACTGCATCATAAACTGGTTGGCGGAGGCATACAACCTCTTCTTCTATTGTCAACATCATTGGACTCTGATCATTGCCGATTATTTATTCACTTTTCTGACTATGATTTTGATGGATTTGAACCTGTTGATTTGAAGGTTTGAATCCGTAACAGACAAGTTTAAATCTTAGTAAATCCCCAACATTCAGGCTGCATTCACCTCTGCTGGTTTTGAGAGCCAGCTATAGGAGGCTTCTGAAAGGCCTTTCCTCACCATAACCCACACCTGCATGTCAATATACATGTTTATACGGTGGAACATTTTATCATTTTCCACCGCAGGACCGTGATTCCATTCTGCCCTCAATGGCATTATTGCCCAGGCTGCAATCTGACATTTCACTGACCTCAATCACTGAGTTATCCCCACTACCCTTTGTAGTTCACATCATCCAATTTCTGTTTTCCCTCGTCGCCTGCCTGTGTTGCCTGGGTCCAAGCCACATGTCCTGCTTCTCTCCGCTGCTATTCCCCAAATATCCTGCCCTGACTTCTAGCAAAAAAACAATCTGCTTCTTTCCGCATGGTCGCAAGAACCGCTCTTGAGTTTCAACCCTGACTCTCTCTGGCTTTAACCTCAGCTCTGGGTGGTGCCTGATTCTCTACTAGAAACTCTTCAAGCGCCCCCCCGTCGTCTCACACGGCGTCCAAGCCTCCCCGTGCGACCACGTCCCCTGGCCTCGTGCCCAGTCGTTTGGGGTAGAAAATAGACTATAGGTGGGGGAGGTGGTGAAATAGTGGTCAGTTGGGGGGGCTTAGGTGCTCCGCTCCATTTAGCCCCAGACCTTTGGGCCTTTTTTTCTGTCACGCTCCGTTGCGCCTGTTCTTCTTCCTGTGAGGCATCCAGGAAATGGATATGATGTCATGCATGAGCGGCCATAGATGACAGTGGTCTAAAAGTCAAACACAGGCAAACAGATAAAGACACAAACACACGGAGAAGGTCAGGAAGGACGGAGGGAAAAAGTGAGACGGGCTTAGAGGGAAGTTTAAAAAGATCTTCTCAAGGCGTACATGACGATGAATTATAGATCAAACCTCAGGGAGGTAGAAGCCTACTATCCCATTTCTTCCCTTTCCTCCTCTCTGAGTGCCTCTGCTGCTGCCTCGCTCTCCAAATTTGGGCTTTTTTTGCAGCCTGGATCATCTTCATCATAACACAGTGACACAAGGTGATTTGTGTTTCAGCGTCTGTGACTTTGTCTCTGTTCTTTGCGGCTGTGAAAAATAAGATTGCAGAGGAATCAAAGATCAAACGCGAGCGTCTCATCGCTCACTGCCCTCTCTCTCTCTCTTCTCCCTCCCTCCTCTATTTCTGCCTTTTTCTTTCTCAGCGTCCTCATTTATTTATATCTATCCTACTTGAGCAATGAATAGCTGCTCAATATATGTGAATAAAGGGCGAGAGGGTCCAAACATTGATTTATGTGGATGTATAGACAAGGTACAGTATTGTATATGCATATCTTTAAGCCCTACCGAGAGAGAACAAGCAGCGTTTTGTTCAGCGGTGCTTAACAAAGTAGAACTGCTGCTTTTAGCGGGTTCCTCTTATGGCCACTGAGGAATGATCTGTTCCACTCACACGTACACATGGCGGAGCTCTCAGAGGAGCCTCATCTGTCTGTAGTTGTGTTTGTCTCATCTCTATGCCCCGTGTGAAGTGGAGAGGAAAGAGTGTTTTGCTCGCAGACCCAACTTCTCCGCACCACACCGACTGTACTCCGTGGGGAACCGGCCTGCATGGACGAGGAGGAAGCATAACAACGGTGCAGACTGATAGATAGATAGAGAGAGAGAGCGATACAGGAAGAGGTGAAAAAGAGACAAACTGGAGAGATGGGAACAAATATCAAGGCTAGTGGAGGGATTAGAGGAGTTGACAGAGAGATCTAGGCTGTATTCGAAACCGCCTACATACTACTGGCGAACACAGTATGCAATGTACAGAACATACTGCAGACTGCGTTCCTCAGTAAGAAACAGTTAAAGTGATGTATTTAGCAGTATGCTAGACCAGACTTTAGCCTTTAAACCAGCTCTTAAAGCACTGGACAAAAAAACAAACTCGTACCACTATTACAATATTATCTAACAATACAACTTTGATGTTTTTTTATGTTCTGTTAGTTTACTTTATAAGATACTGCAGGTTTAAACTATTTATTCTGACAGCTCATAGTGAAGTCAGACAAACAGGATCATCAACGAGGGGAGACGGGAAATATAAAACATTGATCCACAACATTTACTCGAACTGCTTTTTCAGTTCCAGCAAATAAACAGTGGACTGATCTCCTCCAGATATTAGAGTAATATGTTGTCTCAGCAGGTATCTCTCTGCCCCGTCAGAGGCTGCTCTTTACCTCTCCTCTCTCCTCTCTCCTCGCCACTCTGCTGCTCTGTAGCCGCTCTGTGAGCGTCACCGGCCGGCTGGCGAGCGAGCTACGCCCGCGGGCGATGTGGAGCTTTTCAACTCCATAAAGGCAGATAAACAGGTTCCTGTTCATTTATAATGGAACATTAGTGTTGTGATATTTAAACAAACTATCAAGGAAATAAAAGCCCCTCGTCTACAGACCGGTCTCTAGAGAGCTCCAGCTCATAGCGGTCTGTGAGCGTGACCGCCCGGCTGGCTGGAGAGGTAGCGACCCCGGCAGGCGCTATAGCTAGCTGTCACGGCAGTTTGTGAAGCTTCTAAACTCTGAAAACGTCGGAGCAAATGTTCGGTTCAACATCTAATACCGTAAAACTGTCAATTTTCTAAATCTACACAGTTAATTACTCGCCTCAAAAACTTTCAGAAGTGAATTTAGTGATGAAATAGATACGAAAAATGTAAAAAAACGAGCTGTTTTTGGCTGCAGTTGTTGTTTTACCCGTAGCCTGTAGCGTTCCAGCGCTTTGCATTGTGGGATACAGTAGGCGAGGTAGACTGGTCCGATGCAGACTGGAGATTTTTTCCAAATCAGTACGACATCCGGGTATTTTTGGCATACTATAGATTTTGCTTTTGTTCACATACTGCATACTACATGCTACTATTTGGCCAAATCAGTACATACTACTAGTATAGTATGAGGTTGTACTACTAGTATAGTATGAGGTTGTACTACTAGTATAGTATGAGGTTGTACTACTAGTATAGTATGAGGTTGTACTACTAGTATAGTATGAGGTTGTACTACTAGTATAGTATGAGGTTGTACTACTAGTATAGTATAAGGTTTCGAACACAGCCCATGTGTTTCTGTGTGTGTACTACCACCTATTTATAGCTTACATCACGTAGTAAATCTGCCCAAGAAGTGCTGAACAGGGATCTGATGTTGTGGTTACAGATGGTGGAGAGCAGGGGTTAGATAAAGGCCGTGTGTGTGTGTGTGTATATGTGTGTGTGTGTGTGTATATGTGTGTGTGTGTGTGTGTGTGTGTGTGTGTGTATATGTGTGTGCGTGTGTGTGTGTGTGTGTGTGTGTGTGTGTGTGTGCAGGCGGTTGATTGACAGCTACATACCGTATTCTTCCTCTGTCATAAAAATCATTGAGCCATTAGCTAAAGACCCCATTATGCTACTTTGGCATAACCGTTACCATAGTGACCTGAGCCTGCCCCAAATCACTGTGTAAAAATAGGATTCATTGAATTCATTGATGACATCAGCCTGCTGTGGACACTCAGAGGGGTTATATCTCTGACTTCAGTAGGTTGAAGAAAGGTCTGGCCTTACAATAGAAACATGCTGGGTGTGAATAACTGTGTGCTCATAGACATGTTTATTTTTTTTATCTTCCTTTTTGCTTTCCTTTGCATGGAATCAGCACTTGAATAGCGAGCTGCACCTGCATTAAATCAGTCTTTTAAGTCTGCATGAGGTCTTCTGACTCATGGTGGAATTAGGGCTGTCAAAATTAACGCAAATTCATTTTAACGCCATTAATTTCTTTAACGCATTAACTCAACTTGCAATTTTTAGGTTGGAGAGGGAGGCTAAAAACGCTCCAAACGTACACAAAAAAAGGTTTACATGTGTAATGGAACATTTCCTTTCAGGCACTATGCTGTGATTGTTTCTATGCTTCATTCTTTTGGCAACCTCCCGGTCTGAAAAGTGAAGCCAATGCTGAACCTGCATTCTCTCTAACAGCCAGCAGGGGGCGACTCCTCTGGTTGCTAAAAGAAGTCTGATTGTATAGAAGTCTATGAGAAAATGAGCCTACTTCTCACTTGATTTATTACCTCAGTAAACATTGTAAACATGAGTTTATGTTCTCAATCACTAAATTATGGTCCCATTTAGAGTCAAACAGACCATAAAGCAGGGGACGCTTTAGGGCGGGGCTACTGTGTGATTGACAGGTCGCTACCACGGCATTGTCCGTGTTTTCGTCTTACAACTTTAACCCTTTCACAGTCTGTGTTTTCACTTCATGGAAGTTAATTATAACCTTTTTTGTTGCCTTTAAAACCCAGTTTGGTTGTACTTAGCTCCACCCTCTTCTGTCACTTCTGGTTGCAAAGAACCAAGATGGCAACGGCCAAAATGCTGAAATTGAGGCTTCAAAATGACAGTCCACAAACCAAAGGGTGACGTCACCATGACTATGTCCACTTTTGACATACAGTCTATGGTTTTAAACATCCCACTGCAGTCAGTCGCAGAGTAATGGGTGGAGAATAAGATCCCCAGTACCTGCCAAAATAATCATTTGCATACTGGCATTGATGAAAAACTATATCAATCTTCAACAGCTATATTTATTATCATTTAGTCCAATGAGAGAGTCAAACATTATGTAAGATTCCCTGGCAGGAACTCAGTGTTGAGAGCTACAAAGTGATTAAACTAACTTAGTTTCCCCAGTTTAGCAACAGGTGTAACGCTATCGTGTCTTTCCTTTCTTTCCTCTTTTTTTTTAGTTACAATATTCCAGCCCTGTGTATGTTTTTTATTTAGTTTTTTCTAAATCAAACACCAGCGACAGAAAAAAACACTGGGATGCTGTGGCTGCCACCGCCTGGGGAAATGTCACTGCGCTTGTGTGCAGAGTGTGAACACTCGCAAATAAAACATGAGTTCCCATTCTCCAAAAGAACATATAGAAATATGTCCAGTTTATTTGTATGTAATGCTTCATAAAATTGTTGTATAATTCAGTCTGCCATCAGCAGTTTGACACTACACTGTTCAGTCCCACCACATTAGTGTTACAAGCTTCTCTGTGAACGGATATTATCATAATTTGAGCAGTAATGTCATTATTTTATTAATGACACCACCACAAAGCTGCTCTCAGAATGCACCTAGAGGGACCTCCAATGGACCTTTATGACAGCCCACATGTTTGACTTGTTATAGAAGGTAAAGCACAGGTGAAATTGATCACATTAACAATGGCTCAGTTCCATTAAGTGTCCCAGCGAGCTACTCCAGTGAGCCAGGTTCTCCCCCTAAGTGGAATCCAGCTATCATGAACATTATTAAATACACCTGTGCTTTTCCTCCTCCTGACACGTCAAACTGTCTGCCTTCGAAAAAGGTCTATTGCGTAATGAGCTGCTGCCTGACGCTAATTACACACAGATTGTGAGCACAAATTGAATGAAAGGTGCACTGCAAATTTGCCCCCGCACTTTCATATGCATAAATCTGCCTCTCTCTTTGCTTTGGCGTGTCAGCTCAATGGGTACATACTACAGTGTATATATAATTCACAGCCAGGTGACACAACTCAAAATGACAGCATCAGATGCAGCCAGCGAGCGGCACACAAGGAGGGTGGGGGGGGGGTTCCAGTAAATACATTTACATTTGGACTGACGGTGGCCCGGCTCCAATGTTGGTTAATAGAAATCCTCTCCATCTCCAACACCACCTGTCACAGGCGGCGCTTGTTGGATTGCTGTTAGAATTCATCGTTGGGGTTAATGAAGCGGAAGAGACGCGCTGATTTGATGCGAATGCCAACAACATCCTATTCTGTTAGCATCGGGCTTAATTGCTACTGTCAATCATAAGTGTGTGTTTCCGTGGCAACAGCGAGGATCAATATGAGCATTGAGTAACCCAGATTCTGTATCACATGAGGAGGATGGATCTGATGAAGTATGATGTATGTGTTTAAACTGTATGGCATCGGAAACCTTCCATCCATCCTTCCATTATCTGTAACCGCTTATCCTGTTCAGGGGCGCTGGAGCTGAACCCAGCTCACATTGATATTTTGAAATGTAAACTAAAAAAAAACATCTATTTATGTAGTGTTTTATAATTGTATGCGTTTTATTTTTAATACTTATTTTAGTGTTTATTTTACTCTATTTAATTTAATCAACATTTTATTGCTGATCATTATCTCTTTTATTCTATTTCATTTTATTAAAATTGTATTATTTTTAATACTTATTTTGTGTAGTTTCATAATTTTTATTTATTTAATTTTATTGTTTTTATCTCATTTGTATTTTATTTATCTTTTATTATCTTAAATACCCATCTCTTATTGCTTTCTTATTCAATTAACTTTTATCTTGTCAATCATCTGTCCAGCACTTTGAATTGCATTTGACTTGTTTGAAAGGTGCTATATAAATAAAGTTTGATTGATTGATTGATTGATTGATTGATTGATTGGGCAAAGGCGGGGTACACCCCTGGACTGGTCTCCAGACTATCACAGGGCTGACACATAGAGACAGACAACCATTCTCGCTCACATTCACACCTACGGGACATTTAGAGTCAACAATGAACCTGCATGTCTTTTGACTGTGGGAGGGAACCTGAGAACCCGGAGAAAACCCACACTAACACGGGGAGAACATGCAAACTCCACACAGCCGTGTTTGAATCTGTGACCCTCTCGCAGCCTCATCGGAAATCTTGTCCTTCACACAATCAATTTTGTTTCAAAAACTTTGTTCCGAAGACGGAAGAAAACTGCTCTTTGGGAAAATGGAATATGCTAAATCTGTTGAATGTAAAGCAATCTCTGAGTTCTGCCTTAGATAATCTATTAGGCTTAAGTGCAGTGTTTCCAACAAGGGGTTGAGGAAAGAAAGATGGTGAAATGGTTTGTCTGCCTCTGCACTTTAGCTCTATGTGATACACACTGTCTGAGCACTTGAATGTGCTTGCTTTGAGTCTGGGACTGCCAGTTTACAGACCTCTACTTACAGTCGGTGGTTACAGTATGCCAATGAATGATGTTCAATATTTAATTAACTCCAGTTGTATCACTCATTAGTAACTGTATAAATTGTATCCTCTTTGGCAGTAATTCAATAACAAGATGAAAAAAAAAGAGGATTTGTGTTATCAGATGTTTTTTTTCTGGAAAAGGTAGGAAGTAGGACAGTCAGAGACACCTGCAGCTACCCTCGTACCACCTGTTCACCTGTTACTTCCCTTCGTTTCTGCTGCCGCTGTGACCTATTCAGCCAGATAACACTGTGCTCCACAAGTCAAAAATAACCGGCATGAAAAGAAGCCGTATAATGTGGATGCATAATCTTACAACCCGCAGCAGCAGTGAAGGAAAAAGTTTGATCTGTCCTACATTTCCATATAGTCACAAATGGATCAGTGTTCTGAGTCATGCCCTTTCCCTTCGAGACAGGTGTTCTGCATGTCCCATATTCCTAATTATATAATCGTATCCCCAAACACACACACACACACACACACACACACACACACACACACACACACACACACACACACACACAGTCCTGCTGTGCTTCCTGCCTCCCTCATGTGAACCCTCTGGGCTTCCCAATGTGGAGCACCAAAATGAGATCACGTCTCGTGTCGGGGGGGATAAGCCTCAGACAACAGAGCGAGAGCGAAACAATCAATTGCAAGGGGAGTGTCCCAATGCATGCATGTGTATAGAGACTCGTACAGGAATAGCACTGTGCAAAATTGGAATATCTATAATGTGTGCAGGTGAGAAACACATCTGTCCCGACTGAACTAGCAAAGTTTTATTCTGATTTGTAATGTTTAGGCTAAATTCTCACAACTGCCCTGAACAGCTAAAAGAGAACAACTATTTGACACCTTGTTTAACCAAGGAAAATCAACCGTGATTGGGATGCTTGTTGTGCTATGACTTACTACAAAGTTGACTGAAGTGGTCCTTTTAGCACAATGAGGGACAAATGTGTGTTCAAATTCGGGATTTCAAAGTTAATGCAATAATAACACGTTAACGATAATTCGTTTCAATGCCACTACCGCATCAACGCAATCGATCTTCCAGAGGTTGTAGTGGGCTCAGCGAGAGAGAAAGATACTGGCATCATATGAAACTAGAGAACCTAAGGAATCGGTATCAACCACTTTATACTAGCTTGTTGAGAAGGAGTCTAAATAACGCTACGAAGCACTGCGAAGTTACGCTGCGAAAGTTACCACGAGTCTCCCCTTTACAGACATGCCCACTTTATGATAATCACATGCAGTTTGGGGCAAGTCATAGTCAAGTCAGCACACTGACACACTGACAGCTGTTGTTGCCTGTTGGGCTGCAGTTTGCCATGTTATGATTGGAGCATATTGTTTTATGCTAAATGCAGTACCTGTGAGGGTTTCTGGATCAATATCTTTCATTGTTTTGTGTTGTTAATTGATTTCCAATAATAAATATATACATACATTTGCATAAATCAGCTTATATGTCCACTCCCATGTTGATAAGAAAATGAAATACTTGACAAATAAATTTGCGATTGAATATTCTAATCGATTGACAGCCCTTGTTCAACTCAAATGAAATAGATCACTGTTGAGGGTGGCTTGAGTGATGGAAACTTAACGCATCCATAGTGATTTGAGGGTGTACTCACACCTGTTTTCTACCTGTCTACTTGTGACCGTATTTTGATGCAGCTTGGTCTTTCTATTCATCTGTTATATCAATCTGACAAACACGTGTTGTATCTCCTTTGCGCTGTCTGCATTAATAAGAGGAGACATGTAATCTAGTAGATCATTATAGAGCTACATGATAATGTGCCATGTCACACGTGGTTTAGGTATGACCATTTTCTGATGTAAAAAAGAGGATGGACCTGATTCTCTGCTGTAGCACCTCCGGGGATCATGCACCGGAATAGACTGGAATGAGTTCAATTCTCTGTCGGAATTAGAAAGAAGTCTGAATTTGGAGCGCGAGGAAGAAATCTGCCTGTTCCTCAGAGAGATAGAGAGAGAGAGAGGGAGGCTTTTCTTTGTTGTTTTCTTGGAATAATGATGGAAATCGAGAGAATATAAAACAGAGGAGATGTGGGATGAAAGGCGTCAGATGAGAGAGAAACTACACGGAGACGGACCGACTGTATAATGTCACAGACAGCATACCATTAGTGTGTTTGTATTGAAACCATCTGGAGGGTTTGGACTTGTAGCATGCACGCATACTATTACATGAGAACACGCATGCACATGTACGTCTGAGGCCATGTGTGTGCATTTCCAGTGTTTGTTTAATGTGTGTGTAATTCTAAGTATGTTTTCCCCAGCTGCCGATGGAGCCGGCAAGAGGACAATGTCTGTCATGATGCAACAGGCAGCTAATCCCCTCCTTATGTAAACGCTTGACTGCTATTCAAATGACATGCAGATGGGATAGAGAGCTTAGGTTTTGGCAGGATAGTGTCATAACAAGGAATGTCTGTGGAGACAATGTGCTGTCGTACACATTTGGGTGATTAATGCTGCACTTTGCGTTTAAAAAAAGATCTCCTCCCTGGAGGGACCGGGGAGAGATTGGCAGGTGCGTGCACGTAGGTATCGGATAAAGCCTGATGACCTCATAGCCTTACAAGGTGTGGGGGCAAGAGGGGGGGATGACTAAGTGCAGATGGCTACAAGGGGAGCTGCTGGGGCAATGCAGCATGCGTATATTAACATGATGAGAAAGAACACCAGCTGAAGGAAAGAAAAAAAAAAGTGTGGAAAAAGCCCCGAGGAAAATTGAGATTGATTTTTGGGATGCCTGCAGCTTCCCCGAATAGAATCGTTCTGAGACAATGAAATGTTACAGGATATTTTTGTGGAGTCTGAATTAATTTACCGTTCATTTAGATTCATGATTCAAGATTGTTTATTCATGCATGCTTCAGTGCATTGTGCAAAAAAAGTGTAGGCAATAGAGGCAGAGTACAGGCAATATAATATATATACAGTGCATATATATATATAACACTGCGATACAAATAATGTTTCTTTTTTGTATTCTCCTCTACAGATTCTCCATTATTCCGAGGGATCCATCCATTTGAGCGAGTCCCAGCTGACGCCAAAGGAGAGATTATGAAGACGAGCTGTGTCACCCCGCATTGCAGCCCAACGAGATATGAATTCACACGGGTCCCCTGCTAATCACCATGATGACCATAAAGCTGTGACTGGCATTGTGAAGCCTTCACCCCCTTTTTTCAGCACCCAACCCTCTCAGACCCTTCTCCTCTTTGGAGATCCTTCCTACAGCGCCCCGTGTTGCTTCCCTTTCTCCTGCAAACACAACCTCCTCTCCTGCCTGTCCCGACGTTTTTCTCCTTAATAATTACAGCTTCCCCTCTTTCTAAATTCCTTTTTCAACGTGCATCATGCAGGGTGCTTCTACCACCTCCGCTCTCCTTTTTCTTATTCTCCCCTCCCTGCTATTCTTCTCCTACTTCCCCGGCATGGTAAATGGGGACTGCTGGCTCATTGAGGGGGACAAAGGCTATGTGTGGCTGGCTATCTGCAGTCAGAACCAGCCGCCGTACGAGACGATCCCCCAGCACATCAACAACACCGTCCACGACTTGAGGTTGAATGAGAACAAGCTGAAGGCTGTGCTCTTCAGCTCCATGTATCGCTTCACCAACCTGACGGACCTCAACCTCACTAAGAACGAAATCAGCTATGTCGAGGATGGAGCCTTTGCAGGACAAGCCAACCTACAGGTGAAAGGGGGAATGGATGATAAAAAAAAAAGCTTTGAACTTAACACAATAATATAGTTCACAATGCATTAGACATTAGTGTGAGTATGCAGTATACACTACAAAACAGTTAAAGTGATGTATTTAACAGTATGTTAGACCAGGCTTTAGCCTTTAAACCAGCTCTTAAAGCACTGGACAAACTACTGGTAACACTATTACAATATTACTGAAAAATACAAAAACCACGAGGTTGTACTACTAGTATAGTATGAGGTTGTACTACTAGTATAGAATGAGGTTGTACTACTAGTATAGTATGAGGTTGTACTACTAGTATAGTATGAGGTTGTACTACTAGTATAGAATGAGGTTGTACTACTAGTATAGTATGAGGTAGTACTACTAGTATAGTATGAGGTTGTACTACTAGTATAGAATGAGGTTGTACTACTAGTATAGTATGAGGTTGTACTACTAGTATAGAATGAGGTTGTACTACTAGTATAGTATGAGGTAGTACTACTAGTATAGAATGAGGTTGTACTACTAGTATAGTATGAGGTTGTACTACTAGTATAGTATGAGGTTGTACTACTAGTATAGTATGAGGTTGTACTACTAGTATAGAATGAGGTTGTACTAATAGTATAGTATGAGGTTGTACTACTAGTATAGAATGAGGTTGTACTACTAGTATAGTATGAGGTAGTACTACTAGTATAGTATGAGGTTATACTACTAGTATAGTATGAGGTTATACTACTAGTATAGTATGAGGTTGTACTACTAGTATAGAATGAGGTTGTACTACTAGTATAGTATGAGGTTGTACTACTAGTATAGAATGAGGTTGTACTACTAGTATAGTATGAGGTAGTACTACTAGTATAGTATGAGGTTGTACTACTAGTATAGAATGAGGTTGTACTACTAGTATAGTATGAGGTTGTACTACTAGTATAGAATGAGGTTGTACTACTAGTATAGTATGAGGTAGTACTACTAGTATAGTATGAGGTTGTACTACTAGTATAGAATGAGGTTGTACTACTAGTATAGTATGAGGTTGTACTACTAGTATAGTATGAGGTAGTACTACTAGTCTAGTATGAGGTTGTACTACTAGTATAGTATGAGGTAGTACTACTAGTATAGAATGAGGTTGTACTACTAGTATAGTATGAGGTTGTACTACTAGTATAGAATGAGGTTGTACTACTAGTATAGAATGAGGTTGTACTACTAGTATAGTATGAGGTTGTACTACTAGTATAGAATGAGGTTGTACTACTAGTATAGAATGAGGTTGTACTACTAGTATAGTATGAGGTAGTACTACTAGTCTAGTATGAGGTTGTACTACTAGTATAGTATGAGGTAGTACTACTAGTCTAGTATGAGGTTGTACTACTAGTATAGTATGAGGTAGTACTACTAGTATAGTATGAGGTTGTACTACTAGTATAGAATGAGGTTGTACTACTAGTATAGAATGAGGTTGTACTACTAGTATAGTATGAGGTAGTACTACTAGTCTAGTATGAGGTTGTACTACTAGTATAGTATGAGGTAGTACTACTAGTCTAGTATGAGGTTGTACTACTAGTATAGTATGAGGTAGTACTACTAGTATAGTATGAGGTTGTACTACTAGTATAGAATGAGGTTGTACTACTAGTATAGTATGAGGTTGTACTACTAGTATAGAATGAGGTAGTACTACTAGTATAGTATGAGGTTGTACTACTAGTCTAGTATGAGGTTGTACTACTAGTATAGTATGAGGTAGTACTACTAGTATAGTATGAGGTAGTACTACTAGTATAGTATGAGGTTGTACTACTAGTATAGTAGGAGGTTGTACTACTAGTATAGAATGAGGTTGTACTACTAGTATAGTATGAGCTCTCGGATACAGCCTAGGACTTTCATTTGGCGACAGCTAAGATTTAGATTTATTATGAAAAGGTACTTCAATGCTTAATTCTTGCCACTGAACTACATTTCAGTTGTATTTCTCTATGTTAGACCATAATTAAATCAATTAAATAGTATTATGAACTCTGTTCTAGAAAATGCTGCAGCATGACTGAATCTCATTAATTCAAATTGTATTATAATGAGTACAAATTATGACTAAAACTGGCCCGCAGTGTAAAAAGAAATAAAAAATGCCCAAAATGCCTACTTTTGTCTTTTCCTCAGGTTCTTCAGCTGGGCTACAACAAGTTGATGAACTTGACTGAGGGTATGATGAGAGGGCTCGGCCGCATGCAATGCCTCTTCCTCCAGCACAACCTCATCGAGGTCATTTCCAGCAATGCATTTTGGGAGTGCCCCAGCCTCAGCAGCATCGACCTGTCGTCCAACAAACTCGGCCGCATCGATCCGTCCACTTTCCAGGTTCTCAGTCGGCTGATGGTGTGTGAACTGGCGGCGAATCCGTTCCACTGCGGCTGCGATCTTTACAGCTTCATTGCCTGGTTGGAGTCCTTCAACAACGTGACGCACACCTACGACCGCCTCCAGTGTGAGACGCCGCGGGAGATGTTTGGCTACCCGTTGCTTATCGCTGCTGGTCACGCCGGTCGGAACGCCAAAAGCATTTTGTACCATCACTGCCGAGATGGAGTGATGATGCCGGGAATAACGTCCCTCCCGCCAGATCTGGACGGTCCCTCAGGGATCGGACCGGAGATGTTTGGGCCGTACCACCAGCCCACCACCTCCTCCTCATCCACTGAGCACAGCTTCATTCCCAGCATCAAGCTCCATCACGTCTCTTTGTCCTCAGCCTCTCTCCTTGTGCAGATCCCAAGGCCCTACAGCAAGATGTATATTCTAACACAATACAACCACACGTTCGTGTCTGATGTCATGAATCTGAAGAACAAGAAGGAGATGATCACCCTCAACAAGCTCAAGCCGCACACCAATTACACCTTCTGCGTAGCATCCATCCGTAACTCTCAACGTTACAACCACACCTGCCTCCAGTTTGCCACTCGGGCTCAAGACCAAGACGACATGCTCCCCACACCTTCCACCACTAGTCACTACATAATGACCATCGTGGGCTGCCTTTTCGGCATGCTCATTGTGTTAGGCATTGTCTACTATTGTCTACGCAAGAAACGGATGCACGATGAGAAGAGGAAGTCCATCTGCGTCAAGAAAACTATACTGGAAATGCGCTATGGACCGGAGGTGGCGGCAGCGGTGGCGAATGATCCGATGGCGGTCCACAAGCTTCAGGAGCAGTCCAGAGAGCATCACCAGTATCAGCACCACCACGGAGGAAAACTTCCCATGTCCGCATCCTCGAGCTTGGGAATGCTCCACTCGGCCAACACCAGTTCCTCCAGGCTTTCCTCTATCCCACAAGTGGAAAAGATGGCCACCGCCTTTTCAGAGGCCATGTCTACGAGTAAGGGAAACTACATGGATGTCAGAACTGGAGGGGCAGGGATGGAGAGGATGGGAGATGGTGGGCTAGGAGGGATGGACTTAAGGGACGACGATGGGACCGATGTCGGGGATGACTCCGATGATGACGGACACGGCTCCGCGTCAGAGATTTCCACCATCGCCATGGAGGTGGACAAGGTTAACCAGATCATTAACAACTGCATTGATGCTCTGAAACTGGATGCAGCAGCAGTTGCTGCTTCAGGGGCCTCTAATAACCCTACATCCTGCTCCAATCACACCTCCCCTCCCCCCACCAGCGCGTCCGCCCTTACTCGTGGCCTAATCCCACTCTCCCCAGGGGTGACAGAGACATGCCAAATCATGGCTCCCAACAAAATACCCCCTCCGCCTCCACTCCCTGCCTTGAACACCCCTCTCTCTGAGCGCCCGGGGATCAGTGGTGGTGGCTTCGTCATCTCTCCCCCCTACAGGCCCCCTCCGCCAGCCACCGCTGTACGTCCCATCCAGCGGCAGATGAGTGCTGACGCGGCTGTGGTTATTGTAAATGCTGTCAAGAAACAGTGCAGCACCACCTCTTGCGGCTCCATGGGTCGGGACAGGGATCGTGGAGGAGCGAGGGTGTATAGCCTGGATGTTTCTGAGCCACGGAGCCCAGATGGCTGTAATCAACAACAGCAGCAGCAGTACCCAGACCGGGCCAGTCCCGTGGGCTGTGGGGAGCCCCTAGAGAGGCTGCCTTTAGTGGGGAGTGGGAGCTGCGGTGGAGGGGGTGGTGGTGGTTGCGACAGTGGTGGTGTTGGTGCCCAACATCAGGACAGCCAGAAGCAGCACCATTACCATCAACAGCAACAAATGCAACAGCAGCAGCAGCAGCAGCAGCAGCAGCAGCAGCAGCTGGAGGTGCAGCAGGACTACCACTGCTCGGAGCACCGCCACTCCGTCCCAGCTCTGTATTATGAAGGCTCCCACCAAGGCTCCCCTGCCCAGAGGGTTTCCTTCCTGAAGCCCCTGACGCGCTCCCGCAGGGATGCAGCCTCTTACTCCCAGCTTTCGCCTGCCCGCCACCATTCCAGTTACTCCGGCTACTCCTCCAGCCCAGAGTACTCCTCGGAGAGCTCACTGCGGATCTGGGAGCGCTTTCGTCCCTACCGGAAAGGCCAGCGCGACGAGGCGTGTTATGTGACGGCCGGGAACGCCCTTAGAAAAAAGGTGCAGTTCGCTAAAGGCGAGGACCTGCATGACATCCTTGATTACTGGAAGGGGGTGTCAGCACAGCAGAAGCTGTGACTCGGGGACCAGGCAAGGGCATTGTGGGAAGAAGAGTTTTGAAGACTTTCTTTTCCTGATTGGCCCGTGGGCCAGAGAAACGATTTGAAGATCACGGGGAGAAAAATGTAGGACAAAATTTTGCCTTTGGGTTTTGTTTTTCGTTTTTTTTGGCATGCTAGGTGTATAGAATATTGTGCTAAAGCGAGGACTGTGAAACTGTGCCTGGGATATGAGAGTCATTATGGTGTTTTATTTTACACGTCATTGTAGCACCATTTCTGGATCATTCTCATTTAGTGTTTTATTTATAGCACAGGGATCAAATGCCAACCGTGTAATTTAGTACTGTTCGAGTTGATCATGTTTTGTGATCATATGGACCGTCTTTATCAGTGCCATGTTTTCATCTATGGGTAATCACAGGAGGCAAATGTGTGATCCAAGATTTTTGCTGTTTGGTGTTGGGTGCCGTGTCAATTTGCAGTGAAGTGAAGGGAGACTATGACGGACGGAGATCTGTGACAACACAGACCTTATCTCTCTTCCATGATATCATTCACGCAGCTGAAGTATTTGCATGTCAATAGCCTCTGTCACACAGACCGAAAGGAGAAATTGGAAAGAAATGAACAAATGAGAAAACGTTCAAGTGGGCTTGAAGGTCACGAGAGAGAGAGAGATTAAAGTGGCCGTAAATATTGCTGCGATTGCACCCTGATCTTTCCAAACTAACACTCGTGCATGGTTCAGTGAGTGAAGAACGTTATCCCATAGATGTCCAAGTAATGATCAGAATTGTGAGCGTAATTTGAGTACAGAGGGCAAATTAATGTTCCCTTGGTGAAGGCAATTAGATGCTACTTACCTGCACAAAAGGGGAAATTTAATGTGCAAGATGAGCCCTCACAATCCCCCTTACAAAAAGGCATGAGAGATGTGACAAGACACCAAGAGAAATTGAAAGCGTTAGAAGAAGAAATAAGGGAAGAGGATATAAATCTGTTTTTCCTGCAGCCACTGTGAATGTAAGTAGATTACAAGCAGGTTACGGTGAAATCTATTTGCGTCATTCAATGTGAGCACCACAGTACATTCCTAAATCCTTTCTCTTAACATTAAAAACGGGACGAGGCACAGAGAGGGAAAGGACACTTCTAATTACTGCCAACATGTCTGTTCTGCTCTGGAAATTATTGCTGTTGTTGTCTATTGATAACTTAATTAGCCGACTTGTGACGGGCATGTTCGCTTGCACTTTACGCCTCATGATTGTTGTGTGGCTGTGTGGTACACAGTGGTCAGTGTAAGTGGGTGTTGGCATGCCTTGTCAGATTATATTTGTATGTGCCCAAAATCGACTTTTAATTATGAATAGTTGTCATATCTTTCCCATTGGCTGGTTGTTTGAGTCTAAAACAATACTAGATTATTAATGGCATGGACAAAAATGTACAAATATCAACGATGTTCATTGTGTTTTCCCAGACATGCATCACATGATGTACCACAGTAGTGCAGTGCCTCTTGCTAACACAGCCATAATCTAATCCCCATTCTTGTATAGTATTATCCGTCCACCTGGCCTTTTCTATTGAAATGATTTTCCTAAATGAAAGTGTCGTGGCATTCTGACAAAAGGCATCCTGCTTACCCAAAGTGCTGTGTAGCCTTTGAATTTCTTTTTTTTGCATCATCAGCTATAACATCCACAATCTGAGACACCCCTACCCTTAAAATGTGAAAACTGAATCAGTGGTCCTTGCTCCACATTTTTTTTTTTTTTGTTCAGGGCTATATATTGGAGAGAAAAGAAGTTCTAGTGACAAGTTCAATTTTAGGAACATTTCTATCTCTCTTTTGATCCTCTCTTCTTTACTGTGGATGATGTTCATTTTGCCCACTACCTTCCCAGCTCCCACAGGTCCAATGGGTTATGGGTTTGGCATGAGACGTGAACATGTCCTGTCATGTTTTATTAAATGAGAAAAGTGAGAAATTGCCTTTCTCGCCAACCCAGTGTCCTACAAAAATTACATTCCCATACAACTAAACTGCATTCTCAATTATGTTTTGAGGGAAACCTTACTTCTCCCGGATCACGGTCGCAGTTTTAAACAGTTTTAATCACGTGGTTAACGTTGTAAATTGAAACAAAACAAAATATACAACAAAACTACTTTGTTAGATTTAAAGGGACTATTTGTAACTTTCAGAATTGCTGCTTAACAGCGACACCTGTGGCCGTGAAGTCAGCGAAAGTCAGCGTCGAGCTCGCGCTTGCTCGCTCTAAATATACCTGAACGAGCATCGCTCAAAACAGTGAGGCGACACACGTCAGCTAAAACCACAATATCACTCTATATTTCAGCTGCTTGGCAGTAATGTTAGCTGACCAGACGAAGGTCTCTCCATGAACATGATTTAGATCTGATCCCAGTGTTGGCTTTTCCTGCCTCACCCTCCTGCGCCCGCAGGGAGACACCGGCAACCGGAGCCTCTCCTCCGCTGCCTGCTTGCCTTCACTGACACAGCGCGCACCAACAGAGGTTTTCCTTGTCTTGTGAAGTGACGGGGCTCCACAGAGAGAGACGTAAACCGTGACACCGGCACCCGGTGTCTCCCTGCGGGCGCAGGAGGGAGACGGTAACGTTTCTGTCTGGAGGAGCTGCAGCAGTTATTTCTGCCCAAACGTCACTAGATATTCTCAGAGCTAAACTAACTCTTCTGCAGTGTGGAGTGAGCGTGCGTTCACGTCTAGAGGTGGAGCGAGTACGCAAGAACGCGCGCTCTGTCTGAGTGAAGGAGAGCAGGCAGCGGAGACGAGGCTCCGGCCACACGCGAGTGCGCACATGAGAGCGCGCATGTGTCCCGACCCGGTACATTTATACGCTTAGAAAGTTACAAATAGTCCCTTTAAGGTTGGCCAATACGAAAAGATTTTTCAAATCTTAACAGATGTTGGAAATGTGAGAGAGAACCACACATAACGACACGTTTTGTTATCTCACGCGTCAAAATACAATTCCCTCCAAACGTAATTAAGAATTAATTTTAGTTGTATGGGAACGTCATTTTTCGGAGTCAGGGCTGTTCTTGCGGGTTGGACTTATTGAGTCTGCACAACACATATCAACACTGCTTTTCTTCTTCAGTTGTTTTGTTTTTTAGCATGCACCTGACTGCTCTGAATAAATGCAGGTTGAACAGGACTGAGTATGCAAATATGAGAGGGTGGTTGTGTAATGGTGTCTCCATATTGATCTATATGTTTCTTCCTCTCATCTCTCTCTCTGTCTCCTTGGGCTTGTTTTATTAAGATGTGTGCATACAGTTGGGGTCAGAGGTCATTGCCATCGGAGGCAGTGATCTGCAGCGAGTGTTTACAAGTGAATGGACCTCACTGTCACCTTTTTAGTAATAGTTCTGGATGCACCGCCTCATCCGCCTTCTTTATATGATAAAGCACCATGTGATGAACATATACAGTCTTGGAAATGATCCCCTATTATCTGACATGAGTACGTTTCCAAAGGAACTTGTTACTGTGATGGACTGAGACCAACGAGAGGAAAGGATTTTCTTTCTTTCTTTCTTTCTTTCCCACAGAAGGAACATGGTGGGTTTTTAACTCCCCAAGATCCTCAACTGCCATAACAAGTTTACAGAAATGGACACTGAGGATAACAGCAGTAAACATCAGGATTGCTCATCGTTTTAGCTGCCATGTAACGTTCATCTATCTGACGAGATGTAATGTGACAGAAAAATCCTGATTATTACTGTTTTCATGGATGATTTTTTATTTTTATTTTATACATTTTTCTATTTTAATGAACATATTTAACACACCAATGGTGGGGGGGGGGACAGATGTATGTTCAAGTGCTCTTCTGCTCACATTTCAGTCAACAGAGAACATAATATAGTCAATGCTGGAGGGAGAAGAAGTGCCAATCGTTTCTAATGATTTAGTTTTCACCGTTATCGTTGGAGGCGATATTGTGTTTCTCATCATTAATAATTACTTGAAAGCCTGCTGCCAAAAAAGATCGTCATGTAAAAGGAAATGAAGACAAGTTCACACATAATTCTAATTTGATTATATTTACGATTCTCCAGGATTGGATCTTTTCATAAAACACTCTTAGCCAGCTCAAACACCTTACCAGCTCAATTATTAAAATCTCAAGCAAATATTTCTCTAAATATTAACCATGTACCTGTTGTTTTTTTCACCTTAAAGCCAGCAGCAAACAAAAAACCCTTCTCTTCCTTCTCATGCTGCTCATATCCTCGTTGAGCGCCTGCAGGGTGGCTCACTCAGTGATCAATGGTCCTTTTTGTAGCACCGTCCTTGTTGTTTGTCTCGGAGCCACAGGACAGCCAGACGTGAGAAAGACATCTAATGTGCTATTAATGTTTAATCCTTTTTTTTGTGTGTGGGAGAGGCTGGCTCTCTCGGTTGCTCCCCCTCCTCCCCCATCTGTGTATACCACCAGAAAAAGATGCTTTCACTTCCTAACATGTTCATCCTTTGATGCTCTCTTTATATATAAAGCCCGGCCTCCAATTAAACTGCTATCTTTAATAATGAATCGGAACCCAAAATTGATTAAATGCTTCCATTATCAAAGAGCACACTTCAGTCCTCCCTCGGCACGGTGCGCTTTTTACCCGTGTGCTCCGTCATTGAAGCAATCTCATTGCTTTTATGAGCGATCATCATCATTAATCTGAGGGGGCAATACTAATTACTAAACCTTTGCTTGATCATTCACTGGATCATCTTCATCTTATTTTACAAAAAGTTATGCCTAATTTTGTATGCGTTTTCCTACAAATGTCCAACAACACGTGTCAGTTTCCGTTCATTACATGCATACAGTCTTTTCAAAATAAACTTCCGTCTTCACAGGAAGCAACTTGGTTAGGTTTAGGCTACAAAACTACTTTGTTAGGTTTAGGAAAAGAAAATTTAAAGGACCAGTGCGTAACAGTTAAGGG
This sequence comes from Sebastes fasciatus, assembly GCF_043250625.1. Classification (NCBI taxonomy): domain Eukaryota; kingdom Metazoa; phylum Chordata; class Actinopteri; order Perciformes; family Sebastidae; genus Sebastes; species Sebastes fasciatus. The sequence continues at coordinate 32,233,453 of NC_133807.1, read as the reverse complement.
GATCTATTGGCAGAAATGGAATATAATATTAATAGGTATGTTTTCTTTAGTGTGTAATCAACCTGTCGTTCATATCTGTTTATCTGAGTCCGCTATGTTGCACCGCCATGTTTCTACAGTAGCCCAGAACGGACAACCAAACTCTGTTAACTTTTCCTGCTTGGGCCGGAGTCGATAACGTTATTCACTTCTGTCGCCGCCGCTCTCTCTCTCTTGCTTCACCACTCATTTCCCACATACACTCTATAAGCACTGGCTCTGCTCCAAATAACTTGTTACACAACGACCGTCTTTAGAGACGGACATTCCTGTTTTTGCGTCGACGACTTGCGTCCTACACACCGTTCCTTTAAGTACGGAAGTTATACGTGACAAATAAATTATCTTCTGGTTTCTCACGGGGTACGAAAAACAGTTTCCTTGGCGAAAGTCTGGTGGTTTTGGACCCACCCATCCTCCTCGACCTCCTTGCATGGTGTTTGTCGCTTATACAAAACATTATAGTGCATTACTTGTTGAAGGTAGAGTATAGCTACGAGTAGTGTTTGAAAAAATCCTGATAATGCACATTATTCTTATTACCACATTACAGAAAAAAACATATGCTAAATATTAAATCATGTTTATAATAAAGTAATTTTTGAGTGGGGTAATTTGGCAGTAATTCCAAAGACATTTAAAATACTTACTAATTATCACCTAATTACCGTGAAATTTGCGGACCTTTTAAAATGAAGTGTTATGCTGAATAATTACGTTGTATAACTCCGTCGACTCGTTCACATCAACAGCAACCTTATTCTTTTCATTTCGACGTGGCATATTGGAGTGATTTTGAAACAATTTTCTTTCTCTGACCCCGTCCCCTCTCCAACACATACACACAACAAGAGTACATGGCACAAACAAAAAAAACAAAAAGAAAAGTGAGTCAGAATGAGTCACAGTCTGACTCAACTAGAATGACTGAAAGGCAGGTAATGGGCAAGGTCTTCAAAGAGAAGAGAGCAATAAAGAGAAAGCGGCTCTGGCTGAATGCAGGCCGACATCTGGGATAAAAGATGTGGAAGCACGAGAGCTCACCGTGCATGATTCAGCGTGCTGCTGCAAATCAACCATAACGCACACACATACACACACACACACGCACAGACACACACACACACACACAGACATAACAGAAGCATATTGTGGGAACAGGTCTGACAAAATATTCAGAAACTTCAGCAATTCGGACAACTTAAAGGCCGTGTAAAGGAAGAGATCTGTTTCTAAACACGTTATAAATGTTGGAAAATAATGACTTAACATGACCCCACCCGTCTTCACAGACCTGGTTTTGCAGAGACAAAACAGAAACCCGTGATAACATCACGCGTTATCTTGGTTAGCTCAGTCGGTAGAGCATGAAACCTATACTCCCAGGGTCGTGGATTTGGCCTTTCCGACTGAACGCCTCGGATGAAATGCGCCCTTCGGGGGCCACCCTGCGCTGGGGGAGAGGTCCGACGAGGAAATCCTCCCACACCGAGCCGAGTTGAATCCCCCGAGCAGACTGCGCGACGGGGGCCGTTACCGGCCTCACACCGTCCACGGGCTGAGTCTCGATCAGAAGGACTCAGGCCCTCCGAGCAACACCGGGCAAGAGCTCTTCCGTACGCCACATTTCCCCACTCGGACGGCGATTCGGCTCTGCGTTCTTCCCTCTTCGCTCGCTGCTACTGAGGGAATCCTGACAGGCTGCACCTTCCCCGCTTGTGGGTGTGGTTTCAGCCATGGATGTATGAAGAGAGGTTTGAGGTTTCACGCCCCCAGCCTCTCAGAGCAGAGAATACTGCTGATTTTTACAAGATTTTGAAAGCTAATTTTATATACTTGGCGATTAGTAACACATGTTTCTGTGGTGTTACAAACCCAGAATGCATATTTATTTTTTGCTTTACACAACCTTTAAAGCCACGAGGGGGAACAGCTTAATTTCACGGCAGGTGACAGACAGGTATTACCCGTAACACTGACAGCGGTTTGCAAATCCTTTCATTTCTTTACACCTTTCTTTTTGTCTAATAGTCTATTAAGATCATTAGCTGACTGTGTGGGGGAGATGTAGCCTGTGTCTGGATAATGTGCCAAATTCTGATAAATGGGAAAGTGTGTCCCCCGTCATGATAGCCACAGAAGGCCCAATGTGATAAACATTAAACGCATGCCATTTTTTAAATGTCGCTCTAATTGTACTAAAAGTCAGTTGAGACAAATGAAATATGTCTCGGCGTGACCGATTTCTCGGTCACTCTTCCAACGAGGCGGCTCCGACGGGCTGAGCACTGCCAACGCTGCCTTTTCAACTGCCAAGCACTCTGAAAACCAGTTTTATTATGTTGAAAGCATTCACTGACAAGTCTTCATCAGACTACACATGTCCAACTCATCTCTAATTTAACATCCGTGCTGCTGAAGCTGCGAGCTATTCTAAACACAAACACTCACAGAGATGGATTTTTAATTTCTTTGTTGGCTTTGTTAAGGTTGAGAAGTAGGGACGCACCGATGCCACTTTTTTTCAGACCGAGTACAAGTACTTACATTTTGGGTAATCGCTGATACCGAGTACCGATACGAGTACTTCTCTGTGCCAAAAGACCCTCGTTAACAGCCAGCTGGAGGGTGTGAGCGACACACGGCAGGCTGGGGAGTCCCGCATACGAGGCGGTGCACCGCGACCGGCTCTAGCCTCGCGGCGAAGGTGCTTCCCGCGGCCGTGGTCAAAGCGTCACCGGGGCAGACTGTCCTCAGTGTCCGACCGCGTCGTGCCACCAGGGCGGGGATCGGCCCACGTAAAAGGCGCCAGTTGTCTGCGGCGATGTCTGCAACCCACCTGACCCATCTTGAAACACGGACCAAGGAGTCTAACGCACGTGTGAGTCAGAGGGTGCAAGCAAAACCCCGTGGCGCAAAGAAAGTGAGGGCCGGCGCGCGCCGCCTGAAGTGGGATCCCGGCCCCGCGGTGTTGGGCGCACCACTGGCCCGTCTCGCCCGCACCGTCGGGGAGGTGGAGCGTGAGCCATGGGATAGGACCCGAAAGATGGTGGCGAGAGGTTAACGTCACGCCGCCGTAAAGTGGTATCGGTGCCGTTTTGCGAGTACGAGTAAATGAGCACCGTATCGGACCCGATACTGTATTCAGTATCGGTGCATCCCTATCGAGAAACCTCTGGTGATTCTTAACAAAAAAAAGTTTTCTGAGCAGAAGAGCATTTGAGATCCTGACCGGACCCCGTTTTTCAACACTTTTTACACTCACACACACAAAAACACATTTAGTTACACTTATGCATTAACTCTGCAAGGTTTAGTTTCCAAAGAGACGGACAAAAGGACTTAAAGAATCTGTGAAATATCTGTGAATTTTGTACACTAGATAAAAAAAAATGTTAAGGTTTAAAAAAAAAAAAAAAACTGCTTCTATGGATGTTTTCTACTCGGCCTGATCTCTTGATATGTCTGTGTGTTTCTCTATTTTCAGTTTTGTCTTTGTTTATTTTGTTTAAGGGTTTTTTTCCGGTTGGTGGGGGGTGGGGGGTTATCGGGAACCAAGGGGATTGACTTTTGCAATGATATATGTTCTAAAGGTTTAAGAGCAGAGAAAGCTTAACATAGTGTACTACATAAAAGAACAAGTTGTTATATTTGCATGATTCCCTGTATTTTTTTGAGAGACAAAAATATATTGTTGTGTACAATGAGTGGACGTACATTGAAAACAAAAACTATAGGGGCTGAAATATTGTCAAGTACATTTTGATTTGAACATTTAGGTTTTTTTTGATTCTCTGTGACGTTTTCTTTTTACTTTCTTACCTGTCGGTTTTGATTTGGGGTGGATTGTATGATATGCTGACACTGCGGTTACCATTACTTCTCTTTTAGCCACAGGCTGGTGGGTAAAATGTCTGGGTGTTTACATCCATCTGTTCTGAGAAACTGCACTTCTTGTTCTTCTACATTACAAAGATTATTCTCCACGGCAGACGTGCAAAGTGTTTGGCTGGAGGCGAGGCCCCGTCACAGTCTGTGGTTGTGTTTTAACTCAGCCGTCTGCGTTAAAGTTTTCCAGTTAAAAAACTAAATATATGTAAAAAAAAAAAAGAGTGTGTGTGACGCAAGCTCGCTCACACACTGTGATCGTCTAATAGTCGTAACCTAATCCCGATCCATCAGTTAGAAGTCACCGGCAAATCAATGCAGCATCAGCAGCTTCCCCGTCGGCCCTCGGCCCACTCGCTGTTCGCTAAATCGGTTGATTCTCATTCCCCCGTCCTCTGCTCTCACAGCCTGCTGCTTTTCTATCCAACTAGTTAATTGAATTTTTCTTCTATCCGGCCAGTTGTAAATCAGCCTTTTATCATTTTTATTATACGCTATATTATTATACTCTCTCTCTCGTCTGCTGAATAGCTTTTCGTGTGCGCGGAAGAGTCTCGACTTGATTCATAAAGAATCGATAGCTGCTGCTGTTGCCGCCGTAGAAACTAAAAGCTATGTCACGTCTTACAGTGAAGTCCTTATAAACATGAATATAGTCAAGATGAACATTTATATTCCACAGCACTAAAAAACAACCATCCAATATTCATCTGTTATCAGAGAAATTAAATTCAGGAGAGAAACAAATGAAGTATCTAATTGGTTCCAGTGGACAAAGTCGAGCCTTTAAAGGAGACTTGATGAGTACATCTCATTTGGCACCCTTCCAGTAACACGTCGGTAACACCTACCGCGGCTCCGCTGATACATTACTTATTGCATAAGAGTCCCTGCAATGACAGCAAGCCATAAGTCATAGCCATGTTTACATTCTGCAGACTCTCTGGGATGAGATGTATGGCGTCCTCAGCCAGAACCTAAAGAGGCCTCCACGCGGCAATTACAGAGAGAGATGAGATGCATTATTAACCTCCGAGCTAAGTCTTCCCCTCAGCTTGTCAACATGGCGACGCCGTGTCACATTATTATTTTGTAGAGTGATGTTTTAATTGCAGTGTAATCTGATGGGGGTTGGTTTTATTGGTACTGGAGGCTAATCTGTAACTCCGGTTTCTCACCAGAGCGGTGAAACTTAAGGTTCCCGTCGCAGTGAGAGCAGTGTCAGTGTCAAACGCCTGTCGCTCTGATCAGCGTTAATGTTTTCAGCAGAGGCCATGGGCACTCATTTGCTATTCCGAACACACACAGTCCAGTGCCATGGTACTCCCAGAGTCAGAATGATCGGCCTTGTCAGCACCAGAGGTTGAAAACTCAGCGGCTTCCCAAAAAAAATGTCTGTCAGTTCCCAGAGAGAAGGCACTCCACTCATCGAGGACATTAAATGTCTGTGGATTGATCGCTTCAAAAGCTAATAGTGTCAAAAGTATTCAATGTTTATGTACACGTGATGCAGAAACGTGTCCTATTAAAGGTGCTATTGATAACATTGAATTTACCTGGAGGCTCCCGTTTTTCATCGCGCTCTCCCTGTTTCCTCCCGGGGTCACAACTCTCCCGTATTTCTCCCGATTTATGGCACACGTTATTTCCTTTTCGTCATCTCAGCCTGTTTCTGGAACTAAACAGCGTGTATAATCCCTACTGTTTCCACCCGGACGACAATAATGCTACGCCGACTGTCGAGAGCAGTCACAGCGCAGTTTGAGCTCATTTTAAAACTGCGCTCGCCACAGTGTGCAGCGCCCAAAAGTTGAGCTTTGCTCAACGCAGTGCAAAGCCGTCGTGGCGCGGCGCAAAGCCGTTGGTAATAACGGGTTTCAGAGCGCAGTGGTGGCGTTTTCCCGTTGTGTCTGAACGGACCTTCAGTTAGTGAGAGAAGGAGAGAGAAATGGAGATTACTAAGAGAAAGAAATACTCAAGCAGGAGCAAACGGATGAATTCATGCCAGAGATTCACTCGCCAAGTTCACACCAGAGGGACGAATTATTCAGTTTTCCTTCCTGGGAGAATTTTGCTGCTGCAGTGTTCTTATTATTTTGTTATTTTCACTCTTTTAAAGTCACCAGAATGCAGGAGACAAAGTCTCTGAAGCTCTCATTTTTGTGGCAAGTATGTTGATAACATTCAGCCACATTCTGCCTCCCCGTTCTATTGCAATCACTTCACAACAAGTCGTTGCCAGACACTTACCGTCAATCTCAGTCTTTTATCCGTTTTTTCCGCACTAACCGACGACCCAGAGATGATCCCAACGTCGTTAAACTATTGGCTCACAAGCCTTGTTAGCAGTGGGAACCAAACGTCTGATATCTCCCACAGAGATAAACAAAACATTCATTAATGATGATGATTAATTCACCATCATCATAATAGTTTGTTTTTTTTCTCAGGAAATGCCACACTATTATTCAGCACCTTTCTAAAGGTGTATGAATACATTTTTTTTGAAAAATATTCGTCTGAATAAAAAATGTTATCAATAAGACCTTTTTAAATGGACACGATGCAGAACTCAAATCAAACTATTCAGTCCGTCAGCTCGAATACAACTTCACACACACGTCACTGCCCGGTCAGACGTACCAGAAAGCGTTTCAGTGGTTGAACCATTGCATTTATTTTGCTGTAGTGCCATTTTAGTGGCATATTCTTTTCCCTTTGCAAAAGCATGTTTTTCATTACTCAAAAGGAGCTGAGAGTAGAGGTTTTCTTACAGGTGAAAATAGGTATAAATAGTATGAATAGCCCCTTAAAAAATAACAACACAACCATCTAATATACAATATAATCACTGAAGTGCTATAACCACCATCTGTGTGATCCCCCATAAGGCCAAGGGGCCAGAGATAATTCAGCATCATGTGATTTTAGTTCCTATTGGGCCATTTATGTGACATGTGTGTCAATATACAGGGCTCGTGCCAGGTTGACAGTATCAAGGGTGGGGGGGGGTCTTTTGACCGTCACTGTTAATCAAATCAAATGTCCCGCAGTCATATTCTATTCAAATCCAACGTGACTCTCCCCTCTGGTTTCAGCTCTGCTTCACTAAACGTTTCGAGACCAAAAGGGAAAGACAAAACAAAGGTTTGGATGATGGATGAACAATTCTTGGCTTTTTTCTTTCTTTCTTTCTTTCTTTAATTATTTGTTGCTGATATTGACATTTTTTTTTTCCCTGTACAAAAGATCTATTTCTATATTTGCAATAAATTTGTAATTAAAAATGAAAAATGTGTCTCTTTGATTAACTGGAATATTTCTTTCTTTTAAAACTGCAGTAGGCAGTATATATTTTTGGCATCATTGGACAAAAGTTCCATAATAACACTTTCAGCATGTTATAATTCAAGAGTTCTGAGACAAAACTAGTTGAGCTTGTAGGACTTGATATTACAATCCCAAGTTTAATCGGCACTTTTCTTGATGTCGTGAGTGGGGATAGGGGTAATCAGGTGTGCACCCTCCTTCATCCCGGCGTCCCAGGTGTTGCTCCCCTCCACAAATACCCTCTTGCTTGTCATTTTGCAGCCCAGCAGGGATCCTTTCCCTTCAGCCAAATCCAGTCGCCGCTTCGCTCGGCAGCTTCTGATAACGACCTCATACTCCCATCCCCTTCAGAAGCCTGGTTGTCTACAAACCCTCGACACCCTATACCTCTTACCGGGAGCACCCGGGTACTCCAGCCGCGTTGTTTTACGCTCCATCATCTGCTGCCTCCCATGGCAACAGTTAACTCCACGATGAAGAAGGACTTCTGAGTAAAAAGACTTCTGCACCTCCTCATGGCTCTGTTTTCAGGCTTTAAAAATATCTAGCCCATGACGGGAGACTTTGACCAATCACAGGTCATTTCAGAGAGAGAGAGCGTTCCTATTGGCTGTGCTCCGATTGGTGGGCGCTGCTTAGTATTTCCTCAACTTGGCTGCCGGGTCACAAACTTTCTCATTTCACAGCTAAACAGCACACTAAAAGATGATTCTGAGAACATCTGAGGAGAGAAATAGACATTACAGTAACAGAATATTGATTCATATTTGATCAGTGCTGCCTAGTTTGACCGTTTGGTCAGAGTTGGCGAGTGATTGACAGCTGCTCAGAGACGGCAAGGCTCCAGTTCGGCTCTGAGTGGTTGTTTTCCTCCGGTCTGTGAAATCTTGCAGATGCTATTAGGAGCACCGGAGGACACCGGATTCAGATTTCAGATTACCTGTCTCATGCACTATTGTCAGGATATAGTGACCGCTTTATAAAAATAACTTTTTTTTCAATCAGATTTTCTCCATTTCTACCCGCTGCTGCTTTAATTATAAATAATTATCACTCTTGATTCACTAGTTTGCCAAGACACGTAGCACTGTGTGTCTGCCTGGTGTACTACTATACTACTGTATATACAGTATGTGCTTCTCCACCCTTGACTGAGTCCTGACTGTAATTCAATTATTTATGCATTGAGGGCTGCAAAGCACCTGGACTGTCTATTGTGGGAATTACAACACATACACAAACACACACACACATACCAGCGGCCACTTGTTCCCTCCATTAGAACCTCTCAGTGTATTCAGGGCCCTGGTACACGGGCACAGATGGGTACTCGAAGAGGAGGAGGAGAAACAAAACAAAAAAAATCGAAACTTGATGACTCATGGAAATGACAAACATGTCCACCTCAGTCACGGTTCCATAGAGACTCGGATGTTTAAGTCTAGTGTGAGGAAACGCTTTGCTGAACATACAAATTTAATGAGTTGGATGACAGAGAACAACCTAAGGCTGAGAGGGGGGGGGAGCAGCTCTGCTGGTAGCTTTCAAAGTGCTGCTCGGACACGTTTTGACTACAGACGAATCGTCAGGATTTACTCTGCAAAATATCTAAATTTGACGTACAAAGGCGGGAAAGAGGTCTTTTTTTAAAGATGTTTTAAACCAGACAGAAAATGAAGATATACACTGATTATCTTTACCCTCTGAGACCCACAGTAGAGCTGTTTTAGTCGTTTTTAGGGGGGGTCCAGGGGGTCTTTAGGGGGAGATAGCAGGTCACCAGTAGATGTCACATAGAAGTGGTGTACATCATCTGAAAGCTGGAAAATTAAGATTAATTTCAGCTTAGAACATTATGATAGAAGTATATGATGTCCATCCCCATGCTCTATAATGTCTCATAAGTTGTTGCAGCAGTTTTGGGGTTGATACCATTTGTTACACAGATTTGGTGCTAAATTTAACAATTTTTTTACCACTGGAGAATTAATAAAAATGATCAATTATCCTTCCAAAATACCACATTAAGACACCAAGACCTTGAGGAACACCATAGAAAAAGCCATGCTGACATTTGGAGATTTCTGCATTTTTCGGCGATTGGATGGCGAGCACTTGTGTTGTGTAAACTGCTCAGAAACCCCCTTATTGTCAATCTAGTTAGGAAAGCCATCCATCCTCTGAATGCTCTAAGTCTCTAGTTTGATCCATCCATCCTCTGAATGCTCTAGGTCTCTAGTTTGATCCATCCATCCTCTGAATGCTCTAGGTCTCTGGTTTGATCCATCCATCCTCTGAATGCTCTAGGTCTCTAGTTTGTGGCTGTAAAGTTTCATGAGGCTGTGATTATCCTAGAGGTCACCACAGGTCATTTTATACAGTGAGGTCAAGTTTTAAAAAAAATGGTCTCACTACAATGAAATGTCTCCTATGGGGACTAACATCATCACACATGAATACAGTTGGGCTCATTGGATCCACCAGAGTCTCAGCTTTACAGTGAGACCCAATTTATGTAATTCAAGACTGTTTAGGGACCCCAGAATGCAGAAATATTCAAACACACCATTTTAGAATAGGCGAAAAACTGCATGTGATTATCATAAAGTGGGCATGTCTGTAAAGGGGAGACTCGTGGGTACCCAGAGAACCCATTTTTAGTCACATAATCTGGAGGTCAGAGGTCAAGGTACCCCTTTGAAAATGGCCATGCACAGTTTTTGCTCGCTAAAATTCTCGTCACGTTTTTTTTCTGTTGTAATGACACACACAAAAATCCTTACCGCTGACTCACTCAAACCCCCAAAAACACATCCCTACAAATCGTGTGGCTCTTCACAAATTATCAGACATATTGTGTGAGATTGTATAAGCTCTGCTATTTATGGATCAGTTGATTATGCTACTCCCACCTTCTGCTTTGCAAAGAAAGGACTTGTGGGGATTTGTTCGTGATTCAGCGGTGACCCGTCGCAGTCTCTCCAGCGTGTTGCAGACTGTGGCATCAGCTCAGCTAAACTCCACAACACGGGAAACCGGAACGGGAGGGAAGGGTGGTTGGTTCTCTCAGGGGAACCTGTTACATAAGGGGTTAAACTGTTAGTCATGTCTGCGTGTCATGAGAGGGAGTGTAGTCATTTGACTTTGCCCAATTTAAAGTGAAAGATAACAGTCGTTGTAACTGTAGTTCTATGATTAGAGGTGGAAACTTTCAATCACGCTGCTATTCCCTCCCACTAGCCGTGGTTCCTTTCAATTATCAGGAGAATTTTATGCAACGTTTTGAAATGTCGTAAAAAAAAAAAAAAAAAACATGCAAATAAAAATGGAAGCTTTGAACAACTTTTCATCACAAAAGTCTTAAGACTGTACTGACCAAATTTGAAGTCGATCGGGTTAAATCTCTAGGAGGAGTTCGTTAAAGTATAGTGCCTGGAAATGGCAAAAAAAATACCTAAAATAACACATTTAATTCGAAATGGCCAACTTCCTGTTGGGTTTACGGTATACCTCTAAAAGGCTTTTTTGTACGTCTCAATATGTTGCGTATACCTGCCAAATTTCATACTTCTAGGTGAAACCACAATGAGGGGCTAAATTTTAGCAAGTTTTTTAGGGGGGCGCTATCGAACCATTTTGTCACATCCGAGCAAGAGACGCAGAAAATATCAAATTTGTCACCAGTCCTGGTACATGTGCAAAATTTGCTCGGTTTCTGAGCACCTGAAGCCTCTTAAAAATGTGATTACATTGTTCTAAAAATAAGAAGAAGAAGAAACGAAGCATTACAAAAGGGCCTCGCCGACCGTCGGTCAGTGCTCGGGCCTTAATTGGGCGAAACTAGTTTGCAGCGAATGTTGGTAAAGTTTGAATTGTGCATATGTAGATTAGTCGCGTTGGGCAAAATGTGCCTCAATAACAGTCAACATTTTGTTTCGTATCCCATCCATCCATGCATCTTCAACCGCTTATCCGGGGTCGGGTCGCGGGGGCAACAGCTCCAGCAGGGGACCCCAAACTTCCCTTTCCCGGGCCACATTAACCAGCTCTGACTGGGGGATCCCGAGGTGTTCCCAGGCCAGTGTGGAGATATAATCTCTCCATCTAGTCCTGGGTCTTCCCCGTGGCCTCCTCCCAGCTTGTCGTGCCTGGAACACCTCCCTAGGGAGGCGCTCAGGGGGCATCCGTACTAGATGCCCGAACCACCTCAACTGGCTCCTTTCGACGCAAAGGAGCAGCGGCTCTACTCCGAGTCCCTCACAGATGACTGAGCTTCTCACCCTATCTCTAAGGGAGACGCCAGCCACCCTCCTGAGGAAACCCATTTCAGCCGCTTGTACCCGCGATCTTGTTCTTTCGGTCATGACCCAACCCTCATGACCAGAGGTGAGAGTAGCAATGAATGTTGTTTCGTATCCCACCGTTTTCTAAACAAAAAAAGGTAACTTTATTTAAGATATACAGTACTAAATATGACTTAAAAACTATTCTGTAAGTGTTCATTTATGTTTACATATCTGCGCATTCGACACCTCCTTGAGAGGACAAGGTCAGTGAATGTCTTGTCTCTTGTCTGTCTTTCTGTTTCAACAAGGACAGTGTGAGCCGGCAGAAGGAAGGCTGCCTGTCTGCTCTACTTTTCTAACCTGACGCAGGTGAAATTATTAAAAATGGATGTGCCATCATGACAGCTGGGTTTCCATCCAAGAGTTCCATCCATCGTATGTGAAATATTTAGTGTGCATCTGAAAAGATAGAAGTGCCTCTATTGAAAAATAAAAATTGTCAATACAAGTGGAGATACATTTATTATGTAAATTTGACGTGATTAATCCAATAAAATCTCACTTTAGACGCAGAAAGTCTCGCACCTTTCAAATATTCCTGGATATCCGTCTCTATTTTTGACGTCATTCATCATCTTTTCCTTCTGTATCTTACTTCTCTCTCTCAGTGTGTCCATCTCAGATTTAACAAGTCCCCTCTGTGTCTGGTAGCCTTCTGTTTTTACATCATTCGCTCCCTCCCTCCCTCCCTCCCTCTGACCCTGTTCTTCCTCCCCACACTGACGTCCTCCTCTTCCCATTGTTGCCTCAAACCTCCCCGCTGAGTTGTGTAAGCCAAACTCAGCAGCTATAGAAAAATATCCCACATTTATATTTCTAAATATCCATAACTCCCCAACCATCCATGTTAAGCTCTTTATCGCCTGAGGATTAGAAGGTTTAACCCTTGACTATCCATTCTGCATTTTAAACTATAACAGTAAATCCTGACTGCTATGTATTTGTGAGTGCTCTTTCATGCCCATATCTCTTATTGTGTTTTTGTTAAAAAGAGACGGACACAAAGGAAATAAAAGAGCAGACGTTGACCTCCAAAATTCGGTGGGAACTCCACAACTTTTATTGACCAGAGAATGTGAGACTTACTATAATCTCCCTTTGACCTCTCTCACTCACACACAGTCTCACTGCTGGGAGAAAATGTCCGTAACCCCCTCGATGCAAGGAACTCAAAGTCCACAAGAATATGAGCGTCAGAACGCTGTGAATCCAAAGTGATCAATCAAAGTTAAGAGGATGAACAGAAACGTGTGTGTGTGAGAGTGTGTGTGTCACATTATAGTATCTTTAGTGATATTCATCTTTATGAGAGACTTCTAGTTATTAGTCTGTTTTAATTGGACTCTTCAAAACCCACCGAGCTTTAATCAGCACATATTGAATGTTACGGGGGTTAAGTGAGAGTTGAAGTTCAACATATTAAAGTTCCTTCTTTATTAAAGGGGAGCTTATTGGGAATAAGTGATGTAACTCCGCTGTAATTTACAGCTACTTTCCAGTATATAAAAATAGTCTGACGCCGTCTCCTGCTGACCAAACTAATGTTTTGCTCCTTTTTCTTTGACTTTGTTGAATAGCTGTGGCCGATCACACAGCAGCAGGTGGCCCAGCAGAGGTAACGTCATTAATCATTTAAATCTTCTAATGTGGCACTGTGGTCTTATACAGTTAATGGTCGGAGGTTTAGGGTCCCTGCAAGGTGTAGAACAAAGCGCTACAGCTTTGTTCCAGCTGCAAATGTTAATTTAAATAAGTCTTAGCAACATTTGCACATATTTATGGAAAGTTTCTCCTATCGTCTTTTGTCCTAATATTTCACTGTTTTTTTTATATTGTTCTTGTGCCCTCCTTTTTGCTGGGTCCTGATCCCAGTAAGCCTTTGAGTACTCTTTGTCATGTTTTTTTGTGTGTCTGTCTTTTGTCTGTGCTCTACTGCTTAATTTATTATCAATGCGGATGTCATCCTCTATTTTTGCTGCAAAACAAATCTACCTACTGGTACAAATAAAGTCACCTGAAACCTGATAAAAAATGTTTTTAAAACGTACATACAGTCCCTTTAAAGGTCCCATATCATTTTCAGGTTCACACTTGCATTTTGTGTTTCTACTAGAACATGTTTACATGCTGTAATGTTCAAAAAAACATTTATTTTCCTCATACTGTCTGCCTGAATTTTATTTACCCTCTGTCTGAAACGCTCCGTTTTAGTGCATTTCAACGGAATTGCGTTGCTATGCAACAGTTTGGGTCCATGTTTACTTTCTGTCAGCTTATGTTATTTACATACACTGCAACAGGAAATAAACTGGGACACATTTAGAATGTTTACGTTTAAAACCGCGTAATGGTCTAAATATTGTAAATTTGTGACATCACAAATGAACAGAAATTCTAACGGCTTGTTTTAAACGCACAATTTCTGAATACGGGCTGTGTGTATTTCTCCGTGTATTGAGCGTTTTCATAGTTTAACAGTATTTATATAGCACTTAAACCGGCTTTAATATAAAATATAAATATAAAATATAATAAAAAAAGACCTGAAAATCTCACTTTTTACAATATGGGACCTTTAACAATATTTAATTATACATCTCTGTGTCAGGTGGAACACTGAAGGTGAAGTTTGGAGGTCAATAGTCACAGAAAACGAGCAGCCTTCCCCAAAATAACAGAAGTGACTGGGAGCTGCATGTGTTCTATGGAGTTTCAAAAAGCCCGAATTGATCAGAAAATGACTTCAAACAGCAAAACTATCTTCTCCGAAAACTAAAACGCTGCAGGGAGTCCACGAGTCTGACAGTCTGAGACTGATTTTAGTTTCTTAGAGGAGGAAATAAAAGGTGGTTTGAATTAAAGACATAAAGCGAATCTCACTTTAGGAAAAATCATTTCATTTAGATAACAACGGCAAATCAATACTGTATACAAAATAATAATTGTGCTCATAAACTATCCAACGCTGCTTGAGTCCAGAGGTAGAGACACCTAAAGTAGTTATTTAGGTCATCCACTAAATGATGTTTGGATTCAAGGTGCATTATTCTAATGGAATAACAACAGAGGAAGATACAACCACGGCTACACTGAGAGCCGAAACATGTTCTCCAGGCACATCAAAATCTCTGCAAATACCGTCCTACTGCCTTTGAAAGTTTTATGCATTGCACATGTAAACAAGGCATGAGGTGTGTGCACAAACAATAAGCAAAAAAAGACTTATTAATAATTCATTCTATCCATTGCTCTTTCCCTGGGAACCTCTCTGTATTTGGAGTCTCAGACGGTTCCTTCCAAAGGTTGGAGAGACGGAGGTTTGGAAAAGAAAGTATGAGATTAAATTTTTCCTCTCAGTGCTCGCTTCAAAGAGCCTTTAAAAGCAGTTTAACAGCTATTTCCTTCTGTTTATTTATCTGAACTCAAAGAATGCCAAAGTGAAATTGGTTGTGTAATTTAGAACAAAGACTTCTCTCAGAAGGGAACTGGCACATTGCTTTGTTTTTCTGCTGCTTTAATGTTTGCAAAATGGGAACAGTTTTCAGTGCACGGCCTCAGACTTCATAACAGAATTGGTTTTGCATGAGAAATAATTAATGAGTGCAATTAATAGAGATGTTCCAATACCATTTTGCGTGATAAAGAATATATACACTCACCGGCCACTTTATTAGGCACACCTGTTCAATTGCTTGTTAACACAAATAGCTAATCAGCCAATCACATGGCAGCAACTCAATGCATTTAGGCATCTAGACGTGGTGAAGACGACTTGCTGAAGTTCAAACCGAGCATCAGAATGGGGAAGAAAGGGGATTTAAGTGACTTTGAACATGGCATGGTTGTTGGTGCCAGACGGGCTGGTCTGAGTATTAAACTGCTGATCTACTGGGATTTTCACGCACAACCATCTCTAGGGTTTACAGAGAATGGTCCCAACAAGAGAACAGATCCAGTGAGCGGCAGTTGTGTGGACGGAAATGCCTTGTTGATGTCAGAGGTCAGAGGAGAATGGGCAGAGTGCTTGGAGATGATAGAAAGGCAACAGTAACTCAAATAACCACTCGTTACAACCAAGGTATGCAGAATACCATCTCTGAACGCACAACACGTCCAACCTTGAAGCAGATGAAGACCACCCGGTACTAGCAAGGTGTACCTAATAAAGTGGCCGGTGAGTGTATATAGTTATCAATTTCATTATTAATTTGACATCTGTTTATTACTGA
The DNA here is from genome assembly GCF_043250625.1 of Sebastes fasciatus. NCBI lineage: Eukaryota > Metazoa > Chordata > Actinopteri > Perciformes > Sebastidae > Sebastes > Sebastes fasciatus. Next base: position 32,217,621 of record NC_133807.1, on the reverse strand, counting down.
CCATGTATGGATGTAAAACATGAACTAATACATACAGAGAATGAATGCAATAGAACTTGGAAACACTAGTGCCATGATACCTCCAGGGTGACAGCACAGTGAAGGCTTGGTTGCGTCCTAAATTCCGTCCTAACATGCTATTTAGTACGCTAAGACACTATGTGAGATATTTTCAAATGTCCGAAACCTTAGTATGAAACCATTAGTACGCAAATTGCATACTGTTTACGGTGAAATATTACAGTATGCAACACTAAACATTACAGCGGCATAAATATCCCACAATGCAATGCGGTAGTAACAGACAATGGTGGATATGACACTTTAACTGTAAGTATAAGATTTCACTTTGCTAGGCGTAATATACTGTATTATTTAAATCAGTTCAAACTTTGATTCTCCCAAACCATCGTTTTGGTCACATGAGGTTGGTACGGGTTACCATGGTTACACGTCTCTCTCCGACGAGAATGCTCTCAGGAAGTGATGACGACAATTACTGCTCAGTGCATCCGAAAAGATGCGAACTATTGTTTATACACACAAAAGCATGTTGAACGATAGTACACCTATTGAGTATGTAATTTCGGACGAGGCCCTACTGTTTTGGAGTGGCAAAGAAAAACGTATTTTCGGTTAAACAAGTAGATTTTTTTTCTAGGTTAATAATTTATGGGTTTATCAGATCGGTGCACAGACTGGCGTACTCGCTGATCCTGGATTTTGGGCAGTATCGGACGCGTTTCCGATACTGGTATCGGTATCAGAACAACTCTAGCATGTTGTGTTTTCCATGTTTACAAGAAGAGCCCATACTGTACATCTTCCTGGATTCCTAAAATCTAAAACACTCTGCATCAGTAGTTCATCAAGCAATTTGTCTTTCTGTTTTAGAAGAGTTCTTGTGATGGGTGACGATGAGAAATCTTGCAGGTGTGTGGAAAATGTTCACTCCCTTGAAGTATCTTTTAGAGAAAGCAGCGAAGGCTCTGTGATGACAGCCGGGAGGAGAACATGAGCAGGGTCCTTGCTGCCGGGCTTACTGGCGATGTCAGCAACCCTGAACTCACACCGAAGATTCAGAGTGCTGTCACCTTTTCTGTTGCTCACACATCCATCACAGTGAAATGTCAGAGGTATATGCAAATAGAAGAAGAGGAAGTTTCATTAGATGTGGCTGTAAATATTGAGGATATCTCTATATGGATATTAGCATTAGTTATTAGCATCAACATCGCACCCGATTTAACTGTTATCAGGCCATTAAATAGGCGTTATCAGTCGCTATGAGCACCGTAGATGTGGGTCAGTAGGGGTCTACGGTACGTTTTGAACACAAACAAAAAGGTTTCTTTATGTTTAGTCAACAAAACAACAACTTGAAAAAAAAGCACCTGACTTCCTCTTCTGCTCCTGTCATATTTAATACGGTCGCTAGAGGTCACTGTTGTGTTCTTTTATACCTTCTTTCGGTGAGCTACCATGTGAATAGATGATAAAACCTACTATTCTGTGTAGTAGGCCCCTACTGACCCACATCTATGGGGCTTATAACAACAGTCTAATCCGCTAAACGTCGCCACATCTCACCAAATAAACTGCCTGTAGGATTATATACACTAAATATTTCCCTATAATGAATATGACGTTTTGTTCGGTGAGAACTAAACGTGCTTCATACGTTACTTATTACCGAGAGACTGATGATAATACAGCTTCAAAGAACACAAAAGGTTGTGTGGGGGAAAGTGGTGCTATAAATATCTCCAACCCTTTGATGATCCAGGATCAGTGGCTGCGTTCACTGATCGAGTCGTCTTTGTGCTGGCAGACTGTACAGTGCATCGTGTTCCTCTATCACACAGTGATGAATTTCAGAATGAAACGTGCATCTTAATAAATCTTAGTCAGTAACATAAGTGTTTACATAGAACGGTATAAAGGAGGGAGAGGATACAAACACCAGCTTTGGGGCACACTCTCCAGCAATCACATTTCCTTTCTCGTGCTCTACTGTCAGGATATAGTGACTATTTGTAACTTTCAGAAATGCTTGTTAACAGCGACACCTGTGGCTGTGAAGTCAATGAAAGTCAGCGTCGGGCTCGCGCTTGCTCGCTCTAAATAGACATGAACGAGCATCGCTCAAAACAGTGAGGCGACACACGTCAGCTAAAAGCACAATATCACTCTATATTTCAGCTGCTTGGCAGTAATGTTAGCTGACCAGACCAAGGTCTCTCCATGAATCAATGCTGATCCTAGTGTTGGCTTTTCCTGCCTCAGCGCAGGCTGAGGCAGTGGGGCTGGGAAAAATAACTTTTCTATTTGAATCATATTTTCTCCAATTCCACCCACTGCTGCTTTAATGCAGACCTTGTCCTGATCCAGCCCGCTCTTGTGGCTTTTCTTTGCTTCAGATCACTTCACTTCCTGCCTTTGGGTGTTTTCCCGCCCTGAATAGTTGAACCTGTCCCTCGTTTGGTGCTGCTGTCACCTCACTTCCTGCTCACCTGCTCTCACTTCCCCAATCAGTCATTCACTACATATACCAGCTGCCCACTTTGTTCCTGTTGCGTTCCAGCCCGTCTTCCTGGAGTTGGCCTAGTGTCTAGTAAGTTAGTGCTTGGTGTTCCTGGTATTTATTCCCTGCTACCTGGTTTTGGATTTACCTACCTACTGGACTTCCTGTTTCTTTGTCAGTAAGTCATTGAGCTCTTCCTGCTGCCTCCTCATCTGTTGATCTGCATCTCCTGAGACCTTGAAATACCTTTTTTTTTTTTATAATTCAACTGCACACAAACTGTTAAAATCCTGCTACTCCTCCTTTCCTGTAGTAAAGAGTGTAGATTAACAGCAGGCCTATCTAGCTCTTCTAACACACATACAGCACTGGCAGCTACCGCTGGTAAGGATTTAAAAGCCCACCATGGCACCATGTAATTACTCTGAATATTACGTGTCATCCTAACTCCGGCATTAAAAGCATGTCAGGAGTCACCCTGTGCAGTTATAAAACTATTAACGCTCATTTGAATGTCTCTCTTCATCCCTCCTTTCCACCCTCTTTTTTACGTTTTTAAACCTTCCCGCATCCCATAATCCTTTCTTATCTCTCTTTTAGTTCATCACTCCTTGTTCGGTCTCCATACGTTCGGCTGTTGAGCAACGTGCAGCTAATGGGGGGGGGATCCATGCCATCATAAGTGAGTTTGTCTCTTTTCATGCTGTTTTAATGCTGCGAAATATCTCAACATCTAGCAGCTGGATTGGGATAGTTTGGACATTCATGGTTGCAAGATAAATTACTTTTTCATCTCACACTATCATCGGGTCAAATATTCATTTTCCCATCAGTCTCATCTGTATTTTGTGTCCAGTGCCTTTGTGTTTAGATGACACAATATCAGCCCGATTACAGCCCGACCCGGCATACGTAGGGTGTAGGGCTGGATAGGGAGCGGCGGTGGTCGTTGGGCACGACAATCAATTGTTTTATCCAGTGTAGTGCGTCATAGTGGACGCCAGCCGACACCGCATCTGGGACGCCTCACAACGTCCCGACAGAAACACTAGCAGGAGTTGGTTATTTTTGCATCATGAGCATCATACACACCATCATTGTTCGTTTACACTGTTGTTCCTGGAAGTCGGTTCCTATAGAGCACCTCGTGTCCTATCAAATTGACAAATCGTAACAGACAAAAACATTGTCTGAACTCTGCAAAACAAGCTTCACTAAAGATTGTGAACATGGTAAATGTTATTGACTTTATGCATTTAAGTGAGAAGGAAGTGCTCCAACTCCATGTTCTTGTCTTTCAGCTTCCCGTGTCACTTTATGTCCGCTGTCAGCTGGTCATCTCACTGTTATCAACCAATCAATCAACATTTCTTTGTATAGCCCTTTAAAACAACCAAGAGGTACCCAAAGTGCTTTACATTAACATCAAGAAATAACAGGAATAAAAACACAACATATCATTAAAAGCATAAGGAAAATGTCACAGCGCTACGAGGTATTAAAAGCCAATCTAAATAAAAATGTCTTGAGCTTAGATTTAAAAAGTACTAGGTCAGTGATGGTGCGTATATCAGGGGGAACCTGTTCCATAGTTTAGGAGCAGCGACAGCAAAAGCACGATCACCCCACAGCTTACACCTCGACATCAGATGACCGCAAAGCCCCGTTATGCTCGTGGAGAGTTAAAATCTCGGACCGATAAGGAGGCCGTTAATGGTTTTAAAAACAAACATCAAGAGCATAAAATGGATTCTAAAGCGAACTGGAAGCCAACGGAGTGAGTAAAGTACGGTGGGTAATGTATTCCTTTCTGGAAGTGTTAGTTAAAAAGGTGAACAGCAGCATTTTGCACAAGTTGGAAGCGTGAGGGAAGACTGGTTGAGACCAACATACAGTGCATTACAATAGTCAAGTCTGGAGCTAAGAAAGGCATGAATTATTGCGTTCTCGAGATCGTGCCGTTTGAGTAAAGATTTTTACTTCAGCCAGAAGACGAAGCTGCAGTCAATCTGTTTATCAAATTTCAAACAGCTGTCAAATGTCACCCCCAGATGTGTTATAGGCATGGAGACAGACTGGTGGTCAGAATTTGTTTGCATTTGTATTTTTATTATTATTATGTGCATTTAGCAATATGATATAACAGAAGTTGTCTGAGTATTGCCATTCAAGACATGTGCTAATACAATATGAATTCATCCAAAACCCAGCGGGCAGCGGAGACTCATTTGGTTTTAGTCACGACGTTACACTGCAGTCAGCTAATTATTACAAATTACAGAAGAAGACATACTTTATTGATCCCCGAGGGGAAAATACATTTTTCACTGGCCCAAAATACATACACACATGCACCAACAGGACCTGTACACATGGGGGGGATACCCATGGACAGGCCCGAGCAGTTGGGGGGGTTTGTGCCTTCCTAAAGGGCACGTCGGTAGTGCCCAGGAGGTGAACCGGCACCTCTCCAGCTACACACTAATATGATCGTCCTTTTAATCCAATATCTGTAGTGGATGTGATGATGTCAAGCCATAAGACCCCCTCAAAAATAAAATTAAAAAGTAAAGATTAGTCGGCTGTGAACCAGAAAGGTATATTTTCACTTGACGTCCCTGGCAGAAGTCGGGAGATAAAACCGTAAATGGAACAAACTCAAAAATGCTGCATAAGGTCAAAGCTAAGGTCATATTATTGTTATCTTACCCACTGAGCAAAGACACGTCCAAAAGACATCAATTTAACGTCTCTGTCGACCGTCCAAAAGATGTCCACTGAGGAGCCAGAATCAAAGTTTTTGTGACGTCTTTTTTTAAACGTCTTTTTAACGTTCAACTATTGATGTCAACCTGAGTCGCACGTCCACAGACGTCCAAAAGGTGTCCTAGTCAGACGTCTAGATATTGAACCTGTTTTGCTCGTCCACCAGATGTCCAAAAGGGGTCTGGACTGACGGATGTTATACAGTCATGATCTGAATGTCTTCCTGCCGTCACATGTCTGCTGGGTAACATTGTATGTCAGATTGTTGATGTTTAGCTCATAGCGCTGCTGCTGCATCTACAAGTACAGCCTCACACTCACCCCACATGGCCGTAGACTCTTAGTCATGTTTCAATCTCACCAGCGTCGACAGCGTCAGCCTGGGACTTGACCTTGCTCAGCCTCTCTCTCTCGCTCTCTCTCTCTCTCTCTCTCTCTCTCTACATGACCTAACATTACGATCCATCTGGTTTTAGATTGGTGTGGAAACTCCCTCAGGGAACTGGAGTCAACCAGTCAACCACCATCTCATGTACTCTATCTTAACATTACATTCTGCTGTTTTTCCAATGCAAGCAATTCCATATGCACTCACTGCACAAGTAAATCCCCCTCGAAGTGGTTTCACCCTCTAATGTGTGGATGTCTAGTAGCCTACATGACGACCGCTCCAGGTATAGGTGTTGCTGAACTACTTAGTTAAGTACTAAGTCTACTTAAGCATACAATTTTAAAATATATTAATAAGAAATGTACAACCAGAGATAATCACCAATCTATACAGCTGTGTCACTTTATTCATACGAGCAAGAATAGCAGCTTCAATTCTACGGCTCTACTTATTGTAATTATCGGAGCAACAAAGGTATGAACTGTGCAGCGGTGGAGGCAGTGCTTGAATAAAATCATGAAATAGAGCCAAGGTGTAATCACAACATCACAGAAGAGACGAACGCCGCTAACTCGCTCACTCACTCACTCACTCACTCACTCACTCACTCACTCGGCTCCTCCGACCAATCAGGCTCATTAAAAACCTGTTGGAAGGGCTCCTCTGCATTTTTAATGCAGAGTGAGCATTCAGGATTCTGCCAGATGTTTTATTCATTGTGCTTAAATATAAATGGCACAGTAATGAATGTTGAATGTGTTTCTAGACGTATTTGCTCCGTTGATTATGCAAGAGTAATGTGCACGTGTGTGTGTGTGCACAGATGGATAGGACGTAGTAAGGCATGAGGAAGTTAATATACTGTGTGTGCCTGCACGTGTGTTTCTGTGCCAGATTTCCACTAGAGTTGGCTGCTTTTCAAATAGTGAGCTAATGCACTCACTGGTATTAACATTAGTAAGGACACTGGGAGTCATAATTCATTCGGGGATAAAACTTTCTTAGGATTTCTTTTGATATTACCCTTAGCCTCCCGTTAATGAATGTCAGTGTTATATAATTATTTATCTGCTTTTTATCGTTAGCTTTCCATTTTCCAAATGATTTGACTGGTGAAAAGTACAAAGTAGACGATGAAGCCAACTAACTGAAGCCTTTCAACTCCACTTTTATTGTGATTCTGACGAATACCTGCATTGATATTGGCAGTCAGGAGCAGGCTGACCATCCGTATAGCACAAACCAGTAGTGGGTGTACCCGGCCCAGTATCCTGTGCCCAGTATATAGTGTGTAAGGGTCAGAACTTACGGCATATCATGCATCAACCTGTCCTGCAGGAGATCAGAGTTGGCGTCTGTCACAGACCTGAAATTTAAACCATGATCCGTCCATGACGTTGGGTTTTAGTTGTCTAACCCCTAACATAGTTTATTTGCAACAACTACAGTCGTTGCCTAACCTTAAAGTCCATCTAAAATCAAATTTAGTCATCCCTTTTTGTTGTTAAAAATAATGTCAACGTGTTTTTTTAAATTGTTATTAGTTTTTATCAGCCAGCCGGAGGGATCTGTCGGTGTCTGTGTTTGATTGACAGCAGCTGGCAGGCAGAATTGTCCTAAGTGAACTTTCTTGTCTCGTGATACAGTAAAGGCCTTTACACACCGGGGATGTGACGAATAAACTATACACCAAAATGCAAAATACACGCCTGCGGATATTATATGTCTGGGGGCTTTTATTGTGATAGGTCAGAACAGAAGAAATGGATCTGGTCTGCGCTGCCTTTGTCGAGGTTGAAAGGAGTACGGAGCCTTCGTGTTGTTGTTTCATAAATATAGGCGCAACTCAACCTGTTCTGCACAACTTGATTGGTTGATGCCTTGGTAAAGGCCTTAAAGGCTGGTCTACCAACACTGATATGAAAACAGAACAGTAGTGCAGGATGAGCCTGTGACTCTCGTGTTATTTGACATGCACGGTAAAATACTGTATGTCCAGGCCAAGCGGCAACCTCCTGAAGCCAAAGTACCTTAAACCTGCATTCTTTCTACCAGCCAGCAGGGGGCGACTCCTCTGGTTGCTAAAAGAAGTCTGATTGTATAGAAGTCTATGAGAAAATGATCCTACTTCTCTCTTGATTTATTACCTCAGTAAACATTGTAAACATGAGTTTATGGTCTCAATCTCTAGTTTCAAGTCTTCTTCAATACAGCATGATGTTCATTTAGTAAATTATGGTCCCATGTAGAGTCAGATAGACCATAAAGCAGGGGATACTTTAGGGCGGGGCTACCTTGTGATTGACAGGTTGCTACCACGGCTTTGTCCAGTCTGGGTTTTTGACCTCGAACGTGTGTTTTCAGGTCATGAAAGTTAACATTTTGGTCACCTAAAACTGTCTCATTCAGTGTTGGATTGTACTTACTGAATCTCCACTCTCTCGCGACACTTCTGGTTGCAAAAAAAAAGTCCACAAACCAATAGGTGACATCATGGTGACCATACTGTAAATCCACTTCTTTTATGCAGTCTATGGTTCAGGCATCATTTTCTGTGAGCTCCAGCACGTCTATGTGTATTTGAATTATATTACAGGTTGCTCTGAGGGAGAGTAAAACTATTTAATACGGTACTTTTTATATGACAACCCTCGCTGTAGCCTGCAGTTACGTTATGAGAGAATAAAAGCATGAGCTCCTCGGCTTCCTACTTTTCTGAAATAACATTTGCTGAACTCCCGTGTGGATGAGAGAGAGGATGAGGAGCACAAAAGGGGATGAATGGAAGAGAGGGGGACTACAGTATGATTCAGCATGTGGGTGTTTGTGTGTTTTGGTGGTTGGAGACCTGTTCACCCCCGGCTTCAGTGACATTATTGTTCCGCAGTGATCCATCAGATTCGGAGGCCAAATAACTGCAGTCGCACTCTCTGTCAGTGCCTACACGGTCGCTTTTTATTGTAGCCACAGAATATGAGCAAGCGCATAAAAAGCACACATACACAAACATATATCAGAGGTGTTAACTCAAGCGTAGCGGTGTCAGACCTCAGCTCAGCCTCTAAACAACCAGGCTTATGAACACTGGGGCCCTAAGTAATAACCAAAAGCCTTTCACATACCCAGGAGCTTTGCTTGAAACCTTGTTTATGTTTAGCCAGTAGCAGCTGTTGTTGTTACAGCGATGCACTCGGAGGCCATTAGCAAAGGCAAGCACATAATTGTACCTGTGAGATCCTTAACAAGTAATCTTCAGCGCTGGCTCTCAGGACTAAGAAAATACTAGATCAATACTGCAGAGCTTAACACATATATATCCACTATAGCACAACCTCTTTGATGCTCAGAGGAACCCGGCGTTCTGCAGATATCTGCTCACTTAAGTGCATTTCATGTCAAACCTTTGGGCGAATTGTCACACCATAATAATATAATGCACATTAAAAGTAATTTCAGCCATGAGCAGGAAGTAATGATTCGGGCATTAGTCTCTTTGCCACCAGCAGGGAGCTACAAGCAGCACTATAGTGTGTGAAAAGCAAGCTTAGAGTCAGCGGTACCTGAATGTTATAGTGGTTTTTGTACCGCTTCAACTTATTTTGCATATTTAAAGTATTTTGTGCAAACCAGTAATGCTTGTAGGTCTTAATTTTCATTGCTATACTGTATTTGATCTAAAGACAGATACACAACACATTTAACTGGATCTACTTCTAAAAATGTGTTCACAGGACCTCTGTGATTATCCAGAGTTCGGAGCACATGCCCATCCCGAAAGGCCGATTTCTTGACCCCCAGGAGTGCTGCTCGCAGCGTTGCGGAGGACCGCGGTATGGCTGCTTGTCACCCGCCAACTGTGAAGTTGATTGGATGAACGGTTCTCGAGATATGTGAAGGGCATATAGTTCAAGTTCTAGTTAGATGATGCTGCTACAGCGCCACCTATTGGCCAAATGGCACCAAATTTGCCATGGTCACTCAAGCATCATATCTACACAAGTCCACCAAATGTGCTTCCAATAGAACAAAGCGTTCAGGAGATATGACATTTTTTGTAGCCTTGCCCATAGCACTTAAGCAAACTTTGAGGGCCAGCTATAGCAAAACTGTATGGAACACCTAGCTTGCTCCAGAGATGTTTTGTACCAAATTTTGTGTCCATTGCTCAAAATGTGTGGGAGAAATAGCAAAAAAATAACGCTCTGTCCACACTGGGAACGTCAGCAGCTGGTGGCAGAACCTGTTGTTTTTTTATTTCAGCGTCGATGTCGACAGGTTAGAGCAGCCACACAGCATGGCTCGGCTGCATGTCAGTGATCTATTGACAATATATTGACATCATACCAGCAACATTACTACAGTTTCAATGTCTGTATCTGTAGAATATGTCACGGACATGAAAAAAAGTAAAGATTTATTGTTAAATCAACACTTCCTGCTTTCATTTAATTTTGTAAACCCGAGGCTTTTATTCTGAAATATTTGCAGGACAGTTTTGTAGAACATGCAGTGACTTGCAGGGCTCCATGAATGAATAAAGTACGGGGGTTTTTAATTGTGAATTATTACTATTATTTACAATAATAGAGCACACGTACGCTTCTTAACCTTTCTCTGTCTAAAATAAATATAAAATACATTTATAATGAAATGGCCATCATGAAAGACAAACTCTATGTAGAAAGAAAGAGCTGGCAGCAGCAGAAACGCTGCCGCTTGTGAAACACGCAGCCGTTCAGCGAGGCAGCCGCCATGCACGCTCTGCTGACATTCCACGTGTGGACAGAGCGTAACATTTGGACCCGATTCAACATGGCGGAAAATCAATCTTGACGCAAATGGGCGTGGCTTATATGGATAGATTGGATCCACAACATCCAGGAAAAATACAAGAATTTTGTTTCTGACACTTCTGGTTAAAAAGTTACAGGCCAAAACGTAAAGCTCCTTGTTATAACGCCACCATCTGGTCACATTGCATCACATTCTGGTCCGTGCTTCATACTTAGATGAGTTGGATGAACTGACCCTTAAACCTAGCACCTGCTGTGTGATGATGTAATAATGAGTAGATTCCTGTAATGATATAAAAGATGTAAGAGATCAAAGTCTGCATTCGTCCCTGTGAGTTTTTTTTTTTCAACAACAACCTGGTTTTTGTGCACTTCAGTGAGACATTTTTCAACATTACAGAAACACGTTTTGGGTCGTGAGCGGTCTTACTTGACTTTGTCTCTGAAACATTTACTGGTTTTGATCATTTTCTCGTTCAAACAAAATCAAGACGCACACAACAACAACATCAACAACAACAATGGCAAGAAGATGATGCATTCTCCAAATATAGAACGTCGACTCTATCGAGCTGCCAGTGTTAAAAATAAAAAAACATTAACATCAGTCAGTGACTTTCTTCTCTCTGACAGTAAGGCGCCTTTGCGTGCCTCTGCTATAATTACATATCCACTAAAACACATTTCACCTCTGACCCTGCAATGATTCTCTGCCGAGCAATAACAACAATCCTCCCGACACCGGTAACATCTCAAATTAGGTATAAATAAACCAAACACTGGAGCAGTTTTATTCATATTTAAGTGTAATTTCATAAAATACAAATAATGCAAATCACACTCAAGTATTAAACAGTAATATAATGTGTTATTGTGGTTTCAAATCTCTCTTTTTGAGCTCGTCTGCTCCAGAACTCAAACAGAGATGGATGTTAATTCGAAGGGTGATTTGCATTAAAATCAGACTCCAAATATTTGCATGAGTTTTTCATCTCCCCTTTCACTCACTCGCCTTTATTGGATTTTTACTTTCTTTACATCATTTTCTTTCATGCATTCTTTTATATATATGTGCAGTCAAGTAAGCTAATATACTCACACAACACACCACTATACTGCCAGATCTGATCTATCTGATACCATTAATCCCCACATGGGTTATCGTTGTGTGAAACATCCTCCAGCTGCAGTTGATCCATTACATTGTCCGTGTGTGTGCTACTGTGTGTAGGCTATGTGTTTGTTTGTGCATGCATGTTTATTTGCACATGTGAAGAATGTATGTTTAGATTTTATTAAAAGTATTGTGTGCAGCATTACTTCACTCATAGACGTGTGAGATATCAACAGGAGAAACTGGCTTTGTGGACTGTTGATTTCATGTCATTTTTATGCCGCTATGGAACACAAATGCACGTAACAAACCACTGATCTGTAATACTGCAGAGTATTGTGGCGGTGCTGAAAGATTTATTTCATAACGTGTTAAGAATTGAAGGTTTAATGTCTTTTTACTTGTGTGGATAGATCATTTTGTACAGCCAGTTTACTGTCTTCCTGGTTGTGTGTGTGTGTGTGTGTGTGTGTGTGTGTGTGTGTGTGTGTGTGTGTGTGTTTGTGTGTGCGCGTGCGCGTGTGTGCGTGTGCGCGTGCATGTGACCATCAAGATTCAAGAGTTTTATTTGCCATTTGCACCGACAGCAAGTATATCGGGAATTCTGAGCAGTTTACACCGAGTCAGCTTTAAGAAAAGAAAAAGTAGAAGGTAATTACAGTAAAATAAGTAGCACATTCAACTCAACACAATAAATAAATAATTAATTAAAGCATAAAACGCTCTCAGTGTAGTCAGTAAATAAACTAAACTAACCTCTGCATAGGAACGATACCCCCAGAATAAAAATATATATATATATATATATGCTCCATGACCATATTAAAAAGAACTTGTAGCTCTCATAAAAATATATATTTTTTAAAGATAATAGAGAGGATTGCACAGTGGAATGCAGCATATTGCACTGCATTTCAGTCCATTTTGGTTCACTGCGTGTCAGTAATGGTATGGAGGTGAGGTGTGGGGTATTTGTGTCCCTCTTTAATGTCCTTTGCAGTCTCTTTGTAGCTGGGAAGAAGCTGTTGTGAAAGCAGAGGTGCTCTGTGAGTGGAGATGCTCTCTGGCCTGCGGTGCCTCAGGTTGTATCCTGATTCCCTCCACCTGAACAGAGAGAGAGAGCTGGGTGGTGTCTCTGTGCCCTCCTCCTGTAGCGCTGGGTGGATATCGTGTCCGTGGAGGGGGAGGTTAGAGCCGATGATTTTCTCTGCAGTTTTTATGACTCGCTGCAGCGTTCCCAAACCACACCGTGATGCCGCTGGTGAGGATGCTTTCAACAAGTCCTCGGTAGGCCTTATATTGTACCCGCTTCTCTGAGTTGTGCTCCGTATATAACAGGCCATGTTTACATTAACAACCGTAAATTTGAGGACAAAAATGTCCCTCTCTGTCAGCCTTTGGCTGCATCCACTGCTGGACTTTTTTCCCAACCCCCTCCACACCGATAAGAGGTTGTAGCACTTACTTACTTTACTTAGGCCTTTTACCAATCCTGGGGAATGTTGATGGATGTCTGCACTTTCTTGGTGGTCATCAGGTTGTAGCACAACACCGGATTAAGTTCAATGACGTGCGCAAAAAAAAAAAAAAAAGTGCTTCAGCCATTACCACGTTGTTGAAAACCATTAAATAAATCCTATTACAGCCATTAAACTAAGGTGGTGGCGTATGATACCAAGCTATGATCTACCTGTGTAATATTTATGGGAATTAATGGGGAAATTCACTCTTTAACCCTCTTAGACCCACAATACACCCGTTTTTAGGGGGGTACAGTGGGTCTTTAGGGGGAGATAGCAGGTCAACAGTAGATGTCACATAGAAGTGGTGTACATCATCTGAAAGCTGAGAACCTGAAGATTAATATGAGATACTGCTCAGCACTGTGTGTCAAGTTGTTCTAGTCAAAAATCAGCCTGAAAACAGAGCCATGAGGAGGTGCAGAAGTCTAGTTATCTCTCAGAACACTTGAATCACAATACATTGAAAGGTTATTAAGGAATTGTTTGCCCAATTATGCCAAAAATATATACTGCCTACTGCCACTTTAAATAATGATTTTCTTGGAAAGTTATAAATATTTCAGTACGAGGACTTAAAGAGCCATAGCAACAAATTCAGCTTTAATCAAGTTATGTCAATATTATTAATATTATATTAAAAATAATCAGGAACGATTCATGAAGAAAGTAGTCTTTACAGATATCTCAGTACTAATCTTATTGTAGAACCAAAGTAACTTAAATTATCGAATATATTCATTAATTAAGAGTTGAAATGCTCCTTCATTAATTAGTAGTTAGTTCCTGATGTTCTTAACTTACTACCCAGGATTCAGTAGTTATGTATTATGCATCACACGGGCTGATTTAACCTCCCCGTCCTGGCGCTACTGCTCCCTGTTGCATCGTGACTAACCTTTACCTCTCTCCCCCTGCCTGGAGAACTGACCTTCCCAGAAGGCCGTGCACCATCAGCCCACCGCCAGGCCTGTCATGCTCCACTTGAGGCTCATCACGCCACGGACCCCAGCTGACAGGCTGTCGTGGCCGCAGACCTCGCTGTCCTCTTAGAAGGACATGAAGGTGTTTAAAAAAAATAATCCTCTTTCTAACTAAATCCTTTTTATGCATTTTAGCTCTCAACAGTTTCACTACAAATAGAAAATATGCATCAGAGTCACAAACAAAGTAGAGCTGTATTCATACACCTTTTAATAAATCAAATGGGAGATATTAAGTTTTGCAATGAGGGACTTTTATATAATTTATTTATATTATGAAAATGTTACATTTTCTTATTAGATTTTCTTAATATTTAATTTAGATGCTCAATAAAAATAACCAAACATTGCGGGGAATGTGTGTTTCATAGAAGTGGTGTACATCATCTGAAAGCTGGGAACATGAAAACTAATTTGAGATGCTGCTCAGCACTGTGTGTCATGCATCAGAAATAAACATGAATTAATTAATAATTTAAAATGAATTTTAAAAGTGTATAGGGGTTTAGAACGTTATGATAGAAGTATATGATGTCCATCCTCATGCTCTATTATGTCTCATAAATTGTTGCAGCATTTTTTGGGTTGATACCATTTGTTACACAGATTTGGTGCTAAATTTAACCATTTTTTTTTACCACTGGAGAATTGATAAAAATGATCAATAATCCCTCCAAAATACCACATTAAGACACCAAGACCTTGAGGAACACCATAGAAAAAGCCATGCTGTGATTTGGGATCAAAAACTATTTGAATTTTAGAGATTTCTGCAAGAATTGCATTTTTCGGCGATTTGGATGGCGAGCACTTCTGTTTTGTAAAACTGCTCAGAAACCCCCTTATTGTCAATCTAGCTAGGAAAACCATCCATCCTCTGAATGCTCTAGGTCTCTAGTCTGATCCATCCATCCTCTGAATGCTCTAGGTCTCTAGTCTGATCCATCCATCCTCGGAATGCTCTAGGTCTCTATTTTGTGGCTGTAAAGTTTCATGAGGCTGTGATTATCCTAGAGGTCACCACAGGTCATTTTATACAGAGAGGTCAAGTTTAAAAAAAAAAAATGGTCTCACTACAATGAAATGTCTCCTATGGGGACTAATATCATCACACATGAACACAGTTGGGCTCAAGTCACTGCATGTGATTATCATAAATTGGGCATGTCTGTAAAGGGGAGACTCGTGGGTACCCATAGAACCCATTTTCATTCACATGTCTGGAGGTCAGAGGTCAAGGGACCCTTTTGAAAATGGCCATTCCAGTTCTTCCTCTCTAAAATTTAGCCCAACTTTAGCATGAGAGGGTTGGTACCAATGGATTTGGCTGTGAGACCCTCACTGAGTGTTTTAAATGAATATTGCAAAGATTACTCATCAGTGCCAGCTATGGTTACGGTGACGTGTTTGCCCGACGGCAGATTGGATGACAAAAAAGTCCCACGTTCGTAAAGCACCTTTCACCTTATCTCGCCTAAGGCTGCATCACATGTACAGTATATAATGTTCTCCAGGTTCTACCAGGGAAGAAACATTAAAATTTCAGGGAGGAATAACCTCTCAGAGTGCCCACATAAATATTTAATGTGCTCTATTTCTCCATGCGAGGCCTCCAGTGTGTGTGTGTGTGTGTGTGTGTGTGACGTGCAGACTGTAATTACCTCGCTGCTGCAAAAACACCAATAGAGGAAGAGAGGATGAAAGAGAGGGCAGAGCGGTAGGGGAGGAAAAAAGTCAGACTACTCAGAAAAACATGATTATGATAATTTACACTGTTGAAGGGGCATTGTAAAGGTTTCAACTCCCTTGCACTGTAATTAGATGGAGGCACGTGTGCACCCGTGGGTTCCACACACACACATCTGCACACACAAATATAAGGCTCTCCCTTTCTTTCTCTCTTGCTCTCGCCGTGTTTCACACAACTTAGATGAAAAACTGTGGATGGGTTTTGAAAGACAGACAGGTAGTCGAAGGACACACAATAAGGAAGCTCGGTGTGTGCAGAGTGATGCCAGTCATCCAAACAGTAATCCATATTGTTAGAAAATCTCCAGTCTGCATCAGACCAGTCTACCTCGCCTACTGTATCCCACAATGCAAAGCGCTTGACCACTACAGGCTACGGTTACAACAACAACAACAGCCAAAAACGCCTCATTTTTTTACATTTTTGTAGCTAT
This sequence comes from Sebastes fasciatus, assembly GCF_043250625.1. NCBI lineage: Eukaryota > Metazoa > Chordata > Actinopteri > Perciformes > Sebastidae > Sebastes > Sebastes fasciatus. Next base: position 32,201,347 of record NC_133807.1, on the reverse strand, counting down.
TTCATCACTAAATTCACTTCTGAACATTTCTGAGGCGAGAATTCAACTGTGTAGATTTAGAATATTGACAGTTTTACGATATTAGATGGTGAATCGAACATTTGATAGATAGATAGAAAGATACTTTATTGATCCCGAAGGAAATTTAGGCATCTAGTAGCTTAAACAACACGCCCCAAACATTTTGTTAATCTGAAAAATGTCTGACAGAAAAGTCTGAAAGATGTCAAAAAAAAATGTCGGAAGAAATAAAGTCTGAAGAAATGTCTGACAAAAAAGTCTGAAAAATGTCTGACAAAAAAAGTCTGAAAAATTTCCGGAAAAAAATGACAAAAAAATGTCGGAAGAAATAAAGTCTGAAAAATGTTGAAAAAAAATGTTGGAAGAAAAAATGTTTGACAAAAGTCAGAAAAATTTCTGGAAAAAAAATGACAAAATTTTTTTCGGAAGAAATAAAGTTTGAAAAAAGTCTGAAAAAAAGTCCATAAAAAAAAATGTCTGAAAAAAAGTCTGAAAATAAAGTCTGAAAAAATTCTGAAAAAAAATGTCTGAAGAAATAAAGTCTGAAAAAAGTCAGAAAAAAAAAAATCCATAGAAAAAATAGTCCAAAGAAAAAATTGTCCAAAGAAAAAAATTCAAATTTTTTTTTTGAAAAAAAAGTCTGAAAAATGTCTGACAAAAAATCTGAAAGATGTAAAAGACAATGTTGGAAAAAAATAAAGTCGGACATTTTTTTGAAAAAAAGTCTGAAAAAGAAAAACTGAAAAATGTCAAACAAAATGTCGGAAGAAATAAAATCTGAAAAAGTCTGAAAAAAAGTCCATAGAAAAAAAAGTCTGAAAAAATTCTGAAAAAAGTCTGAAAGATGTCAAAAAAAAAATGTTGGAAAAAATAAAGTCGAAAATCTTTTGAAAAAAGTCTGAAAAAAAGAATCCATAGAAAAAAAATGTCCAAAGAAAAAATTGTCCAAAGAAAAAAATTCAAAATTTTTTTTGAAAAAAGTCTGACAAAAAAGTCTGAAAGATGTCAAAAAAAAAATGTTGGAAAAAATAAAGTCGAAAATCTTTTGAAAAAAGTCTGAAAAAAAAAATCCATAGAAAGAAAAGTCCAAAGAAAAAATTGTCCAAAGAAAAAAATTCTAATTTTTTTTTGAAAAAAGTCGGAAAAAAAAGTCTGAAAGATGTCAAAAAAAATGTCGGAAGAAATAAAATCTGAAAAAGTCTGAAAAAAAGTCCATAGAAAAAAAAAGTCCAAAGAAAAAATTGTCCAAAGAAAAGAATTCTGAATTTTTTTTTGAAAAAAGTCGGAAAAAAAAGTCGGAAAAAAAATGTATGGAAAAGAAAGACTGAAAAATGTCAAAAAGAAAAAGTGGGAAGAAATAAAGTCGTAAAAAATTCTGAAATTTTTTTTTCGGAAAAATAAATGTTTTACTAAAAAGTCTGAAAAATGTCTGGAAAAGAAAGACTGAAAAATGTCAAAAGAGAATGTCGGAAGAAATAAAGTCTGAAAAAAGTCCGAAAGATGTCAAAAAGAAATGTCGGAAAAAATAAAGTCTGAAAAAATTCTGGAAAAAAAATGTCGGAATAAATAAAGTCTGAAAAAATTCTGAAAAAAATGTCGGAAACAGGCCATGTTGAGACCGAAGACGAGGAATGCTCCATTCACTCATTAAATCACTGTGGATTTTAATTCTCACAGGGCTGTTCATAACCTGAGGTCATTTTTTAGCATGCACTCACAGGGAGGTGAAAGATGACACAATCGTCACTGACAGACATGCAGTCCACAAAGAGTGCTGACATGGACAGTTTGTATGGGGTTTAAATCATTGAGATGTTGTGGTTATAATTACATTACCCCACCAATTCCCTGTAAAACATGTCTACCAAAAATGATCCTTTTTTCCACTTAGTCCTGCCTCTATGGATGCATCTGTTCGGATCCATCAGCTGGTTCAAGGAGGAGGAATACAATATGGAGATAAAGAATAGGAAATGTAAGATGGGATTTGTGGGGATAGAGGAGAAAAGGGACACGGAGGTTACCTATAACTGTTGAACGTTAACTCCTCTTTGTAATTTATTCCTCTTATCTCCTTCACCCCCCCTACACTCCTTCACTTATCTTAAGATAAGCATTTCTTGAGAGACAATTTACCACTTGAGTGGTTTCTCTACGCAGGCGTAAGAAGAGGGCAGAGGTTGGAGAGTATGGAGGGATTATAACAACGTTGGTGTCTTATTCTCTCCTCGTGGTTATGAATATAATAAATCTATATATATGGGTGCATACACGTCACAAATGAAAATCCCTTCAAACAAGGAAAAAAAAGAAAAAGTTTAAGTTTTATCCTGCATTTTTTGTTTTGGGCCACTTGTACAAGTTGCTGATGTACATATCCAGCAGTTCATTTAAGGTTGTGTTTCTGGTCACCAAAGCCAAATCTTTCTCTCTCTTTTAGCTCTTTTTGTTGGTCTCTACCAACTCCTGAGGGAAATATCCGGCTCTCTAGCTGCTAAATGCTCCACTGTGTTCACCAGCTAGTCGCCAATGTTGTCAGTCTGCTGTTTGGTGGTTTATCAGAGCTTTTAGTTGAAAACAGCTGCTTGTTGCGGCCAAAAACAATGTTATGAGAGCAGTGAGAGTGAACCAAGACAGCAAAGTTGCGGGCCGGACAGCTAAACGATGAGCTGAAACTCCCTATGAAGCTCCACAAACATCACTTCAAACCTACTTTGATCAGACAGTGATTGCACATCATGCTTCGTTTATTCAGGGCAGAAACGTAATGAACTAAAACAGCGACCCGGTAAACTGCTCTGCTAACTCACTGATGCAAACTTCTTACTTTCACACATGGAAGTCTTCCACCGGGTTTTTGAAAGTTTAAAAGGGCCTGAGGGGTTGGATGGAGTTGGCTTGAGAGCAGCCAGGAAGGCAGGTCACAGTATATAAAAGAGCAGTGGCATGGGAATAGATCACATTTCCACTGCCACCATGTCGAAGGTACAAGATGCCAGCGAAGTCCTGATTGATTCTCAAATGAATATTTCTGACTGGTGGACCAGACCAGCTGCTTGTTGCTAGTGTTATATTACATATGACAAGAGGAGCTGACAACAGGCTCTTGGGACCCAAACTGTCACCAATATGACAGGTGCACGCTAGAATGGAATGAATATAAGGACGTAGGAGTGGCATTTTTTCCACTAAAGTGACAGTAAGAGGCAACACTTTGTAAAAAAAAAAAAGTAGCTGTATGCAACCTTGCGGTTAATGAGAGCAAGTATGAAAACAGCTTACAAGAATGAAACGGACTCATTTAAACTCGTGCAGTGGACACATCACCCTGTTCATCCAAGCGTCAGGAATTAAACACTGTAGGAGAAAAATATTGAAAAAAAAAAAATGCAGAAGAATGAAGTTCTCTAGCTACTACTTTGAATGAGGTTCAGCCACACATCATTAGAGGTACTGTAGAATGAATCCAACAGCTGCATCTACAATCCAACGATGTATTTCTGTCATGTAAAATTAATGAACTCCCGTCAGAGTGCGATGCGTTCACTTAGAGATGCACTGATGCTGTTTTTCAAAACTAGTCTATCAGAGTACTTCATTACGTGGATCAATGCAGAGCACCCATCCAAGTGCCTTCGTTCGTTCTTGCACATTGTGAGAATAGTAGCGCAAGAGACTGCCTATGCACTGACAAACCAGACTAAGGAAATACCTGTTCCCATTTTAAAATATTTAAGATGAATTGACAGACTATCAGCACATTCAAATGAAGCTTCTGTAGTAATAACAATAGCCTTTAAGCCTGAATAATGGCCTCCTTTTCTCCAACATACAGACATTTTTTCCATACAGCAAAACATATTTAATTATTTAAAGAATGCGATTAAAAGTATTAAACATGTGGTATGTATAGTCTAAAGCAGGGGTCTCCAACCTTTCTTCCTCTGAGAGCTAATTTGACAAAATGAAAGTGGTTGAGAGCTACACACAAAGCACCAAGTTGTACATCACCAATAGCAGACGTCATTTCTGTCTTACTTTCATGGCCCTTTAATAACATTGCAGCCACCGCAGTCATCGCTTTTATTACAATCAGTAAAGGGATTTTTGTGCTTGGTTAGGATGTGCGTCACTTTAAATGAAGCCTCTGCTGCAGCGTTGGCCTTCTAAAAAGAGACCGTCGTCTTTTAAGCGTTGTTTTTGGCTCCTTTACCTTCTCCGTTCGTAAACCGCTACCAGCCAGAAAGTCCCATGAAAAGTTGTCGTGGACTTTGATGAAGTGCCGTCTGACACGCTTGCACCGCAAATGAGACACACATGTGAATAGTATATAGTATTTTCTGCTTTTTATCAGCCTGGCTAGTTCCTGCGGTCATTGTCAGATCTGGTGTACGCTTGCTGGTCTGCTAACATCGCCTGATGTTACTGCGTCGCTGATGTCATGAAATTTGAAAGCGGCGCAACTTGTTTAATTGCCGGCCGATTGGTAAATAATCATTTTGTGTCAGAAGGGGGCGCAATGTCTGTGAATTTGATTGGATAGATATTTAAACTAGTTTACAATGTGACTTTGTGTTATCAAATTTATGTCCATATTCTTGTAACCTTTAGTGAGCCACTCAGACACAGGCAGCGAGCTACTTGTTTACCCCTGATGTAAACAGTCCTTGTACAAAGCATGAGTATAAGCACAAATATATGTCCTCGGGTGTCAGTGCATATATATTTAGTGTCATAGCACCTCTTTGAAAGGAGACGTTTTATGCTCATTTTCAGGTTTATGCTTACTCATACTCATACTCTCTGTCTGAATATATCAGTATTCAACCTCGGTTTGAAACGCTCCATTTTGGCGCCTGTCTCTTTAAGAACCCCCCTCCTGAAAAAGCCCAGTCTGCTCTGATTTGGCTTGCGAGAAAAATATGGTGCACCTTTGCAAAGGTAGTTCCATAGATTGTCTACAAGAAGTGGACGTAGTCACCGTGACATCACCCATTGGTTTGTGGAGGCCTTCAGCTCGGCATTTTAGCCATCACCATCTTGGCTTTTTTGCAACCAGAAGTGATCGAGAGGGTGGAGCTAAGTACAACCGAACGCGGAATAAGACATTTTTAGGTGACTAAAAAGGTTATATTTAACTTTGATGAACTGAAAACACACTGTGAAAGGGTTAAAGTTGTAATATGAAAACACGGACAACCCACAGACTGGACAACGCAGTGGTAGCGGTACCTGCTTTATGGTCTATTTGACTCTAAATGGGACCATAATTTACTAAATGAACATCATGCTGTATTGAAGAAGACTTGAAACTAGTGATTGAGACCATAAACTCATGTTTACAATGTTTACTGAGGTAATAAATCAAGAGAGAAGTAGGCTCATTTTCTCATAGACTTCTATACAATCAGACTTGTTTTTGCAACCAGAGGAGTCGCCCCCTGCTGGCTGTTAGAGAGAATGCAAGTTTAAGGCACTTCAGCACTTAAACTTCACTTCTCAGACCTGGAGGTTGCCGACTAGTTCTCAAGTTGTGGGCGATTTATTGCCAAAATCCAAATGGCCTGTTGAATCGCATGTTTTGTCATATAGGCAGCCCACAAAAAACTGACTGGGTCGTCTTATTTCACAGTTTGTGGGTAGGCACTACAGATACCCAAATATATGTGCACAAGCACTGATATTTTTCATGATATGTCCCCTTTGAGGAATGCCTGTGTAGAACACAGATGTAATAGTAAAATCCTTTCCGGAAACCAGTCATTGGAGGGTAGTCAGCCATCACAGTATAAAGGGAAAGAAATGAAATGAGATGGGAATAAATTGAGGGCTGTAAAGGAGGGGAGCCTGAGAGGTGGGGAGGCAGAAGGAGAGCTGCTCTGTGTAGAGAGTGTTAGTTTTAATTTAACCTCTATGGCTCGGTACAGCAGAGGGCAGAAAAACGCTGGGAGAGATATAAAGACTGATGGTGTTTGGTGAGCACAGACCCAGATATCATACATCATGTCATATGGATATTACAACATGCCAAACCAAAAAAGTGTGCGTGTGCGTGTGCGTGTGCGTGTGCGTGTGTGTTCATAATTACACAATCCCTTTTGTTTTGGTGTTAACTTCAGTCAGTCTGTGTTGCTTTTAAAGTCTTGAGCATGGACCCAAGCTGTTGCCTAGCAATGCAAGCCCATTGACACAGCGTCAGTTAATTTGGCGATCTGTGGCTTCTCTGAGAAGCACTCTATAGGAATGCTTCTCCTTTTATCCTTCCTCAACTGTTAAAATTCAATGTATTTTACATTTACGGCAGTGACACAGCCGATTGGACTGTTATCAGGGCATTAAACAGGCGTTATTAGTCGCTATAAGCCCCATAGATGTGGTTCAATAGGGGCCTAATACCCCCACTAGTAGGTTTTATCATGTATTCACATGGTGAAACCAACAATGTGTAGCTGTCCTTGTGTCTGTAGTTATTTCAACCCAAAACAAGATGTTAAAAAAACTTAACCCTAAAGAAGTTGTAGTTTTATTGCCTTAACCTACAGTAGTTGTAGTTTTTTTGCCTACACCTGAAGAAGTTGTAGTTTTATTGCCTAAACATAAAGAAGCTGTTTTTTTCCTGTTGCCTAAACCTAAAGAAGTTGTTGTTTTGTTGCCTAAACCTAAAGAAGTTGTAGTTTTATTGACTAAACCTAAAGACGTTGTAGTTTTATTGCCTTAACCTAAAGAAGTTGTAGTTTTATTGCCTTAACCTACAGCAGTTGTATTTTTTTTTTTGCATAAACCTAAAGAAGTTGTAGTTTTGTTGCCTAAACATAAAGAAGCTGTCGTTTTCTTTGTTGCCTAAACCTAAAGAAGTTGTAGTGTTGTTGCCTAAACCTAAAGAAGTTGTAATGTTGTTGCCTAAACCTAACTACAGAAGTTGTAGTGTTATTGCCTAAACCTGAAGAAGTTGTAGTTTTGTTGCCTAAACCTAAAGAATCCTTTTTGTTTGTGTTCAAAATGTGACATTTCATTCAGTTTTACATGTTAGAACGTGTTGCTTTTAAGTTTCACTTTCACTTTTACAACAGTAGGCATATTAGGCCCCTAATGATCCACATCTATGGTGCTTATAGCGACTGATAACGTCTATTTAATGGCCTGATAACAGTCGAATCGGGTGAATGACTTCAGTGCATGTATTGGTTATAATACTTTTTTTGTGTACCAGAAAAGCGTTCTGCTTTAGATTCAAAACTGCATCAGTCTCTTACTAAGTGAAGTCCTTGGCAATCCGAGGGCGGCGTGCTTCGTCAGTCTGTTGTCATCGACATGGACCTGCATTGTGAATATGAGCAAGCCTGCAAACACCAGCATGTGCGTTGTATAAGAATTACCTCACATGCACCCAATAACACTAGTACTAGTCAGTATATATACACAGATAATGGGCTTATGCAAGCCGAAGCAAACTGTCAAACTGTTGGTCAAGTCACACATAACGTAGGATGAGTGTCTGCAAATGTGCCGACTGGGTCAAGGTGTTTGACATCAGCAAGAGTCTCTGAAGTCTTACTTGTAGTTTGTAGTTTTGCAGGACACATGCCATGTGTACACACACACACACACACACTCACGCACACACACACGCACACACACACACATGCATACACACTGCAGGCCAGAAGGATCAGTCATGGACTCCCCATCCCCAGAGCATGTCTGTGTTGTAGGAAATGCATTGCGACAGGGAACCTGACTCACCACCGCACCCGAGGGAGCTCGGCATCAGCGGCGAGCCCATGCAACCGACCGCTCACAGCACCAAATCTCCTTTCGGAGAGGAAACGGCACCCGACGCGCAGTCATCCCACGACTGTCAGCGTCAATTACGGTGACTTTTTCAAATCATCTTCATGCTTCAATTCATCTTGCTGAACTGGAGCTGAATTGTCATCATCAGTTATGGTCCCGCGGGTTTGAGTGAAAGCGCACCACTATCAGGTTTCTTTGATGGCAGTGAATAAAAGTGGGAATATTGAGTTAATAAGGGGGTTTACATTAATAATCCGTATCTTAATGTACGTCCCTCTGTGGCCTAGTGTCAGATGAAACAATTAACAGTGTTTGTTGGGCCTATCCCGTCAGTCGTGTGTGTGTCACACGTGTCAAATGTAATAGGATCAGTTTTGCATGTTAGATGTTCTCCAGGCTTTTACTTCTCTGTCCTGTGGGAGCCGGCGAATCCCAAGAGAAGTTCTTTCAAAGGCGTGCCACTTTCAAAGGCAATGGCATTTTGTAAATCTGTCTCTATGCAGATCCTCCCCCCCCCTCCCCCTCCCCCTTTACACATTGATTTAAGTTTGAAACCACAAAGTTTCCCAGGGTTTCAAAACATTAGATGTATTTTTATGTCCATGTTTGTATACTTGCACTAAACGGGGACGCTGCACCCGATTCAACTGTTATCAGGCCATTAAGTGAGTGTTATTGCTTGCTATGATTATCATAGATATGGATCAGTAGGGGCCTATTATATTGTAAAAGTGAAAGCGAAACTTGAAAGCAACACGTTCTAATGCGTTGTGAAACTGAACATTACAGTTTGATCACAAACTAAACCGCTTCTTTAGGTTTAGGCAACAAAACCAAACCTGCAGTATAAGAATGTTTTTGGCATCATATATTGCATAATAACCTTTCAGCACATTGTAATTCAAGTGTTCTGAGATATACTGTAACTAGACTCCTGCTCCTCCTCATGGCTGTTTTCAGGCTTTAAAAAAATCTAGCCCGTGACGGGAGACTTTGGCCAATCACACGTCATTTCAGAGAGAGAGAGAGCGTTCTTATTGGCTGTTCATTCAACGGAGGCAGCTGTCGATCACTCGCGAACTTTGATCAAACGGTGAAACTAGGCAGCGCTGATCAAATATGAATCAATATTCTGTTACTGTAATGCCTATTTCTGTCCTCAAATGTTTTCAGAATCATCTTGTAGTGCACTGTTTAGCTGTCATGCGGTGCCAAAAAAACAGATTGCTGGCCAGCAGGGGCAGCGAAGGCTGAATATTAGTTGGCAGGTCTCACCTGTCTGAAAATACCTGAAACTGTGGGCAATTAACCCTAACCCAGGTCTGTGTAAATGGTATAGATAGGTAGGTATTTTCTAATTCAAGTTACCAACATTTGTTTTGGATTTTTTTAAATCAGATTTACACCCGTTTCCAAAAATTCAAAGTCAGAGATAAACTAAACATATGAATAGGTGAGATAAGAAGCTTAGAGATGCGACTTGCAGAAAAAAACAATATCCGCTTTCATTTTATGAGCAAAATCATTGATTCACTGATTCAACTACTTAAACCTTAAGTAGCCTATAATCAGACACATCATATTTTTCCAGTTCTTGTCAGTAATATCCAGCCTGGGAATATAGATGGTGTCTCATTTAGTGACTTGTGTCATGAAAGCTAAAACCTCAGTTCATCACAGCACCAACTAAAAAAGAATGAATTCTCAACACACCATTCATGCTGTTACCTTGAAGTGGATATGCCCGCGAAGAAGAGAGCAATTGGCACCGCAGAAGACTAATTAAAAACATATTAATCACAAGTCTGGCTTAATTAACGACTAATTATTCTGCTGCCTTCAAAAGGAATCGCGGTGATGAAAACCAGAGGAGAAAACAGAATGACATTTGACAAATGCGACCTCATTAAAGGGGTTTAACGGCCCAGTATTGTTGGTTTATGACTGAATGTTTCACATTTATTTGGGCATTAGGTTACCTGGTTTGCTCCCAAACCATATTTTGGTGTAGTGATTAATAAAGACAACAGTTTGTGTCACATTTTGCTTCAACAAACATAAAGTCTTTGGAAAGTATTTGCCCAACCACTGGCCGACCATTCTGACTATACTATACATGTGAATGTATACAAGTCTGGTGGAGTGAATCATAATGGGTAGATGCCTTTGACAAGATAGTGGTGTGAAGAGGGCAGGCTTTCAACTGCTCAGTCATTTCATGCCCACATGACAGTGAACATCCGCTTCGCTTCAGTGTTATTGAGCCCAAGGTCTGAACTTTGACCTCTCTATAGAAGGGGAACAATAAAGAAAAGGGATCAAACCAATGTCACTGGGAAACAAACAAAAAAAATAAAGGCTGAGATCTGGTCAGTGCACAACCACCCAAGAAAAGAAGGTTTACGTACTTAAGTTGCGTTACTTCCTATGCGGCGTAACCACTTCAGGTGTGGCGTAACTTAAGTACTGTCTTTTTTCTAAACCTAACTAAGTGGTTGTGTTGCCTAATCCAAACAAATTTGCTTCCTGTGAAGACAGAAGCTTATTTTGAAATGACTGGAGCAGAAATTAACACTGGAATTTTGCAGGAAAAGGCACAAAACTGAAGAGTATTTTTTTGTAAGATATCATACAAACCGTTGCATGAGAACATCGGCCATTAGTGAATAGTCTCCACACTTGTCTGTCTTGGGCCATCTTCTCCAGCTGTTTCCACATCAGTCCCTTCTTTTTGAACTCTTGTTCCGTGCTCTTTCTCCTTCTCCTTCTGGGTCTTCCTCTCCCCCCGTTTGCCTTGTGGGTTCCATGTCAGTGCCTGCCGTTTTGTCTCTTGTTTGGTGCGTTCCCACAGGTTGATGTTGCTGATGGTGTTTGGCCAGTAGATCCCAAGGACAGTGATTAGTGAATGTCTGCAGCTTGTTGATGATGTTAGTGGTGTGTCGTATCTTTTCTGCGACAGTGCTGTTGAAGTGATGATGAAGGATGCTCCGAGGACACTGTTCTTGCTGGTAAAATAGAGTTTATTACAAACAAGCCACACATGTCATGACGGACGTCTCGAGCAGTCCGGAGGCTTCAAGTCGAATCTGAAAGTCCTGCCCTTTGGGGCTCTCGTACCTCCTTATATTGGGTTCAATTCAGGCAACTTGCTGAGCTAAGCGTATGCTTAGGTATGTGACCTTTGACCTACATGTTTATCTTTCAGCCCCTGGATCCACCTCATGACCCCAGGTCTCCCCGTCCGCTTCCTGCACATATGTTTACAACTGGGGGCCTCTCTGTCCGGTACAAGACCTGAAAATATACCACAGGTGGTCTTCCAAGTTTCTTCCAGATTTCCTTCAGTATGTTGAATGCTGTTCTTGCTTTTCTGATTCTTGATTTTATGTCCTCCTCTGTTCCACCATCCACATCTATAACACTTCCTAGATATGTGAATTTGTCGACCTCTTCCAAGTGGCTGGTCCCATACTGTTATAGGATTCATGCTTCTGCATGATTTTAGTTTTTGGTCCATTTATTTTGAGTCTAAGCTTAGCTGCAGTTGTTTCTAGCAGCTGGGACTTGTTTTGCATTTGTTGGTGGGTATGTGAGAGTATAGTGTGATGTCGTCAGCAAAGTCAAGGTCCTTAAGATGTTCTGTCAGACTCCACTGGATACCAGCTAGTCTTTTTATTGTTGGTTGTTTGTTTCATGATCCAGTTGATGCATAAGAGGAAGAGGAAAGGGAATTTGAGAATATGTTGGTTTTTATTTATTCCCGACATGAAGATCTGACCGCGTATTCATTGTGTATCTTTTTGTAACGAGGTTAGAGACGAGGGAGAATGGACAGCGTCCAGGTGATGGACAGCGAGAAGGAGCAGATTATAATCATGACCTCAAAGCCACAGTAGGAGAAAGAGAGGTGCAAATGCAAACAACGCAGTAACGAGTCAAGAGATGGAGACTAAAGGCAAAGCCAGAGAAGATATGTAAGTGTGCAGGCAGAGGAGGGAGGGAGGGAGCGAAGAAGAACAAAGCAAAGAGAATGAGGGAGCAGCAGTGATAAGAGGAGAGAAGAAGAGGAGGAGGAGGAGGAGGAGGCTCCTCTGGGGTGTAATTAAGGCTCTGAATCCTGTTCGCCATTGACCGCTAGAACTTAAGAGAGACGAGGGGAGAGATGTGCAACTGCAGATGCAATGAACACAACACAAGGGAAGGGGAGAGTCCCTCAGCGGAAGACAAAGTAAAAAGAAAGGTAAACAAAGAAAAAGGGGAGGATGACAGAAAACAAAATGAACATGGGAATGTACTTGAAAGATCACAGATAAAGTATAAAAGATAGAAGAGGTATGGAAATTGAATAAAACCGAAAGAGAGAGAATAAAGAGTAAGGAACAGATCATTTGAAATGGTGTTTCATTCATTCTGCGTAGAGTTGTCACCGTGACATGTTTTTACTTTGAGTTGATGATGGAAAAACATATTTAACAGCCAGTGTCTTTTGTCTGACAACCTGATTGATTAGAGATTAGACCTATCTTCTGGAGCGTGCCGGGCTTGACGCAACTTCAAAGGCACACATTAGCGGCCGGAGCCCTGAAACGCCTACCTCCGCCAGAGAATAAATCTCCGAAAATAAAAAAGGCAAAATAATAAACGAGTGCCCGAAGGAAAGACTGATACAGCCTAGCTGGACACTCACCCACCAGAGGATGGCTGTTAAACAACGGACATCCAAACACAATACTCACCGAAATAACCACTGGAGAATCAACACAAGAAATACACGCCAAACCGTTAACCGATCCCGGACGAGCCCCCATTTGTTACGTTCCCCCCTGTTTAGGGTCCAGGGAATGGAGGGAGTAACAACAAATTTTAAACCCAGGAATGAGAGAAGCTGGCCACAGGTTGTGTGCAAAACAATTATACTATTTATTAACAATAATTTTTTTTTACAAAAGCCAAACTTAAATCTACGACCTAACAGAAAGCATTACGTTAAACTACCACCAGCACGTCAACAATAAATACACTAAATTCACTATGGGAGAAAACACTGCCAACTCCGACACACACGCCAACCTCGACGTCAACCACAAAACACACAGTAACTCAATACTGCCGTTTGGCCCACTGGCACCGTATCCTCTTATCGGCCTCTTATCCTTTCGGCCCTGATTGGCAATTTGGTGTAGCCGTGTGCTTCCATTGACAGCAGCTGCACAGGGGGGGAGGGCGACACCTGAGGAGACACAGGAGAGGGCACAAAAACGCAAAACACACGCAACACAACACGGCACGTCACAGTTGATTTATAGTCAACCAATACTTGTCCTGGTCGAGGACAGCCCTGAGTGAGAGAGACAGTCAGACATCGGTGCGTCTCTGCTCATGGCTCAGGGCTGTCTGTAAAATCAATTCAAGATCAACAGAGGTTTATTAAACATTGTCATTAGAAACTGTTATTTTGTTAAGAGAGATAAGTACTCAGAGTATCAGGACACTCTGCTGTAGGGAAGGGAAAGTGCCGGCGTATAAAAAGACAGAGGCAGCGGGGAGAAGAGCCGTCGGTAAGATGGCTTCTGACAAATATTTGGCTCCTGCATTTTACATTTTTTGATTAGTAAGTCTTTCATGTGGTGATGATAGAGCAGACGCTTTGTACTTTTTTTTCCACTTACTCTCAGCTTTGCAACAGCTTTTTTTTTAGGAATGAGTAGCTTTCATCTATCCACAGGGATTAAGAGACTGATTTTTTTTTTTAACAGGGTAGATCGCACAGGTTGAGGAGGGCTACACAACACTTAATTAATTTAGGTAAACTGTGCCAAATGTGGATATTAGGTTGATTGAAAATATGTCAGTGATCTGATATACTAAAAAGTCCTCATTATGGGGTTTGACTCAGCTGTTTCAAGAAAAGAAAACACTTCAGCTGTGTGGCTTTTTTTATCAACGCTATGTTAAAATTCATCACATCAAGCCTATTGAATTTGCGTTATCAGTGGTTGTAAGCCTCATGCAGGTCAGGAGGGCTCTATTACAGCCAATAGTAGGTTTTGTCATCTATTCACACGGTCGATCACTGAAAGATTAAAATGATTAAAAGAAGACAACTGTAGTATAGACAGCATGAAACTCCATAATGTGGTTGAGGTCGGGGACGATGGATGGGACACAAATCACAGAGCTTTCACCCACGAGGTCAGGGTTTACATCCTGTGTGAAACCAACAATGTGTAGGTGCCTTTATGTTAACAAGTGTTAATCATGCATACTTACATCGATCAGCCATAACATTATGACCACCTGCCTAATATTGAGTAGGTCCCCCTTTTTCCGGCAAAACAGCCCTGACCCGTCGAGGCATGGACTCCACTAGACCTCTGAAGGTCTGCTGTGGTATCTGGCACCAAGCCGTCAGTAGCAGATCCTTTAAGTCCTGTAAGTTGCGAGGTGGGGCCACCGTGGATCGGACTTGTTCGTCCAGCTCATCCCACAGATGCTCCATTGGATTGAGATCTGGAGATCCCCCCCACCCCCCCACACTGCCAGGTGCAATGGTAACGAGATAATCCATGTTATTCACTTCACCTGTCAGTGGTCTTAATGTTATGGCTGATCAGTGTACATCATCATGTTCTAGGCCCTTATACACTTTCACAAGTTGTTTCCCAGCTTCCAGATGATGTACACCACTTCTATGTGACATAGACTGTTAACCTGCTATCTCCCCCTTAAGTACCCCCCCATAAAGGACAACAATGGGTCCATGTGGGTCTCTAAGGGTTAATGAATCATTTGTATTCGTTGTATTGTAAGTGTCGCCACTTAATTTTTTAAAGGAGAATAAAAACTATTATTCTTTATTAGTTTCCAGCCTGACTCATGAATTATGTCTGAATCCTTCTCTAAAGTTTAGATAGTATTATGCAAATTAAACCCACATTCTTCATACAAAGAAAACTTTTCTCCAATATTGTAATCCAGATTATTAAGAAGCATTAAACAGAATTCCTTTTGCCTTTATACCACACGTCAAATTATGTCAAACTCCTCTTGCATCTTTATAAAGTAGATATATTTCACCATAACTTTATTAGAGTACCACAAGGGCAACGAAGCAGGCTTGATCTATGCAAAAACATTTCACAGGGCTCTTGAGCTGCACAAGCCAGAAAAATTAATGTTGTGGGCATGAATTATGGCATTATTCATATCCATGTCTTGCTGCTTCAGCACTCCTATCGAAAGTGAAGGTAGCCAGTGAAAGACAGCCTTAAATTTCATTACTTCATAGCGGGTAGTAGCCTCTCACCAGGGTGATGACTCATGGTGAAAATAGATAAATCAAACATTGTGTGTGTGTGTGTGTGTGTGTGTGTGTGTGTGTGTGTGTGTGTGTGTGTGTGTGTGTGTGTGTGTGTGTGTGTGTGTGTGCGTGCCTGCTGGTTCCTGCCGTACACCATTCACATTCTTGGTGTGCAGCAGGGAGGGGAGCCAGCGGAGCATAGCATTGCACTACCCGGCTTGTTATCAGGTGGAGAAAACGAGGACAGAAAGTGGGCAGACGGGGCTGGTGAGCAGGGGGGGAGAGAGAGGTGAACGGAGGGGGATGAGCAGAGATGGAGAAAAATGAGGGAGAAAGGCTCGGATGACTGGAGAGACAGAAAGAGAAAGGATGGGGGGCAGCGGGCACGGACAAATGACTGGGAGAGAGAAGAGAGGCAGACGGAGTGACACTCGAATCTGTACCGAGAGCACATGAGAGACGCTATAAGAAGATTGACATCGATGAAGATGGAGAGAGAGATGTGAGGAAGAGGAGGGAAGGAAAAGCACTAGATTAGTTACAGGAGATATCTTAGTGTTTATTAACTTCCTGAAATATTAATATCGGTACACAAACACACACAGAACTGCACAGCATAGACATCCATTTTTTATTGGTGATGCACAATTTAAGAGGTGAACATTTTTTACGCAGGACGCTGACACAACAGATACGTCACCGGGACGCGTTGCATCACATTGCATCACATCACTGAGAGACTACAATATAACATGATGCTAAGACTAACGACAACAAACAGGAGGGGGTGTGACGGAGGAATGAGATACAGTGGGTACATTTGTGAGTGAGTACTTGTCCATGTGAATACAAATATTACAAGTTGTCTGAAATCACAAATTTGCATAGAATGTAAAAATAATAGCAGACACCAGAAAGTATTAATAATATAAGATGCACAAATACTCTGGAAACACAAATACTGTGGGTTGTAGTCAGTGGGTAAGTGAAGCCAATGCTGAAGAGCGTTTAACCTGCATTCTCTCTAACAGCCAGCAGGGGGCGACTCCTGTGGTTGCTAAAAGAAGTCTGATTGTATAGAAATCTATGAGAAAATGAGTCTACTTCTCACTTGATTTATTACCTCAGTAAGCATTGTAAACATGAGTTTATGATCTCAATTGCTAGTTCCAAGTCTTTTTCAATACAGCATTAAGCAGTTTTAGGGCGCGGCTACCTTGTGAACGTTAACTGTAACATTTTGGTCGCCTAAAAATGTCTTATTCAGTGTTCGGTTGTACTTATCACCACCCTCTCGTGTCACTTCTGGTTGCAAAAAAACAAGATGGCGACAGCCAAAAAGCCAAACTTGAGGCCTCAAAACGGCAGTCCAAAAACCAACGGGTGATGTCACGGTGACTAAGTATACTTCCTTTATACAGTCTGTGATTGCAGGCACCCAATTCGACTGTTATCAGGCCATTAAATAGGTTTTATCAGTCGCTATAAGAGCCTTAGATTTGGGGGGAATTAAGGCCTACTATACCTACTACGTTGTAAAAGTGAAACTTAAAAGCAACGCGTTCTAATAAGCTGAATGAAACGTTATGTTTTGAACACATAAAAAAAGACTTCTTTAGGTTTAGGCAATAAAACTACAACTTCTTTAGGTTTAGACAACAAAACTACATTTTCTTTAGGTTTAGGCAACAAAACTACAACTTTAGGTTTAGACAATACAACTACAACTCCTTTAGGTTTAGGCAACAAAACTACAACTTCTTTAGGTTTAGGCAATACAACTACAACTCCTTTAGGTTTAGGAAACAAAACTACAACCTCTTTAGGTTTAGGAAACAAAACTACAACCTCTTTAGGTTTAGGAAACAAAACTACAACTCCTTTAGGTTTAGGAAACAAAACTACAACCTCTTTAGGTTTAGGAAACAAAACTACAACTCCTTTAGGTTTAGGCAATAAACCGACAACTTCTTTAGGTTTAGGCAATAAAACTACAACTTCTTTAGGTTTAGGCAATAAAACTACAGCGCCTGACTTCCGCTTCTGCTCCTGTCATAATTACAACGGTCGCTAGAGGTCGCTGCCGTGTCCTTTTATTCCTTCTTTCGGTGATCTACCATGTGAATAGATGATAAAACCTACTAGTGGTTGTAGTAGGCCCCTATTGACCCACATCTATGGAGCTTATAGTGACTGATAACGCCGAATTAATAGCCTGACAACAGTCTAGTCGGCTGAAATAACGGATACATTTGAGGGGGAAAAAGACACTCAAATATGAAGCACAAATGTCTCACAAAGTAACTAAACAAAGTCGTGAGATTTTAAGCGAGGTTCAACTGGAGGACAAGCTATTAATGTCCAACAGCCGTGAACTGGCAAAAAGACAAGAGGCTGAACTGCTGGGAAAGCAGAACAGTTTAGACTTGAAATGTCTGCAGTAATCGTATCACTGTGTGCTGTGTGTACTACACCGAAAAACTGAATATGTGTCCTATCTTTACCGTCCCGTGTCAGTTGCAGTCATGTCACACATGTCTGCTTCTTTGTGCTCAGAGTGCATGTGTCATCCCATGCTGCTGCATATGATGCATAATACAATGTTTTCCCTATCTTTTACACACTTCCACATACAGCGTAAATGCACACGTGCACACGTCAGCACATATCAAAAGGAAGAAGATGAGTATTTGTGTCCCTCCTGATGTTCTAATCCCAGCAGGCTCCGTGTTTGTAAAGTGCTTAGAAGGAAAGGGATAACTAGGCAACATGCTGCGCCACAAATGTAATCGGGAGCCGTGTAAGACTTTAAGTTGACCTCTTCTTGATCAAATTCTCCACAGTCAAAGAATTAGCCTACTGAGGAATCTACTAAGGAAGAAAAGTGTGTATTCAAAGCATTGTATTCTGTCTTTATCTGGTGTGTGTGTGCGTGTGTATTTTTGTATCTTTGCATGCATGGCTGAATGTGTGTAACTGTATGTGTGTGCAGCATGCTAACCTTATTTATTAAAACACAGACTTTCAATATTTGATTTCCTGTGCTGAAGCTTCAAGGATGAGTGAGGTGAAAGGAGGATCTTAAATATTTCATCAAACCTGCAGGTAGCAGCACAAAGCGCCATGAAAAAGCACTGCTGGGAAAACAGAGGAATGACCTCACTGACTGACTGACTGACTGGCTTCTTGCTTCTTTTCTACACTTTAAATTATGTTATAAAATATAATCAGCACCCTGCCAGGCTTTAAATTGAACATACAGTCACATTCAGAGGTGATTTTCTGAGGAGAAAATTATTATATTCACTACATGAGCACTGGCAACTACTGTAAGTTTAAGCTCTTTAGTGGGTTAACTAATTCTATTCACCCCATGTAATGCAGGTTATGGAGAGCTATACAGCCAGTCTCAATGATTTGAGAGCAGAAAGTTCACCAAAACTGAGTAAGCAAATAAACCCTAAAGCTCATAACAAACTTTGATGCTGAAAAAATGATGAGGGAGAAAGATTTTTAACTAAATGTGGCTCATGCACGCATGCATTATCAAGCTGGTGACCAGCATGTAGTCTACTCAATGATACACATGACAGGCCTAACGGACATGTGCACCGCAATATGCACTTAATCATATTCATGAAGGGGCCGGTCGCATCTGGAGAATGAATAAATAAAACCCTTCAGCATTCATTAGTTAGCATGCACCGACTGAAAGCTCGCTTTATGAATGAAGAGAGAATCTCTTCTTGACTCGTCGCTCTGCTGGTATGAAAAGTGTTCAACTATAAAAGCGACTTAACTTGAGCTGAAAGAGAAAAGTCTGAGAAGTGAAGCCAATGTTGAAGCTCCTTAAACTTGTATTCTTTCTAACATCCAGCAGGGGGCGACTCCTCTGGTTGCAAAAACAAGTCCAAATGTAAACTTCTGTTGTGTCTACTTCTCACTTGATTTATTACCTCAGTAAACATTGTAAACATGAGTTTATGGTCTCAATCTCTAGTTTCAAGACTTCTTCAATACAGCATGATGTTCATTTAGTAAATGATGGTCCCATTTAGAGTCAAATAGACCATAAAGCAGGGGATGCTTTAGGGCGGGGCTACCTTGTGATTGACAGTCACTACCAGGGTGTTGTACATGTGTTTTCTGTTCATGAACATTAACTGTAACATTTTGGTCACCTAAAAATGTATTTTTCAGCATTTGATTGTACTTAGCTCCACCCTCTCGTGTTCTGGTTGCAAGAAACCAAGATGGCGATGGCCAAAATGGTAAGGCTTCAACCCGACAGTCCACAAACCAATGGGTGACGTCACGGTGACTACGTCCATTTCTTATATACAGTCTGTGACTGCAGGCACCCGATTTGACTGTTATCAGGCCATCAAATAGGTGTTATCAGCCACTATAAGCACCTTGGGGTCATGTGTGGTTACACTCCATGTGGGTCATTAGAGTCCTACTACACCTACTACGTAGTGAAAGTGAAAGTTAAAAGTAACACGTTCTAATGTAAAACTGAATGAAATGTTATGTTAACTTTTTTCCGGTGTGGGAGTTGTCCGTGTTTTTGTCTCAGAGCTTTATCCCGTTCACAGTGTGTTTTCAGTTCATCAAAGTTAATTATACATTTTTGGTCACCTAAAAAATTTCGTATTCAACGTTCGGCTGTATTTAGCTCCGCCCTCTAGTGCCACTTCTGGTTGCAAAACACCAAGATGGCGACAGCCAAAAAGCCAAACTTGAGGCTACAAAATTGCAGTCCACGAACCAATGGGTGACGTCACAGTGACTATGTCTACTTCTTATATACAGTCTGTAGTCTAAAATTACAAAACAATACAGAGAAAGCTTTAAAATAAATGGTTCTGTGCGTACAAGTTGGTTCTTGGTTACAAAATAAGCTCATGTTATGTTTGATTCGCAATGACACTTGAGACCTTGGCTCTCCTGCATAACACTGAGGTTGAACAAATGGAGAGACGTCCGCGATTTTTAGTCATTGCATAACATCATGAATACCTGATGACTGTTTGAGTATTGAGTATTTATATTTGTCTCCTCCTCCTTCTTCTTCCTCTTCTTCTGCCTCCTTGCCTTCCAGTGATTTACATGTGAATTGAAGCTTACAGATCCTCTCCCCCCACTCACTTTGATCAATTGAACAGATCTACCAAGAAAAATTGGCAAATCTGAATCCCAAGATTCATGAGCACAGCTGTTACAGATATATCCAGCAATAATGCACCACTGTCAAATGTGCCTAAACAAAATGTTGATTCAGGAAGTTAAATAGTTATCTAATTCGGTTTTCAATACATTTCCATCCATCCATCCATCCATCTCCAACCGCTTATCCGGGATCGGGTCTCGGGGGCAACAGCTCCAGCAGGAGACCCCAAACCTTTCCTGGGCCACATTAACCAGCTCTGACTGGGGGATCCCGAGGCCTTCCCAGGCCAGTGGGGAGATATAATCTCTCCACCTAGTCCTGGGTCTTCCCCGTGATCTCCTCCCAGCTGGTCGTGCCTGGAACACCTCCCTAGGGAGGCGCCCAGGGGGCATCCTTACTAGATGCCCGAACCACCTCAACTGGCTCCTTTCAACGCAAAGAAGCAGCAGCTCTACTCCGAGTCCCTCACAGATGACTGAGCTTCTCACCCTATCTCTAAGGGAGACGCCAGCCACCCTCCTGAGGAAACCCATTTCGGCCGATTGTACCCGCGATCTCGTTCTTTCAGTCATGACCCAACCCTCATGACCAGAGGTGAGAGTAGGAACGAAGACTGACCGGTAGATCGAGAGCTTTGCCTTCCACCTCAGCTCTCTTTTCGTTCCATAGTCCCCTCACTCGCGAACAAGACCCCGAGGTACTTGAACTCCTTCACTTGGGGTAAAGACTCATTCCCTAATGAATCATAATGAATGTAAACCAAAAACATGGTTATTTGTTAGTACTCACAGCTGTCAAGCCTGTCTAACTCGTGGTAGACAGGCAGGTCCAATCATTACTTTCTGGCTGATTGGACGGGTTTATTACCGTCCGGCGACAACCACAGATACCTTTTTTTTTGTCAGAGCATTTGATTTATCGATTGCTGTCAGGATGTAATGAGAATTTCAGCAAATATAATAAAAAACATGCATCATGGTATACAATTTACAGAGACAATTTCTCATTGTTTGTTAAAAAGACGAGAAATTGTGCATATTTGGGAACTTCTCTGATACAGGAAGTGTGTGCATGTGAACTAACTGAGGGGGATAATTGGAGGGCTGCATGTGCACATGAAAATGCCCTCAAGCAAGCATTATGTTTGTGCTGCTAACCTGTCCGTGAAGGTTTCTTTGTGCACCTACTGTACATGGAAATAGGTATTTAATTGTGTCTCTGGTTTTGTGCACAGTTGTGTGTTTTTTACCTACAGCTGGAGTTATTGAAAACTTGGAGGCATTAGTGTTGCTCGTTTGGTTCGGATACCCACCGGGATGTGTTTACGCAAAGCAGGTTTTAATGAAGTCTCAGTGGTGGCATTGCAGGCGGTGTAGCTGCATCCTAAATGACACCCAGCACTTTAACCCAATCTTAGGTAGCAGAGGCTCTTTGTTTCTTTTTGATGATGTTACAGTTGTTATTCTTTAATTTCCATAAGACACGGCTGGGGTCTGTATGAGCTGCTGTTCGTGCTTTGTAGCTCAACAGACTGTGTGTGATCTGGTACCCAAGGAGCAAGAGGAGAGAGGTTGAGCCCTTTTTACTGGAGGTTGCCACCCTTGCTCCGATACTCCCGCTCACTCCTGCTAACATTGCAATGACCATGACCTCTTAAACTCTATATAGGAACACACAAGGGGATGTCGCTTGCATAATCTTCATCTCCTGACACCCTCCATGCACATATCCTCCCTCCCTACCGCACACTCGCTCTTTCTTTCTTTTTCTTTTTTTAAACACACACAAAGACCCAGCAGCATTTATCAGCAGCCAGAGTGTTGACAGAAAGTAAACAGCACTGTCTCTATCAGCCGATGTGTATCAGGGCCACAGGGACCCCATTCATTCCTATTATCAGTGATTACCATCACTGAGCGCTCCTCCTGCTCCTGATTTCTATCTGTGCCGGCAGGCCAAAAGATCTTTATCAGACACTACAGTAACTGTATGAACATTCCCATTGCCAGCATTTATCACTGTCTATTAATTAGACAATTAGTCGCAGCAAGAGGATGAGGTGGATTGGGGGGGGGATGATGTTAATAAAAATTGGAAATGATTGTTCCTGATAGAACTTGCCTAAAAATATATTTAGCTGTGGACTGCCTTTTTGCACCTTTATGTTGTTGCCCTTAATATCTGTATTATTTTACAGAGGACCGTCAAAGTTAAGTAAGAGATAATGTACAGCGAGCCGGTCATTGTTGTGAAAGCATCCCCGACAGGGCGATGCTGGTCTCTCATCGCCCTGAAGGGGTTTCTTTCACAACAATGACCGGCTCGCTGTACATTATCCCGCTTATTACACGGCTACTTTCTTAAGAAATCAATATTTTGACACAAAAACAGTCCGCCAGAGTCCGAGATCAGAGCTGCGCCCATAGCAACGGTCTGTTATACATAGCAACGGTCCGTTATACATAGCAACGGTCTGCTATACATAGCAACGGTCTGTTATTAATAGCAACGGTCTGCTATACATAGCAACGGTCTGTTATACATAGCAACGGTCTGTTATTTAATAGCAACGGTCTGTTATACATAGCAACGGTCTGTTATACATAGCAACGACGGTCTGTTATACATAGCAACGGTCTGTTATACATAGCAACGGTCTGCTATACATAGCAACGGTCTGCTATACATAGCAACGACGGTCTGTTATACATAGCAACGGTCTGCTATACATAGCAACGACGGTCTGTTATACATAGCAACGGTCTGCTATACATAGCAACGGTCTGTTATACATAGCAACGGTCTGTTATACATAGCAACGGTCTGTTATACATAGCAATGGTCTGCTATACATAGCAACGGTCTGCTATACATAGCAACGACGGTCTGTTATACATAGCAAAGGTCTATTATAGAGAAATTACAGACCGCAGAATGCCATGACTGACCAATCAGAATCGAGTATTCAACAAAGTAACACGAAATAACGTGTGAACGCAAATTCCTTATAACGCAACTTATTTCTTTATCGCATTAATGCAATCGATCTTCCGGAGGTTGTAGCGGGTTTTAAAGCTAGAGTGAAGATACTGGCATCATATGAAACTAGAAAAGAAAGACTAAAGAATCCATCGGTACCAGCCATGTCATACTAGCTTCCTCGCAAAGGAGGTTAAATAACGCTCCAAACATGCGCTAAATTATGGCGAGGAAAAACTGTCATGGCCATTTTCAAAGGGGTCCCTTGACCTCTGACCTCCAGATATGTGAATGTAAATGGGTTCTATGGGTACCCACGAGTCTCCCCTTTACAGACATGCCCACTTTATGATAATCACATGCAGTTTGGGGTAAGTCATAGTCAAGTCAGCACACTGGTTTCTGGACAATATCTGTCATTGTTATGTGTTGGTAATTGATTTCCAATAATAAATATATACATACATTTGCATAAAGCAGCATATTTATCCACTCCCATGTGACAAGAGCATTAAATACTTTACAAATCTCCCTTTAAGGTACATTTAGAACAGATAAAAAAAATGTGATTAATTTGCGATTAATCACGATTAAATATTTTGATAGATTGACAGCCCTAATTTAACAGTTTAAAATACATAAATGCAATACAAAAAGACAGGAAAGAATGTATTAATGCAAGCCTAAATGGAGCTGAAGCATTATAGGAGTATTGTGTACACTGAGCAGAGAGCCATTGGGACTACGGGGATCCAAGGCTAGCTGCTGGCCGAGCATCATAAATTAATTACTTTCAGCGAATGAGATGGATAGTCATGCTTGTTAGTGAAATGCTCCCTCCACTCACCTCACAATATCGCATAAATCAGTCAATAGACGGGGTTTGCACATGGCACTGTCTCGGTTTTTTATGCATGAATGTTATAAAGGTTGCTACCGGTGTCAAGTCAATAAATATAATTTTTTTGCGTGATGCAACGATTGGCAACGTCAGACATCATTCAGAGCCATCTCAGAGACCGACGGTGATTATCCCCGACAGAGAGTGATGAAGAGAAAGAAGGTTGAGCAACAAATATGGGAAGATTTCAATTAAAAAAGTGTTTGCATGTACGATAGGTATATAATATTCAGATGTTGTTGAGAGAACACTCTGACAAAACACCATCTGTTGTTCACAGCTGCATTAACACACACGCACACAAAGATGTGCATTAAGTCATTTAACATTTAACCACTTCATTGACTGATAGTCTTTCTCTTACATTACAATGATCGTCCCGCTTTTTACCCATTAGGCCTCCACACCGAGCTCGCCTTTACACAACCTGCTCGTATGATTACATCCATTATTGTCGAGGCCAGAGGAGCCCATGTGTATTCATTATTATTAGAACTGTGATACAAGTCAGCATATGGATCAAGGGCACGCGGCTCTTCTATCCTCTCAGACAGCACTTAGTGACAAATATAAACCACATAGATATGCACACACACACACACACACACACACACACACACAGATATGTAGACATAAGTCATGATCTCTATTCCACCATTATTTTTTTCCCCAGAGGCCTTTACTGTCCCCTTGAGTCGGTTCCTCTCTCTTCTTCTTCTCTTTCTTTAACAGAGACTAATGGGGGAGATACAGGGGGGGGGGGGGGGGGGGGCATGTCAATCCATCTCAATAAATTACGTAATTAGCGTTCACATCTTTTTCTGCTTCTTGTTGTTTCAGTTCGATCAAGGTTTTCCAACAAAAATATTCCCAAAGTATGTATTGTTTTGCATTTATTCCCCCGGAGCTGTTGATGTCTTATACAGAAAGTTGATTGACACTTGATCAAGGAGCCTCCACATTGGTGTGTTCTCTCTGCATGAAGGCCTCACAACTCTCCCCTTTCTCCTTCATGGTGCTCGGTGTTTTATCCTCATCGTGTTTTGACTTGACGAGGTTCCTCTGGCATCTCTGTGACCCTGGTTGCCCCAGCGACCGGCTCTATGTGTGGCCCCTGCTACAGACACAGATGTACAGATAACTTTGGCGCCCGCTAGGCAGGAATCCAACCCAGTGATGTCATCATAAGGGACACCGTGACGCTCCGAACAAGGCAAGAGAAGTAGTTAGAAAGAATCCACCCCGGTGATGTCAACCCAAGAGACACTCTGAGAGACACTCCCGACCAAGGAGAGAGGAATAGATAGAAAATTCCATCACACCTGCAGCCATGTTGAGATCAGTTGAGGAAATACCAAGCACCGCCCACCAGCCGGAGCAAACTTCCTCTATTTACAGCTAAACAGAACACTACAAGATGTTTCTGAGAACATTTCAGGACAGAAATAGGCATTACAGTAACAGAATATTGATTTATATTTGATCAGCGCTGCCTAGTTTGACCGTTTGATCGGTTGTTTTCCTCCGGTCTGTGAAATTTTGCAGATGCTGTTAGGAGCACCGGAGGACAGTCCTCACTCATCTAGCCCAGGGGTCAGCAACCTTTACTATCAAAAGAGACATTTTTGGCCAAAAAATAAATACAAAAAATCTGTCTGGAGCAGCAAAACATATTTGAGCCTCATAATGAAGGTAATACCGCCTATTGAGTCTAATGCAGAGAGGACTAAAGTGCAAAACGAGAGGCGGGACGTTGCAGAATCGTCTTGAGGAGATTTGAAGCTTCCAGTGTGTTTGTTCTGGAAAATGTCTTTCAATTACTTTTTTTGTTGTTTGCTAATTTTTCACCACAGAAAGCAAACAAATCTGTCCACGCACTATTACATTCTCCATTTTCCTCTTAGACATTTCTTTATTTGTGGATTTGGAAACCTACTGTAGCTAGAGGGAACTCAAGACGAGCAAACGCTGCTGAGGATCGGCAAAATTAGAGGATAAGTGTCGGGCCGTAGACGTACGTAGGCAGTGACACATGGTTTAGTCGACTGAAATGTTAAAACGTATTTTCTTATTCAGTGTGAAGGCTATAGGGATGCACCGATCCCACTTCTTCAGTCCCGATAGCGATACCTGGGTTTTGGGTATCGGCCCATTGGTATCGGTGCATCCCTGATATAGGCTGCACATTTTTGCGATTGGAGAATATAAGAATCACTCTAGGCCTACCACAATGATTAATTAAAGTTAAAATGTTAAAAAAATAACCATTATTCATTTCTATATAATTTGTCAAAGCCACAGGGAGCCACTGGAGAGGGGCTAAAGAGCCGCAGGTTGCTGACCCCTGATCTAGGAGTATAGTACTGTACTGTATACATGACACGGATTGAGAAGCGTGTATATTAATCTGCTAGTTTATAATGGATTGTGATCCACACTATTTTTAGACATCTCTGTCAGCTGTGACTTAATCTGAACAGACACAAACACAAACTATTCTGTTAAGTGCATTACTGCCTCCTGTGGACGTTTAAGGTAGTGAGTGTTTTTTCTCCATGTGGTTTTCAGTTGAACAAAGAGCAGCCCACAGTATGCATGCAAAAGCAGTTATCTCCCTTCATTTGAGCCTTGGAGTATATATGTCCGTAAGTAAAGATGTGAATCATTGTTAGATTGACTGTTTTGATAAAGAAGTAGTCCTGTGGAAGGAAAATGTTATTTGATTGATTGTTATGAATCTACTTTAGTCTACACATGTGTGTATGCTCACTTTTCAGATTGCTAGCTAACCAAGGGAGATTTCAATGGAGGTCTAAGCTAATAACTGTGCAACTTGTAAACTAACCTAAGTTACTTACCTGGTGGATATGTATGTTAAGTTAAAACACTAACCTGTCATGTTATTACCTGAAAAGAGAGAGGGTTAAAATTCATGGTCATTTAAAAAGAAGTTTAATTCATGTTTATTACGTTAACTTAACAAGCATTTCATAAGCAGAACTATTTACATTGTAATTTCATTTCATATGCTTGTATCTGCTGTGTATGCAGAATATTAATACATGCTTTGTATGTATTTATTTTAGTTTTACAGAAACGACCACCAGTAAAGCCACACCTTTTTCAAGACACGGTTTATTGGAGTTTTTGTTCACTATCTGTCTAGCTTTGCTCTGACACGTAATTGTGAGGACAGAATAGTAAAAGGACAATTACACAGCGGGTGAAAACCACGGGAATTACACTGTAATCAGCACACTGCATCCAAAGCTCTTCGAAGCAGCACCAAGTGGACAGACACATCATGGAGACCAGCTCACAAGTCTCAAAGTCATCTGGAAGATCAAGCAGGTCTTCAGCCAGTGCAGCAGCAACCAAGGCAAGAGCTAAAGCGGAGGCAGCTCGTGTACAGGTCTCATACGCTGCAAAAGAGGCAGCTATGATGAGAGAAAAAGCTCATCTCGAGGCAGAGCATCAGAAGACCTTGGCTGAGACAGCGTGGCGTAAAGCAGAGGTGGAAGCCAGTCTGTATGTGCTACAAAAAGAGAGGAGTGCCACAGCAGCCTCAGCTGAAGCAGCAGTCTACGAAGCAGCGGTTGAAGTGGAAGAGAGACCTCTCAGAGACTTAACCCAGATCGCTCATGAGGATCCTGCTCAGCGTACCAGCGAGTATGTGCAGACCCATTCCTTAGCACCACACGCCCAGCAACAAGCTCCAGTCTCACAGCAACCGCCTGTCAAACCCACACAAACAGAGACCCCTCAGCAAAATACAGCTCAGAGCGGGCCACCTGCAAGGGCAGAGAATGTTCTGTCAAAGTTGTATATTAAAGACGAGCTAGTAAACGACATGCAAAGAGCAGACGAGCCAGTAGATGATGCACGAAGAGCATACTACCCTTGTTATTCCCCTCCACCGATGTCTCGCACACCCAGCCTTAGGGGCTATGCATGTGAAATACCACAAATGGCTGACTTGGCAAAATACCTGGTCAGGAGAGAAATAGTGAGTTCTGGACTGTTAAAATTTGACGACCGCCCGGAAAACTACTGGGCATGGAAGACCTCTTTCCAAGCTGTTGCCAGAGAGCTCAATCTAATAGCCAGAGAGGAGCTCGACCTACTCACTAAGTGGCTCGGCCCAGAATCATCTTTGCAAGCTCTGCGAATCAGGTCAGTTCATGTGCACAATCCAACAGCAGGTGTAAACATGATTTGGCAGCGATTAGAAGACAGTTACGGCTGCCCTGAGATGATCGAACATGCCCTGCTACAGAAGCTGGATAATTTCCCCAGAATCTCTAACAAGGATGGCCAGAGGCTCAGAGAACTAGGAGACATACTTCTGGAGGTAGCGTCAGCAAAGGCAGGCGGGCACCTACCTGGCCTTGCATATCTTGACACTGCTAGAGGAGTCAATCCTATAGTGGAAAAGCTTCCATACGGCCTGCAGGAACGCTGGATCTCTCAAGGCTCCAAGTACAAAGATGAACACCGTGTTTCCTTTCCACCATTCCGATTCTTCGTGAAATTTATATGCAGCCAAGCAAAGACCAGGAATGATCCAAGTTTCGTGTTTTCCACATCCAGCAGCTTGAACCATTCTAAGCCTGAGAAACCTGAAAGGTTCAGTAATCGGACACCAGTGTCGGTGAGAAAAACTGAAGTGTCAGCCCCACCTCCAGCTTCACAGGGCTACACACCTGCAAAGAAAGCAGATGATCCAAACAATCAGTGCCCTATCCACAACAAGCCACATCCTTTAGCAAAGTGCCGTGGATTCAGAGGCAAGCATTTGGACGAAAGGAAAGCTTATCTGACGGAAATGTTCATCTGCTTTCGGTGTTGTGCATCTACAAAGCACATTGCTAAAGACTGTAAGGCAGCTGTGAAGTGCAAGGAGTGTAATAGTGACAAGCACATCTCTGCATTACACCCAGGTCCAGCTCCCTGGTCAGTGGGGACCTTTGTAACGGAGCAAGAGCATGGCGGGGAGCGAGCCAGCGGTTCGTCGCCTGAAGTCACATCTATGTGCACCGAAATCTGTGGCGAGACCCTTGGGCCCAGATCATGTGCCAAAATCTGCTTAGTCCACGTCTACCCTGCTAACCATCCTGACAAAGCTGAGAGAATGTACGCAGTGTTAGACGACCAAAGCAACCGGTCACTGGTGAAGTCGGAGTTTTTCAACCTGTTTGGCATCACTGGAGATTCATCCTCGTACACTCTGAAGACATGCTCAGGCATAAAGGAGACAGCAGGAAGGAAAGTCAGCAATTTCATTGTTGCAACACTCGATGGGAAAACCAAGGTTGCACTCCCCCCTCTCTTAGAGTGCAATACGATGCCAGACGACAGATCTGAAATTCCCACTCCTGACATCACACAGTACTTCCCTCATCTCGCACCAGTAGCAGACAAAATTCCTCCACCTGACCCCAGGGCTCCAATCCTTCTGTTGCTAGGGCGGGACATTCTGAGTGTCCACAAAGTACGCGAGCAGTACAATGGTCCACATAACACACCATACGCACAGCGATTGGATTTAGGCTGGGTAATTGTGGGTGAGGTCTGCCTCGGAGGAGCTCATAAGCCAACCAACGTGAACGTCTACAGGACAAATGTTCTGCAAAATGGACGCACCTCATTTCTCATGCCCTGTAATGGAACAATCCATGTGAAGGAGAAATTCAGTGCTCCTATACAGCAACATCATTCAAGCCCTTCTTTCTGTTCAGAGGAAGTAGCTCCCACCACCAACACAGACAATCTTGGTGAGAAGGTCTTTCAAAGATGCCCTGATGATGACAAACCTGCTCTGTCTGTCGAAGATAGAATCTTCCTTGAGATAATGGACAGAGAAGTCTACATTGACGAAGAAAACCACTGGGTTGCACCTTTGCCATTCCGCTCACCACATAGCCCTCTTCCGAACAACAGGGATCAGGCTATGAGGCGTCTCTCTACCTTGCAGCGAACATTTCAGAAAAGGCCAGATATGAGAGACCAGTTTGTCGATTTTATGCAGAAAACGTTTGACAACGATCAAGCGGAACCAGCACCACCACTTAAGGAAGGTGAGGAGTGCTGGTACTTGCCCCTTTTTGGAGTGTATCATCCCCAGAAACCGGGGAAGATTCGTGTTGTATTTGATTCAAGTGCCCAGTTCAAAGGCATCTCCTTGAATGACACACTCCTTAGTGGACCAGACCTAAACAATACGCTGCTTGGTGTCCTACTGCGCTTTCGTAGAGAACAAGTAGCCGTTAACACTGATGTTGAGCAGATGTTTTACTGCTTTAGGGTCAGAGAGGATCACTGGGATTATCTCAGGTTCCTGTGGTTTAAGGATAATGACCTCAGTAACCAAGTCACAGAGTTCCGCATGAAGGTGCATGTTTTCGGAAACAGCCCTTCACCAGCTGTGGCCATCTATGGCCTGAGACGTGCAGCTGAACTGGGTGAGAAGGAACATGGCTCAGACGCAAAGCAGTTTGTCCTTCGAAACTTCTATGTGGATGATGGACTTACCTCTGTATCCAGCGAAAAAGAAGCCATTGACCTCCTGAAACGCACAAGGAACATGATGGCAGAGTCCAACATAAGGCTTCACAAAATAGCCTCAAATAACAAACAGGTAATGGATGCATTCCCACCTGAGGAGAGAGCGAAGGACCTCAAGGACCTGAATATGAGTGCAGACCCTCTGCCTCTACAGCGAAGCCTCGGGCTGAGTTGGAACTTACAGACAGACAGTTTCATGTTCCAGGTGTCACAGGACACTAAGCCCTTCACCCGGAGAGGAATACTTTCTGTTGTGAATAGACTGTATGACCCCCTTGGATTTGTTGCCCCCATCACAATGCAGGGCAAAGCATTGTTCAGGGAACTTTCCTCAGAGCAATGTGAATGGGATGAACCTCTATCAGCAGACAGAGAAGCAAAGTGGAGGACATGGACTGACTCACTCACTGATCTCGAACAACTCCAAATCTGCAGACCCTACGTACCTGTCTCATTGTCATGCACTCAGAAGAGAGAGATATGCATCTTTTCAGATGCATCCATGATGGCAATTGCAGCTGTGGCTTATCTCAGGGTCATAGACACCGATGGCCAGTGCCATGTTGGATTCATCATGGGCAAAGCAAAGCTGGCGCCATACCCTGCTCACACCGTCCCACGCTTAGAGCTCTGTGCAGCGGTCTTAGCGGTTGAACTGGCAGAACTGATCACAGAAGAGAGTGACATCGAACTGCAGGGAGTCAAGTTCTACACCGATAGTAGGATCGTCCTAGGCTACATCCACAATGCCTCTCGGCGATTCTACATGTACGTTGCCAATAGAGTGAACCGGATCAGGAAATCAACAAAACCAGAACAGTGGCATCATGTTAGCACAGATCAGAATCCAGCAGATCACGGGACCAGGTCCATTCCAGCTGCTCTCCTGCAGCACAGCAGCTGGCTCACTGGTCCAGAGTTCCTGAGGCAGGCTGGTTCCGAGGTACACAAAGAAGCTGAATCGTTTGAGCTGGTGGAGCCAGCATGGGATGAAGAGATTCGTCCTCAAGTGACTACCCTTGTCACAAAGACTACACAACAGTCGCTTGGGTCGCATCGATTTGAACGCTTCTCAAGCTGGAAGTCCCTTGTGAGAGGTATGACAACACTCATTCATGTTACAAGGTCATATTCTCAGGCATCTCACACAGAAAGCTGCACAGGCTGGCACCGCTGCAACAATCTGCACAGTACAGAACTCTCACAAGCAAAAACAGGCATCATTCGGTGTGTACAGCAAGAGGTTTATAAAGAGGAGCTCAAGTGTCTCATAAATGAGAAAGAGGTCTCCCACCGAAGTCTTCTCGAGAAACTTGATCCCTTTATTGATGAAGAAGGGTTGATGAGAGTTGGGGGCCGCTTGCAGTCAGCTGATCTGTCAGAACTGGAAAAACACCCTCTGATAATCCCAGCCAACCACCATGTAGCCACTCTACTAGTCAGGCATTACCACAACCAGGTAGCACACCAAGGCCGTCAGTTCACTGAAGGCGCATTGCGCACAGCAGGACTCTGGGTCGTTGGAGGCAAGAGGCTCATTTCCAGTGTAGTCCACAAATGTGTCACTTGCAGGAAACTGAGAGGACGGCTAGAGGAACAAAAAATGGCCAACTTACCTGCGGACAGAGTCTCTGTGGATCCACCCTTCACCAATGTCGGCCTAGATGTGTTTGGGCCGTGGAGTGTCACATCCCGCCGCACTAGGGGGAATAGTGCTGAAAGCAAAAGATGGGCTGTGATGTTTACTTGCCTGAGCACACGAGCGGTTCATCTGGAGGTTGTGGAGTCAATGTCAACTTCCAGCTTTGTTAATGCCTTGCGTCGATTCCTGTCAATCAGAGGACCAGTCAAGCACCTACGGTCAGACCGAGGCACAAACTTTGTTGGGGCCTGTAAAGAACTCAAAATCAATGTCAATGACCCAGAGATCAAAACATACTTACTGGACCAAGGCTGCACTTGGACATTCAATGCACCGCATTCATCTCACATGGGAGGTGTGTGGGAGAGAATGATTGGTGTTGTTCGTCGCATTCTTGACGGTCTCCTGCTGAAAACCTCAACCACTCGCCTCACACACGAGGTGTTGACCACTCTTCTGGCTGAAGTCATGGCCATAGTTAACAACAGACCTTTGGTTCCTATTTCAACTGACCCTGAATCGCTTGAAATTCTCTCACCTGCAATGCTTCTGACCCAGAAAGCCAGCGTTGTTCCAGCACCTCCCGGCGACTTTGAGCTCAAAGACCTCTACAAAAGCCAGTGGAGACAGGTACAAGGTCTCGCAGACTGTTTCTGGAAGAAATGGAGGCAAGAGTATCTTGCAACGTTGCAGACAAGGAGGAAGTGGAAAGGCGAGAGACCCAACATTCAAGAAGGTGATGTCGTCTTACTCAAGGACTGTCAGGTGAAGCGTAATGAGTGGCCTGTCGGGCTTGTAGTCCAGGCCATACCTAGTGCCGACAACAAGGTGCGGAAAGTCGAAGTTAGGATCATGAAACAAGGAACTGCCAAAACATACCTCAGACCTGTTACAGAGGTCATTGTGCTCTTGTCTGAGAATAGACAGAAGGACTAAATGATAGTGGCATACTTGTTAATATACCAGGCGGGGAGTATTCTGTTAAGTGCATTACTGCCTCCTGTGGACGTTTAAGGTAGTGAGTGTTTTTTCTCCATGTGGTTTTCAGTTGAACAAAGAGCAGCCCACAGTATGCATGCAAAAGCAGTTATCTCCCTTCATTTGAGCCTTGGAGTATATATGTCCGTAAGTAAAGATGTGAATCATTGTTAGATTGACTGTTTTGATAAAGAAGTAGTCCTGTGGAAGGAAAATGTTATTTGATTGATTGTTATGAATCTACTTTAGTCTACACATGTGTGTATGCTCACTTTTCAGATTGCTAGCTAACCAAGGGAGATTTCAATGGAGGTCTAAGCTAATAACTGTGCAACTTGTAAACTAACCTAAGTTACTTACCTGGTGGATATGTATGTTAAGTTAAAACACTAACCTGTCATGTTATTACCTGAAAAGAGAGAGGGTTAAAATTCATGGTCATTTAAAAAGAAGTTTAATTCATGTTTATTACGTTAACTTAACAAGCATTTCATAAGCAGAACTATTTACATTGTAATTTCATTTCATATGCTTGTATCTGCTGTGTATGCAGAATATTAATACATGCTTTGTATGTATTTATTTTAGTTTTACAGAAACGACCACCAGTAAAGCCACACCTTTTTCAAGACACGGTTTATTGGAGTTTTTGTTCACTATCTGTCTAGCTTTGCTCTGACACGTAATTGTGAGGACAGAATACAAACACAAACACATAGTGTATACACAGACACTGTAACACATGGGGGGTGGGGAGGTTCAAGGGTTAACAAGCATTACATTCACGGGTCATAAATACAGTACGAGATGGGAGGGACGAGGCTGGAGGGATTTATGTAGCCATACTGTAACATCCATCCGTCTCTGTCTATCACTAATACAAATAATGGCTGGACTCCGGCCCAACAAATGGCCACAGCAGATGGACAGAATGAAAAGACATAATTGCTGTGCAAGCAGCATATCTCTATACACTAAAGACATATTTAAATACAGAGGATACCTGCTATTGTTGGCCTTGAAGGAGGTATTGTTTTCACTGGCGTTGATCTGTCTGTCTGTCTGTCTGTCTGTCTGTCTGTCTGTCTGTCTGTCTGTGTCTGTCTGTCTGTCTGTTAGCAGGATTACTCCAAAAGTTTGTGATGGATTTGAATGAAGGTTTTTGGTATTTGCATCCGCCAATACAATACACGGAAACACACCGTGTTAATAACAAGCCGACCACCTCACGGTACCGCCAGCTGTGATCTGTGATCTGTTTTTAAAGTCACGCGTTGGCGGAGGTCTGCGCTCTCCGACTGCCATTCTAGTTCTGTTGTTTTATTGCTGAATACAGATTTCCTGTGATGGCAATAGCCTGGCGTTTGTTGCACTTTGTTAAAGCAGCAGTGGGGAGAAATGGAGCAAATATGATTATGCCTCCGGTGGCATCTGCAAGATTTTACAGACCGGAAGAAGACAACCAATCAGAGCCGAGCTGTAAAATCAGAAAGTTTGTGACCCGGCAGCCATGTTGAGATCAGTTGAGGAAATACCAAACAGCACCCACCAGCCGGAGCACACTTTCTCATTTTACAGCTAAACAGTACACTACAAGATGATTTTGAGAACATTTGAGGAGAGAAATAGGCATTACAGTAACAGAATATTGATTCATATTTGATCAGCGCTGCCTAGTTTGACTGTTTGATCAGCATTTGCGAGTGATTGACAGCTGCCTTTGTTGAATGAACAGCCAATAGGAACGCTCTCTCTCTTTCTGAAATGACCTGTGATTGGTTAAAGTCTCCCTTCAAAAAAAACAAAGGTTCAGAAGTCTAGTTTTCTCTCAGAACACTTGAATTAGAATATGCTGAAAGATTAAATTTTGTCCAATGATTCCAAAAACATTCTGCCTACTGCAGGTTTAAAGTTAGAAATACAAATGTTTCCTCTCAGTGATGCATGAATAAGCTGCAGTGAAAATAGCATCTACAAATTGTGCTGTGGCTTTCTGATTACTATCTCTCCCTATTTAGCTCTGCTTTTTATATCTCACATCGTAAAGCTTCCCTCTCCTTCATTCCAACGTTCACTACGTCGGTCCCTCTCGACCTTCGCTCTCATCATCATCACACTCGCCTCCTTTACACCACATCAACCCCCCCAGAGTGTGTGAGTGTGTTTGGGATGCTCGGTGCATCATCATTCCCGAATGACTTGACCTCAGTAAATGATAAAACGAGCTCTGACAGAGAGAATGAGGGATTTAAGTGCATTAAAGATGTCATGATACTCGTGAGACTCCTGTCATTCTCTTTCACTTTTCCTTTCCTTCCTCACCCTTCCAATGACCCAGAAGTAAGAAACATGATATTAAAATGTATTTTCCTTCATCCCATGTAGATGTATTTTTTTGTCAGGTAGAAAACATGTTTGCCCTCCTTTTTCCTTTCCCCCCCCACGTGCTCCACCCCACAGGTTTTTACAACACAGAATCATAAATACAAAGAGCAGCCACTCCCATCACGACACCCAAGAGAAATCACTTACCATTGCGATGCGTAGCCTCAGAGCCCCTGCCCTTTACCTTCAATCCTCCTCATCACAGGAGAGATCCTCTGAGACGGGGGGGTGGGGAACAGCTGCGTGATCCCGCCCAGGAGACCCAGCCTGGCTTAGTCTATCCTGGCCCTCATATGCATAAATGATCCCAATAGGCCGAGGCCACATCACATCATGCAGGTTGCATAAACCTGCGTTGCTCCGGGGGCCCCCCCTCTGCATTTCTGCGTGACAGTGGAGACATGCCGACTTAATCATGCTCGGCTCAGTGATTTCAATTTAGCTCAAGTTGTGTCCATATGATAATATGAGAATGAGGACTGATTTTATTATGCATGCTGGAAAAACACAGCACATACTTATGACATAGTAAAGGCAAACATGCGTACACATAAAGGAATACGCATGAGCAGCTCTGATTAATGTGGGCACACAAGCCTGTGTTCATACGCATCAATGCATGCTTGCACACATGCGCACATGTATGTGAGCATTTACATTTACAATGCAATCTACTGAAATGTGGCCCACGGACAGGGGTTAATCATATACTGACGTAATGCAACAGCGCTATCTTCTGTCCAGAGGATAAAACTGCAGGAATGCAGCAAATTGACTCAGTGTGAACAAGTGGTCCTCTCTGTTTCTTCTCTTCTCTTCTCTCTCTCGTTTATCTAGTGGTAAACTGCTGATTCATCTGGATCGATAATCTCTTTCATCTGATCCAATGAACATGTCAATAACACTGGTGTGATTGCATCTGTGTGCGTGCAGTCTTTTGAGCCGACTAAAAAACAGCCACCCACACGTACACACCGAGGCTGCGAGCCTGAGGTTTCTCTAACAATATGTCAGAAAAATGCCTCTTTCAGCCCACGTCTTCTCTTTCCTCCCTCTACTTTTCCACTCTGCTTTCTCTTTATCCCTCACCTTACGCTTGGCCTTAATTTACTTGTGCTTCAGCCACACAAACGCACACACACCATTCTCCTATATTTTTTCACTCCCATTTCCCTTATCGCATCTTTATTTCTCTCCCACCCCCCTCTGTTTCTGTCTGTCTCCTCATCCCTCCCTTGGCATCTCCCTCCTCCTCTCCCTGCCTCCGTCTGACGTCATAGCAACCGCAGTGTAAGATCCAGGGCTTGCTTGACAGTGTCCATCATGCTATCAAAAATGACGAAGACAGCCAGACAGATGAGCACTGGAGGAGGTGGCGTAGGGGGGGGACAGAGTTGGCAGAAAGGGACTGGACCACGCCCACATCACTGTGGCATGTAGGGTGAACGCTCCATTGGGGGCTTTTTGGCCAGCAAGCTGTGGGCAAGGTCGGCTTTAGGCTGCAGCATTTTTAATGATAGTGACTCACTCTGGCATGGTGCAGCAAACTGAGCATGCAAGCAGTGCGAGAGAAGAGTGGTCATACTGATGTGTCACAGGGCAGAGGCAGAAGGGAGAGAGAGACTGAGGGAAGGGTATGTAAGGTGAAAGAGATTGTAGAGAAAAGGACATACTAACTTTTGTGTCAGTGGCAGGAGGCAGAAGAAGGCTGCAGAGTGCAGGAACTAACTGTTGTGTAAGTGTGATAGGTAAAAAAACAGAGTGAGACATTTGCATTTTTAAGGATTATCGACTCCTCAGTCAGGAGGCAACGTGTGTTTTCATGCACAGTTGTAAAAAAAGAAGAAATTAAAATGCAGTCTCTCGCTGTGCAAAATGTGCAGCTCCAGCATCAAAGTGCCAGCTCCTGTCACGCATGAATCATCTCATAGATAGGAGAATAGCTGATCATGTGGTTCTAATGCCCATTTAGCCTGACTTCTACTAACTAAAGTGAGATAACACATGGGCTATACCGTCGCCCTAAGGCCAGTTCGGGCTATACAGGAGCACACCAGAGTTCAATTATAATACTTTATCTTAGGTGGGTGTGTGGAGGTGGGAGATGGAGGCTTGTGGGGGATGTAATTACGGGAACATACAGTGTTACTTTCAATGGGTTGAGCTATGACGAATATGCCAATGTGAAAAGAGCTTCATTGCACTAGAGACATCTTGTGGAGCAATCGTGTAAAAGCATTATATGTGAAACCGTTTTAGAGGAAATTCAAGGTTTGTCTCTAAATAATTAAAGGGATGACGACTGGTCTTCATTGTCGTGACTAAAAATTGAATGATGCCACGACCAAATTTATTTCCAGTAAATGAAAATGAAGTGGTAATATTTGTGTAAAGAAGATGGATATAGTCTTACTTCATCAGAAACATTATGTTAAGACATTTTTAATAAAGCTTAGAGAAATGCAACATTTGAGTGCAAAATACTTCATAGATTTAAGTTCAATTAACTGAATGGAATCGTACTATTAATTAAGTTACCTTAACAATAAATACTTGAGTTCCTCGGACATTTTTTCATGCTTAAATTGTTTGAGTTAATAAACTTAAATAGTTTCAGTTTCCTCAAACAGTTTGAGTTGAACTAACCCTACTTAGTAACCCTTTGAGACCCGCGATCCCGACCAACTTTACTGTCTTTTACTGTCTTTTAGAGGCTCTAGCAGGTTTAGTTTTAGAGCTAAAGTGAAGTGAAGATATCATGAAATTAGAAAACCTAATGAATCCATTGGTACCAACGACTTAATGAAAGAGTGTGTACAAAAAGTCAGCAATAATGACATTTAAACAAGGGATTGCTATAAAAAAAAAAGCCTTCCTGTAAAGGTAGGTTTTGAGGCGTCATTTAAAGGTCCCATATCCGTTTTAGTGCATTTCAATGGAATTGCAACGGAATTGCGTTGCTAGGCAACAGTTTGGGTGCATGTTTACTTCCTGTCAGCTGATGTTATTTACATACACTGTAACCAGGAAATAAACTGGGACACATTTAGAATGTTTACGTTTAAAACCGTGTAATGGTCTAAATGTTGTATATTTGTGACATCACAAATGGACAGAAACGGCTTGTTTCAAACACACAATTTCTGAATACGGGGCTGTGTGTATTTCTCCGTATATTGAGCGTTTTGATAGTCTAACAGTATTTATAAAGCGCTTAAACCTGCTTTATAATATAAAAAACATGAAAATCTCACTTTTTACAATATGGGACCTTTAAAGTCACAGTTTCTGGATACGGGCTGTGTGTATTTCTGCATGGATTGAGCGTTTTGATACTTTCACGGTATTTATCAGTATTTATATAACACTTAAAGCTGCTTTATAATAAATAAAAACCATGAAAATCATTTTTTTTTACAATATGGGACCTTTAAAGATTACTTTACTTAATTAAAGATCATAAAATAAAATTTAAATATAGGCCTACAGCTTTTTTCTT
Organism: Sebastes fasciatus; assembly: GCF_043250625.1. Lineage (NCBI taxonomy): Eukaryota > Metazoa > Chordata > Actinopteri > Perciformes > Sebastidae > Sebastes > Sebastes fasciatus. Next base: position 32,162,111 of record NC_133807.1, on the reverse strand, counting down.
CTTGCCAGTTTATTAGGGACACATCCTGACATGATTAAAAACATACAAAATAACAAATACCCAAACAACATGCGTGTTTTGTTGGTGCTCCTGATTGGTGATCTTCTGTAGTGCATCGTGACTGGTGTGTGTGTTTTGTGCTGTAGTGAATGAATGAAGGAAACTAATGAATGAATGGAACAACAATAAAGTCGTGTTCCTACGTCATGTATTCCTCCCGCGGAGGGATATCTTCAGTGAGACGTGTAGTTCCGGGATCTGGAACTACTTCCCAGGATGCACAGGGAAAAGCTAGTGATGGGAATCCCGGCTCTTTTTAGTGATCCAAATCATTTGGCTCAGCTCACCAAGCAGAGCCGGCTCTTTCGGCTCCCAAACGGCTCTTCGTTTTACTTCACTTCTGCCTTTTATAATTCAGCCAAATTTAGTGCTGTTTTTTTTATTAGTATATTTGCGCATATATCACTTAAATTATTCAATATAATTATACTAAACCCTATAATTTCCTGAATACCATAATTTATATGCTGCTTCGTTTCCGACTGTCACTCATCTTGTCTGCTATTCGTGCAGCGCACCGCACCGCACCACACCGCATCGCACTCCTCTCTCTCTTTCTCTCCTCCTCTCCCTCCTGCTCTGTACCTGTAGACCGTCAGTGCACCTTGCAACCGCGTCCCTCCCTGCTTGATGGTATGTGCAATATCGTTGATGCAGTACACACCTCAAGTGCAACTACCTTTGTTTACATTTATTTATTTATTACATCTACCCTACCTGTTTTACAAGTGCAATTACCTCTGTTTACATTACATCTATTTTTTATATTTTATACTTCTAGTGTAACACTTCTGTTTATATGTATTTATTACATCTTCTTTACCTATTTTATTTGCTTTATATTTGCTTTAAAGCACCGACCAGAAGTGGCAACTGTGAATCTAGTTGTATTTAATATGATGACAATAAAGCTTTCTATTCTATTATATGATCCTTGTCTGTCATCACCTGATCGGTCGCACGGACGTCATTAACACAACATTCAGTCACAGTCAGTGCATTGAGTGCCCTTGGCGCGGAGAGGATTATCCTGTCATACTACCTTGAATTAATTAGAAAAAAAAAAAGAGCCGGCTCCCATCGTTCACTTAAAAGAGCCAGCTCAAAGAGTCGACTCGTCCGGTACCGACACATCAGTAGGAAAAGCCCGTAGAGCGGTGGAGGGATACAGCGGAGGAACACGTCGCTAGCAGGTTAGCAGGTGCACAACGCAGAGAAACCACTAACAGGAGCCTGAAGAAGAGGAGGATGAGGATGATGGCATAACATATGGTGGTTTACCTGCTTTAACAACGACAGAAGCAAACGTTAACCTTGAGCTTTCTCTAGAATAATGCCACGGTGAGTTAAAGCTACAGTAGCAGGCTGATGTCCTCCATCACGTTGAACTGTTAGCTAGAAGAGAAGAGAATGTCTGGCTAACAGCTGACAGCTAGGGAGTGATTAAACGTCACGTTATGTTGGTTCATATTAGGAGTTTTATCAGGACTTATTATAGTACTGCACTGTGTAGTAGATATCTGTAAATAAACGTGAATGTAGTCGGTTAAATGTGTTGCCATTGAACCGTTTAAAGCTCATTTTAGTCTCGTTTGACGTCACCTGACGTCACCTGGGGGGGTTTGACGTAACGTCAACGTCATTTCAGCTGAACACACTTAACATGCAAGTAATCAGAATACTTTCATAGCACCTGGAGTGATATGATGCTTTATTACGTGCACAACGTTAGCTTTTCATCTGTTTTTAGCTGGTCTGGTTTAAAAGATGCTGCAGTTCACATTAAAACCATCTTTATGTTACATTAAGGGTCTAGGGAAATATGGAGTATCGTGATATCCCAGCCAACATGGTTATCTGGGGGTACCTGGGTACCAAGTGGGTATGGGCCCAAAATGGGCATCTTATCTGGGGCCCACTTGGACCAACTAAGTTGGTGGGCTACCCATGTGGGTCCTAGTTGGGTCACTAATGGGAAATTAGTGCAGAATGGGCAACACAAATGGGGCCCACTTGGATCAACTAAGTTGGTCCCACATGGGCTCCCCATGTGGGCTACCTGTGTGGGTCCTAGTTGGGTCACTACTGGGAAATTAGTGCATGGGGCCAACATAGAAACTGGACAAACCCACTTACAACCCATATTTCAGCCCATGGAGTCCCCATGTAGTACCACATAGTACCTAAAGCTGGGACCAAGATGGGTCTTGGGTATGTTGCCCAGTTGGGGCCAACATAACACCCATTGTAATCCTGCATGAAATCCATGTGGGCAATTGACATTGGGTCATTATGGAACACGCGGACAATCCCATATAGGGCCCACTTTTCAGCCCATTTACTACCCACATGGGCCCCACATACAAATGATGGCTGGGATTATGTACACTTTTGATTTTTATTTGACAGTTTACATGCTTAATTTTATGCATGTGTAATTGAAAACATATGCATGTTAAATATTTTATAAAAGACACCAAGTAAATGCTTAATATATGCAGAGTTAACACCATTCTTTTCATTTCCTCATCAGTTAAACAAACTGAATGTGCACTAAAGAAATGACATATTCTATTTAGTATCTGGAATGGGTGTTTTTTTTTTCTATTTATTTTTATTGTGTGGTTGTATATTAATGTGTATTCATTTGTGTTAAAATCTTTGTAATGCTCATCTTTGTAGAGCTTTTTCCTGCAGGTCGTGACTCTGATGAACACTCAAATCAGTCATATACTGTCAGAAAATATAGAAAATATCAAGTATTGCGATTTTATGTGTTGTGATACTTTATCGATTCTCAAAACCACTTTTCAATCGATAGTTAATCTTTGAGTAAATACTTGGAATACAATGTTGGATGATACAGGGACCGTGATAAATGTAAATTGCATAAAAAAGTAATAGTAGTAGTAGTTATTTTTAACTCAGATTTTATGCAAATGGTGGCGTGTTCTTTATTCTATCACAGTTTTTTGTTTTTTAATTAGATAATCTCGATTATTTATAGATGATAGGGACAATATATTTTTATTGAAATTTCACATTTAAATAAACAGAGCGCTGCTTTCACTTCCATGTTGTGCTACATTAAACCATCAAAAACTCTAAATGTTATCCTTTTACTTAGTGTTATTCTCATCTATAGTGTTTTTTTTTTGTTGCATAAAAACACAATTAAAATGATAAGAAAATAAGTTATTGTATTTCTATTTAAATATTTGCTTTATAAGAGCTGCTTATAGCTAGTGTTAGGAAGTTAAACAGGTCATGTTTCCCTCTCTAATATCTATGTTATATTGCTGTGAAACATCTCCTTCAAACAAGTGGATTGAAGTTATTAGTTAGGATATAAATTTCTCGCCAAAAACTACATCTTACAAGATTACATTTGAACGCATCATGATAGCGTTATAATTTTCCTTTGCCCAATACTCATTTGTACTGAGTAGAGCTTGAACACACCATAATATAACTCAATGGCAGTGGCTGCTGGTTGACGGTGCATCTCAAGCTGTTAGTTCAGGAAGCACTTGATTTATGCAGCAGAGTTTTCTATGAGCGGAGCATTTTAAACGTCACTATCGCAGTTGATCATGTTCATTTAATTGTGGGAAGCCAAAATCGTGATAGCGATTAATATTCGCTTAATTGTGCAGCCCAAATATGTCGCCGATATATTGAATCGGAACCCCTGTGTCATGATACGTATCGTATCGCCGGGTTCTCGCTGATACACAGCCCTATGTTACACCCTAACATGTATTGCTAGGCTGTGTGTGTAACCAGGAATACCAAATCCAGATGAGTCACTTGTTGCTGCTACAGAATATGTAATCTAATGTCTTAAGGCCGGTTACTAATAAAGCTGTGGTTCTGTAGACAGATCAGCTTTAAACTAGAATGACCAAGAGCTGTTATAAGTTGTTTTAAAGCTCCTTTCACCTGCAGATTGTTTTCCCCCGACCTCTAAACACACTGGAACGCGGTGCATTTGGAGGGTTTTTCCCAGTATCGTCTCATTTCCCTGCTTCTTGAGGAAGTGACATTCCTGTTCACCACAATAGCACATGCCTCTGTCTGTGTGTGCACTGAGAGTGTGAACGGATAGATGTGACGTGTGGCTGTGTGAAAGAGAGAGAGAGAGAGACGGAAACACACAATCTGTCATTATTCAGCCAGAGCTAACTTGACGAGGCACGAGCCGGTAATTCTCTGCCATACGTGGCTGCTTGGGTGGGCGTATTGATGAGAGGGGAGCATGAGTCACTGTTGTTGTTGTCACTGTGAGGAACAACTGGAGGAAGTGTTTGAGTAGGGGAGGGGGTGTCTATAGGGCAGCCCAACAGGGCAACTCGGTTATCAAGGTAAACGCTACTGGTGTAAAAGCAAGGGTTTTGCCGTGCACACACTTGCCCTGTCAGCACAGCAGGATGTTACTCTTTGCTTTTCTTGCAGCAGGGTGTTGACCAGTGTGTGCAAACACAGGTGAGCATAGCCGCACCTCAACAATGGAAAAGATCTTCTTGTGTTCAGAGTAAAATAGAAACCTATTTGAAACCCAGTCAGGTCCTCTCTGCTAAATCACCAACAGTGATGGTTTTGGTTTCATCATAGTGTCTCTGGGAGTTTAATATGATCTGTATTGGGTCTGTGAGATCATATATACATTTGTAACACATCAGATTTTGCAGTCTGTATCGTCGTTACTGTCTCTTCACTATCTCTGGTTGTATTTGGTCATTGTGGGAAATGTTGTAAATCAATGAGCAGGACTGCTTTATGGCAATATTGGACAATGTTACTGACGCTGGGGGTGAATTCTCTCAGGTCTCACCTATCCATAGAGACCAAGATCATGCATATAGACCTGGTAGTTGTGGAGCTATTCTTGATCTATGTTGGGTCTGTGTCTAGGCGTACCACACCTTCCAGCACCCCTAGGGTTTAAGAGGTGACCATCAGGATTATACTTATGTAGATTAACTAACTGATCAATGAGCTAATCGTTTCAGGTTTAACTTTTGCTTCCATCTGCAGCAGTTTTTTCGCGGTTAGATTGTCAGTGTGTGCAAAAAGTTTTCAGGAGGGGCTCGAGTCAGTCGTGTTGGTTTTTTCCTGGCAGGTGATTGAACTGTTTGTGTTCTTGTAAAGGGAGTCGCTCCAAAATCCCAGCACTCCCCTGAGCTCCACACAGAGCTAGCCTGAAAGCACTTGGCCATCCTCCAAACCTCCAAATTGATTTCTCATCTCTCTTAAGTCCTAAATCCCTCTTCAGATGCTGCAAGCCTGCTGCTGGAATGAATCATTTTGGCAGGGTGCTTGCATGCTGGTGTGAGCCTCTTTTTTAGCAGGTTACGGTTGTCGTGTCTGCCAGCGTGTGTTTGTGTGCGGCTTATAAGTGCTTAAATAGTGTCCCCTATCAGGATACTTAATAGGAACGTGGAAGCAAGATGCCATGACCTTTTGGTTATTAGCCTTCAACCCCCTATCCCCTTACTCAATGGCTTAATCGTGTAATAACTCTGGCTCTTTACAAATCATTGGTGTTGACTATCCAGTAATCGGGGGATTGGAATTATTCTGTGTGCTCAAAACGTATATATTTGGACAGCAGCACATTTGTTGTGGGTATTTTGGATCTACATTCTTTGGCTGACTTCCAGTTTTAATGTGTGTTTATATGCAGCACATGTTGAGTTTTCCATTTTATTGATATGTTGGAAAAACTCTATAGGTGGTCAGCCTTGCTGAACTTTTGCAGACAGAAGAATACTGACTGGAAACCGATGGATTGCCTACTCCGGGTAGGGAATGAGTCCTTACCCCAAGTGAAGGAGTTCAAGTACCTCGGGGTCTTGTTTGCGAGTGAGGGGACAATGGAACGTGAGATTGGCCGGAGAATCGGAGCAGCGGGGTCGGCGGTATTGCATCGCTTTACCGCACCGTTGTGACGAAAAGAGAGCTGAGCCGGAAGGCAAAGCTCTCGATCTACTGGTCAATCTTCGTTCCTACTCTCACCTATGGTCATGAAGGCTGGGTCAGGACCCAAAGAACGAGATCGCGGGTACAAGCGGCCGAAATGGGTTTCCTCAGGAGGGTGGCTGGCGTCTCCCTTAGAGATAGGGTGAGAAGCTCAGTCATCTGTGAGGGACTCGGAGTAGAGCTGCTGCTTCTTTGCGTTGAAAGGAGCCAGTTGAGGTGGTTCGGGCATCTAGTACGGATGCCCCCTGGGCGCCTCCCTAGGGAGGTGTTCCAGGAACGACCAGCTGGGAGGAGGCCACGGGGAAGACCCAGGACTAGGTGGAGAGATTATATCTCCACACTGGCCTGGGAACACCTCGGGATCCCCCAGTCAGAGCGGGTTAATGTGGCCTGGGAAAGGGAAGTTTGGGGTCCCCTGCTGGAGCTGTTGCCCCCGCGACCTGACCCCGGATAAGAGGTTGAAGATGGATGGAGAATACTGACAGAAGAGCGCATTAACCTGTCTGTGTGTTTTATTTTTGTTGTCTGACTGATGCACTTGAGAGAGTCCTTTTTTAAAATATGTGGCATAACCAGAGCCAAACATTTGCCGTGGCCCTGGATGGCTGTACAATAACCAGAGCGTTGTGTAGCCACCATGAGAAGGAAGAGATGATGGTGATTGGCTCAGCAGTTATTCTTTCTGCTAGGGTGCTTCATTATTTACTTCATTACTGTTCTCATTAATTGCAACATATTTTCTTAAATGATTCATTGGAATTGTAATGAGACTCTTTTCCATTGGGTTTGTCGTGCGGGGAAACAGGTTTTTAAAGGAGATGTAAAAACATACTAAGAGAATAGAAGCATGTTATCGAAGGCTTGTGTGATGCATTTCTCATGGAGAAAAAGCTGTTCACTAAATGAATAAAGTAAATATTGAGACGGATGTCTCTCTCTCTGTCTGAGTATTCTCACACAATGTGTGTTTGTTCATTTTGCCCCAGGACTTTTTAAAAATAGAGAATGAACACACACAACGGTTAAGTGAAGCCTCTAGTAAGTACGGCAGTCATATGGCCGTGAGAAGAGAGACCAGAATGTCCCTCTTTAACGTTGCTTTGTTACAGGATAGTTGGACTCGAGTTTGGACTCATTGTAAAGGTACTTGTGTAATTTTTGAAAAACAGCAATGATGTTTTACGGCACACGAGGCAGGTTTGGAGAAAATGCACTGTAATAACTTGAAATCAATGATGGAAAAAGTACCACCAACCTTTTCTCTTCCTCCGTTTGTCCTTTTCTACAGAGTGGGTGCGATCTGCTGACCTCCTTTCTCCAGAGTGACTTCAGTATTTGTGTATAGAAGCTTTTCACTCTTCTACCAACAGAATGTCAGGTAAAGATTTCTATACATTTGGTGCAACAATCTCTCAATTTGAAGAGGGGTTTCTGTTCATGTATTTCTGGTTATGAGAAAGACTTTCATGTCCACAAATACACACTGACGTTGGATCGTTAATATTTGATTAATTGTATTCAATTCTATCACAAGAATGAATGCCTTTACTCATCCTTTGGATATATTACGATATCTCGTTTGTGGTTTCAACCTGCTTTGTTAATGTCAAAATTCCCTCGTAATATTTATCATATTTTCTGTTTAAAGCCAGTTTTACTTCCTGTTTTTTGGTTAATGTTCTTTCTCAAACAGAGAATGGGGGTGTGGTTAATAGTCAGATGTAATTCATCACCATGGCAACCAGATCGCATCGTTTTTCTCAACCCAGTTTAGATGAATTTACTGTTTATCGGACCACAAATGAGACAAGAATTAGAGCAACAACACCGACTCTCTCTCTCTCACTCTCTCTCTCACTCGCTCTCTTCTTCACCGTCTCCTCCTGGCGAGGCGGCCGTCTGACTGCTGCTGCACCGAGGAGCCGCACCGCCGCACGCCGGCCACAGCGCACCGGAGGACGGACAGACATATTGCCGAGGTCCGACGTTTTAAAAAGCAGTTTCGGGACGTTTTTGGAGGAGCACCGTCCACCAGCACCGGCCGCTCTTGCCTCAGTTCCAGCACCGACACCGACACCGACACCGACACCGCACCGGGCTGCACTGGGATTTTGTTTATTTCTCTAATGGGACGTTTTTCTTGTTTTCTTTTGGGCTGAAAGTTGTGACGCTCCCCGTCGTTCAGACCTGTTAAACGCCCACAAACCTCCGGTTTCGGCTGCTTTCCGTTAATTTATCTCCAGCAGGAGGAGACTTTAAAGAAGAGAGCGAGTGAGAGAGACAGTCAGTGTGTTGTTTCACCCGTTCTTAGAGAGGTGGAGGAAACTAAAAAAATGAAATGAAAACCCTCAGTTAGCTAATGCAATGAGTTGAACTAGTTAACTACACCTAACCAGCTAACTAACTAGAAAGACAAACTTTAAACAGATAAACAGATTTATCAGTTTGCTGCTCAGACTCAAACGAGCATGAGTGCGCCTGCAGCTTGGAGTTTCTACTGTAGTCATATGTCATATTCCCATTTTACCAACAACCTTCTTTTTCATTTCATTCAGTCATTTGTCAAATGGAAAAGGCAAAATACACTGGACCAGTACTAGTACCAGTTGTTCTAATTTGTGAATCTCTCTGTTTTAGGTACCTACACACCCGCCCCCGGCGGGCCCTTCTCCGCTCTCACCCCGAGCATGTGGCCCCAGGACATTTTGGCCAAGTACCATCAAGTGAGGATTCATGTGACTTCATGTGTTGTTTATGTGCAAACCTTCTGAAGTATCTGTGACATTAAATAGAGAATGAACAGAGTGGGACTATTTTAGAACGAGAGCAGAAAATAAAATGACAAGCTATGACGCATCTGCATCAGCGTGACAGAATATGAAGACAACAACCTCGGGGGCTTTGTCTTCATGTGACATCTGTTGTGTTAACTGGTGTTTTAAGATGCTTCAACATCGTCTTTAACAGTCACCTTTCCTCTACTGAAGACATGCGTGTTATTTGTTTGTCTCTACAGAAAGAGTCCTCAGAACAGCCTGAACACCAGTATGATGAGTTTGGCTTCAGAGTGGACTCTGAAGGTAAAGTGTTGTTCACTCACACGGACACTTCTTCTGTCCCACACTAGTACAATCCCTGTATCCTAGTAAAGAAATCTAAATGTGAATGTTCATATCTGGTCACAGTGGCTCCGTTATGTACACAAACTGAGCTCATGTGATCTCAGTTATGACTGCACTTTTTCTTTTCTTGCCCTTCTAAAAACTTTTCCCCACGTGACCTGACGTAGATTTCTGCATGATGACGCTGCTACACATACAGTATATACATCCTTAAAGTCAGCATATTAACGTTACATAAAGTAACTTAGATGGCGGTCGGCACGCTCCCTGTTTGGCGAAGCAAACAGGAGTACGGTACGGAAGCTCAGCAACGTACTGCTATGTGGACGCCACATTAGTTCGGATCCGAAAGTCACACAATAACACAAACTAACTAACCGATGGATGCAGCGGTAGACCGGCGACTCCTCTGTTCTGCGACGTTAAATAATTGTTTTTATGAATGAAGTCTGGTCTCGTAGCTTTGAAGTCCACGATATAACGGCTTCAGTTCACCATGGAAAGGGGGGCTGTCTGATGACGAGGTTAAGCTGTGAAAATCTTCTAAATATAGCGTACACTTGAACTGATTTTGTTTTGTTTTTTAAAGTCTGCTGCTCCCGTCCACAGCCGCTTTACCTCGCCATCAGACCGCCCTTTACGACGGGTAACTTAAACCGTTATATCGCTCTATTCAAAGCCACCAGAGTCCATTCACAACCCTTTCAGTTATTCCTAAACTTGGCTTCGATGAGCTTACTTTGGTAACCTACCTTACTGCTTTTTGCAACGGCTGAGTGGGAACAGTGTTTCCTGTTGAACGCAGATGAACCAGCCCTTCAGATTTACCAATATTTAGTTTTCTTTATTCATCTGATTTTTGATATATTCCATGTTATTTTTGCTTAATAGTTAACATGCATAGTAAAGGTCAGCTGCTAGGAGGACAGTGTATCTCTCCCATTAAGGGAGTTCTATTTTTGCCTTTGTTATTTAACCACTTGTCTCTTATCACTTCCGTCCACTTTCCTTCCACGTCCCTGTCATCTATCAGCTTGGTTACATTACAATTGTACTTGATATCACTTTCCCCCATACCTCAGTTCAAGAGGTGGATTGGGGTTAACTCATGTTAATATTATGATTACAAAGAAGACAAACTAGTCCTCATATATTCCTCTCCTGTCACTCAGACGATGGGAAGCCCAGGTCCTGGCTGGGCTCTGAAGGCTCCCCCCAGCGTGAAGACCCCCAGCAGCGATTGCGCTGGCAAGCCCACCTGGAGTTCACCCACAACCACACGGTGGGCGACCTGACCTGGGAGCTCATTGATCCCGTCCTCTCGCGCTCCGAGCGTCTGCGTTCCCTGGTGCTCGGTGGCATACCGCACAGCATGAGGCCACAGGTAAGTGGACTCGCTCAGCATGGGAGAACTGTTTGTGTCATTGATTAGGAGTGGGACACATTGGGCTAAAGTACTGCCCACGATGGCCAGTCAATTCTTGATGTAAAAAACAAGTGAATAAATATTGTGACTAGAATGCTACAGTTTCTAAGTTATCTCCAAAGTCACAAAACAGCTGCTTTATAGATGTTCTGTCTGTTAGCTATGGATGCGTCTGGCTGGAGCGCTGCAGAAGAAGAGGACCTCTGAGATCTCTTACAGAGAAATCATTAAGAACAGTTCCAACGATGACACCAGCTCAGCTAAACAGGTAAAATCACAAACACAATCCCACTGCTAGTAGAAGCTTTAGTAGGTTCAGTTTTAGAGCTAGAATGAAGACACAGATATCATATGAAATTAGACAAGTAGTAGTTTTTGGTCTCCTGGGCCGGAGTAGATGACATTACTCGCTCTGGAGAAAACCCCCATCACTTCACTCAGCAGCAGGAAACAAGACACGGGAAACCTCTGTTGGTTTTGAAGCAGCAGCAGCTTTTATTTCTGCACAAACTGAATCTTCCACTGAACATTCACTGATATTCTCAGAGCTAAACTAACTCTTGTCTTCTGCTCCGCTGCTCGCTCGTTTTGCCGCAGCCCTCTCTCTCTCTTGCTTCACCACTCACTTCCCACAACACTAGTTTTCCCTCCCGACTTCGGTCTCATTCCTGTTTCACAGACGGGCTTCTCCAGATATAACTTAGTTTTTGTTGTGCTTCTGTGTAGTCTGAGTTGGAGTCTGAGTTGTGGTCTGAGTTGTGGGGGGGGCTGGTCGTTTGTTGGCGTTAGCGGACTCCATTTTTAACCAAACGTTAGCTACGACTAAGGCACTCGAGCGTGCATGACGTCACATCTGTTGGGTTTTTCCCAGTAAAACGGGCCCGGGTTCTTCACATTAAAAGCAGTCTACAGGCCGATGGAGGAAAACCAGGAAGTCACGGAAGGTCTCGTTTTTTAGGTTAAGTTACAACCTGTTCACACATTAGCAAGAAAATACGATTTAAAGATATTTATACGTGTAAAACATTACATACAGTCCCTTTTAACAAAGGTAAATGTGAGGTCTTTATTACACTACATGTATTCTTTTTTTCTTCAGTCTCTCCTGCTGTTTCTTTGTAATCATGGTGTGATTGTTCCTTGTTATCCTCTGTCCCTCAGATAGAGAAGGACCTGTTACGGACTATGCCAACCAATGCGTGTTTCTGCAATATGACCAGTGTGGGAGTGCCGAGGCTCAGACGGGTACTGAAAGGCCTGGCCTGGCTCTACCCAGACATCGGGTACTGTCAGGGCACTGGCATGGTGAGATCACGTGTACAGTATACAGAACCTGCTGTCACCCCTAAATGCCTACATTACACCAGCTAGCCCCTCAACTTCCATAAATGCAGTAACACCTTCATCATATTTTCATCATCTTCACTGCTCCTCTTTTCATTGTCTTCCCTACACCCCCCTACAGGTGGTTTCCTGTCTACTGCTCTTTCTTGAGGAGGAGGATGTGCTATGGATGATGTGTGCCCTGATCGAAGACCTCCTTCCTCCATCCTACTTCTCCTCCACTCTGCTGGGCGTCCAAACGGACCAGAGGGTTCTCCGCCAGCTCATCGTTCAGTACCTGCCGGCCCTCGACCGTCTTCTGCAGGAGCACGACATCGGTAAGGACGGGTAGGAAAGATGGTGAGAGTGTGGTACAATAGATTACCCACCACCTTTCAGCTGTCTGCTGTGCATTAATAAAATCAATTGTGGTGTGGAATGACTATAAACTGTGAATAATCGTATACATTATGTAACCCCCTCCTTCTTGTACATCCAGAGTTGTCGCTGATCACACTGCACTGGTTCCTGACATCATTCGCCAGCGTGGTGGACATCCGTCTTCTCCTGAGGATCTGGGATCTGCTTTTCTACCAGGGCTCACTGGTGCTCTTCCAGGTCACTCTGGGCATGCTCAAGATCAAGGTATTTGCACTACATCACCGTATTTCTTGAGTCTTGACTCCCTGATAGTTTACTTTACTGGCCGACCTGCTCGACAAGTCCATGGAAAATGCCCAGTAGCGTCCGTCCGCTCAGTCACATGACTCGGTCACAGGTTCCCAACGTCACGTCCGTGTTGAAATGAAAGGCGCAGTCGGCATGTAGTTAGAGAAATTCAGAGGTGCACGACAGAGCAACGCGACAACTTGCGGAGCCTTCACGCACCATGCGAAAGCTGTTATGATGTCATTTTCTGCCGCGGACCCCTCACGCCAGCTTCACTAGCATAACCAAGCTTTAGAGGTTCAGTGTCTTGCTCATGGACACTTTGACACTCTCTCTGGAGGAGCCGGGGATCAAACCAGGAACCTTCCGATCACTAGACGACCGTCTACCTTCTGACAAACTAATGTAGTTCACCGGCTGCTTCTACTATTGACAATGACTGTTTATGTTGAGTATTAACCCTTTTGGAAATGTACTCCCCGACCCCAGGAGGATGAGCTTGTGTCATCAGAGAACTCTGCGTCCATTTTTAACACCTTGTCGGATTTGCCGAGCCAGCTGAGAGACGGGCCCGCGGTACTCGGGGAGGCTATGAGACTAGCGGGGACGCTGTCCCAGGAAACACTGGAAGCCCACCGGCACAAGCACCTCGCCTACATCCTGAACGAACAGGCACAGCTCAACAACGGAAACGCAACACTCAACACCAATCTCAACAAGGTCAGTGGTTGTGGAACGTGTCCATGCTTCTTGAGTTTTTGTTTAAAAAATAGTCAAAAGAAATCAGTAATTGATGTTCCGTTTGTGTGTGTCCAGGTGGTGAGGAGACAGTCCCTGCGCAGGAAGTCCACCCTGAGCTCCCTGCTGTTTGGGGAGGACGAGGCAGAGGCCCTGAAATCCAAGAACATTAAGCAGACAGAGCTGGTGGCAGCCTTGAGAGAGGCCATAGCTCGCACTGCAGAGCACTTCCACTGTCTGGACCCACGTCACTCCAGCACTGTGAGTTCACACACTGCAGCACAGTAACAGTGTAGTTCATGTCCTAAATGTAACAGCATTCAGTACAGGTAGCTCTGACCTCTCCCATCTGGTCTCTCCAGGACCTGACCCCTGACTACTCCATGGAGAGCCACCAGCGAGATCACGAAAACTTTCTCGTGGTGTCTCGCAACCGACGGAGACGGGCAAAAGCTTTGCTGGACTTTGAGCGTCATGATGACGACGAACTGGGCTTCAGGAAGAATGACATCATCACTGTGAGTCACAATTTGCACACAAACCAAACAATGAATGAGCCTCATGCAAGAACCCCACTAGGGATGTGACAGTGAGGACAAATTCACACCGGTTAAGAAACTTTTGACAAATGAAAATGTTGTTGCACGAGGCCCGTTGCTTCTTGTTGTTTGCAGCCATGTACCCACACTGTACACACTGTACATACTGTACACACTGTACACACACTGTACATACTGTACATACTGTACACACTGTACACACACTGTACACACTGTACATACTGTACACACTGTACACACTGTACATACAGCACCCTCACCTCTGAATATTTTTCTTTCTATATCAGATCATCTCACAGAAGGATGAACACTGTTGGGTTGGAGAGCTAAATGGCCTTAGAGGTGTGTGCTTTTCTTAAGTATCCACACCAACTGTTTCCATTTGCATAATAGATTTTTCTATAATCTGTTTTACATCTCGTTTGACATATATTTTCTGTGTTTCTCTGTAACAGGTTGGTTTCCAGCAAAGTTTGTGGAGATCCTAGATGAAAGAAGCAAAGAGGTATGGGAGCAGTTAATAATAATATCTCTTTGTTTCCTCACATTCCTCCTCCAGGATCCTGATTATTAGTGTCCTGATTTGTGTGTCCGTCCCCAGTACTCGTTAGCAGGTGATGACTCTGTGACGGAGGCAGTGACCGACCTGGCCAGAGGCACTCTGTGTCCGGCACTCAAGGCCATTTTCCAGCACGGTCTCAAGAAGCCATCTATCCTGGGAGGGCCTTGTCATCCTTGGTTGTTCATAGAAGAGGTAGAGTTTTTTTTAAATGGCACCATATTGCACAGAGTTGTTGTATGAAATTCACCACAGGACTTAATCGTTCTTGTTGTCTCTCAGGCGGCCAGTCGAGAGGTAGAGAGGGACTTCAACTCCGTCTACTCCAGACTGGTGCTGTGTAAAACCTACAGGTAAATACCGGCGTTTTGTCAAGGGACTATATTCACATGGATCATCCAAACCTCTCCACATGAGGTCCTGGAGGCACTTTCACTTACAAGAAGCTGTCAGGAGGCTTGGGTAGTAACACACCTGGTTTAACAACAAACAAACGTGGGATCAGAAACAAATGAGATGTTTACCGTCGGTAAGAACTGAAACGTGTTTTGGCGGTGGAAGAAGAGGAATCCGCTTTCAACTGGTTCTTTTCTGATATTTCCCAGGTTAGATGAAGATGGGAAAGTCCTAACATCAGAGGAGCTGCTCTACAGAGTGAGTACAACATGTTTGTTTGATTTAGCTTTATGTGCAGAGTGAGGATTAAAGTCAAATACGTAGTTTGTCCCAGCTTCTAAGAAGAAGTATGTTGCTTTAACGTAGTGTTTGTCTAGTGAGGCCGAGCCATGTCTGTAAGCTCAGCCTGTAGGAATGAACGTTAGCAGGAAGTGCATGAGCGCCCTCTGTCTGCTCTCCTTAGGCGGTGCAGTCAGTCAACATGAGCCACGACACCGCACACGCTCAGATGGACGTCAAGTTTAGGTCTCTCGCCTGCGTCGGCCTCAAGTGAGTTCTCAAGACTGACCGTCACTGTGCACGCACACCCTCTGGCTGTTTGGTTCTTAACTCTGTGTCTCCCCTCACCAGTGAGCAGGTGCTGCACCTGTGGTTGGAGGTGTTGTGCTCCAGCATGCCGGCTGTAGAAAAATGGTATCACCCGTGGTCGTTCCTTCGCAGTCCTGGATGGGTACAGATCAAGTGTGAGCTCAGGTGAGAAACACTTTACAGCTACAGCCTGTTTCAGCTAGAGCATTAAAGGTGGTCGACTTTGGAAACTTTGAGCAGGAATGGGTCAAGTGGGAGCTGCTGAACTTGGCACTGAATTCCTTTTCAGTGCACTTTATCTCCACTATGTTCCACCTTTACCTCACCTAATCCAGTAGTTTGAGAATAACTAAAAAGGGGCTTTAAGAACAACACAAAAATGAATTTCTGCTTCAATATGGACACATAATCTGACCACTAAAACACATAATAAAGACCAGTCTACTGTTGTTGTCTCCTCAGAGTCCTGTCAAAGTTTGCCTTCAGCCTCTCCCAAGATTGTGAGCTACCGGAAAAGAAAGAGGTGAGCCGAGGAGATTACCACACTGTCCTCATACAGAGCTGCAGTAAGAAAGTCTTACTGTTAGAAGACTTCAGTATTCAGGGGGAGAACAACGTTCAGAAATCCTCTCTTCTGATAGCCGGCGTTGTGGATGTGCTGATTCAGCATCAGCTCTTTAGTTGGGACCTCTAGGTAACATGTCACTGACGAGACTGTAGATGCTTTAGTGAACTCAGTAGTTACTAGTCTTCCATCAGCAGATAAGTGAAACTATCACACAAAACAACTTTTGACATTTGTCTTCTTCACCCAAACATCTGCACCTTTTTTATATTTGATCTTTTGAGATAGTGAGGTAAAATGTTAAATAAAGCCTGGCTTCAAGTGTCTTATGCTCCCTCCGCTGTCTCTCTCTCTCTGCCTGCTGAGCGTCTCTCGTTCTTCAGCGGTAGACCATTAAACCAGCTGAATCAAATAACAAACAGCGCCTACTATTGTTTATATTTTAATGAACCTCTCGTTTGCCTTCCTGCTTCATCACCAACGGCCGTGCAGTTCAGGATGAGATCGGTGCATGCATGTAGAGATTTCGGAGGAGACCAGCGGCGTTGAAAACAGCGTGACCTTTCACAACTAGTTTCTCACGTTAACCAGCGGTCCACTTTCGTGTTTCGGTACGGTCGGCTTTCACACCTGATGAGCACCGTACCCGAGTCCACATGAACCGTACGCCAGAGCACCTTTTCAAGTGGACTGGAGTACGGATTGATGAACCGTGCCTGTTGAGTACGGTACGGAGCGCTCACGCTTATCAATCAAACTGGACTTTGGGGTCAAGTGTACTCTGATCCGGGCCCGGGTCCCTGATGTGAAAGCACCCTAAATCCTCCATTATCAGTTCAGACTGTAAACCACTTCAGTCACTGATGTCAGCAGGTTTTTTTTTACATCATCTGTTAAAGAGGATCTTTTGAAAAGTGGTGTTTGGTTAGTAGTGTGATATACTGGAACTGCCCTCTCTGCTGTATTTACATTTAAATCATCTCTCCAACCTTCCCTTTGTTTTCCAGGAGAAGGAGCAGAGACCTCTGAAAGAGGGAGTACAAGACATGTTGGTGAAACATCATCTCTTCAGCTGGGACATCGACGGCTAGACGGACGCAGCAGCAACACACACACGGCTGAATCCCACTCTGTCCTACGTTGTCTGTGTATATTTGATGTCTCTCTTCACCTGTTTCTCACAGATTGTAAATTAGACGAGCGTTGTCTGCTACAGTAAGTGACTACTGCTGAAGCACGTGTGCATTAAGGTGCACACTTTATTTAAATCCCAGTGTAGGAGGTTGCACTACACGGTGAAAACTATATCTAAAAGTACAGAATAGTCTGTACTCTGGAGCGCTCAGCGTGTCCCTAACAGTAAGTATTCCTTCAGTACTCACTGTACTCATAGTTCATAGCTAACCGAGTGCCCGTTTTGTGACTCGTGCATCGGCTGTGTGTCTGTAAAACGCAGCACCACAATCACCGGGCCTTTTATTAACACGGTCCTTAATCCCCAAATGTTAAGACCAAAACACAACATTCCTAAACCCGGAGCTGTAAAGTTACAGATTACTATTATTTTTGAGAGGAATGCAGCTTACCTCAATATCATGAACTCCACAGAATATTCCATTGAATACTAATGTTGCACATGCCGAGTAAAGCCTTTTCTAATTGTAATACTATAGGTGTGTGTGTGTGTGTGCGCTACCTTAACAGTGGTAGTGAACACTTGTATGACATCATGTAAATGAAGCAGATAAATACTTTTGTTTGTGTTACAATCTATAGTAAATAAATGTTACATAGAATATAGAATGTTTTTGTATATAAAGTAAAGTTGTGTCTAAATGTGCAGGTTAAAGAAATCCAACATTATCATTCTTACTGTAACGCTACCTTTTAGTTCTGACTTAAAGCTGCACATGCATCAGAAAACAGGGCATTGTCTGTTTATTCATTCAGATTGTTGATTGTCTTGATAATGCTAGACTGTAAGCGGAGACTTGAGAAGATGTTTTGGTTGTTATTTCCTGCTGAGCTCATTAGATCCCGCAGGTGTTACGCTTGAAACTGTCCTCTAATTTCACTTTATTATTTGTGGACTTGTGGATTTGCACACTTCCCCGTGTGCAGAAAACGCAATGTTGTTTTTTTATTTGATCCTAGCTACTGTGGCCGGTGTAAATCACATTATATTGATCATCAAAAATGTACAATCAAAATACACAAGTATATTCGGTAACATTTCATTTTACAGGTCTGCAACTTTCATGGTAATTAGGTGATAATTAGCAAGTAATCGGTTTGGAATTTCTGTCAAATTAGCCCAATATTTACCTCCAAATTTATCAAAAAATGTAAATGTCTTAAAAAAATCAGCTACCAGGTTACATTACTGTAGACAATAAGTCACACAATGGTGGGATTTGGGTCTGATCAGAAGTGTCTTCTATTAGTTTGTGCAGCGCACAGCCGCTCCTCAAGCCTGAGGGCCCTATTTTAACCATTAGATGCTATTGTAGCATACAATTATTAAAGGGACTCTATGAAAGAATCAGAAATTGCTTGTTAACAGCGACACCTGTGGCCGTTAAGTCAAAGAAAGTCAGCGTCCTGCTTGTGCTCACTCTACATAGACATGACCGAGCATCGCTCAACACAGTGAGGCGACACACGTCAGCTAAAACCACAATACAGCGGCATGGGACACCGACCCGCAATGATTTATACGTGTGACAAGTTACAAACAGTCCCTTTAAATAATGTTTATAATAAAGTAATTTAGGATGCATTGAGGTAGATATTGGGGTCATTTGGCAGTAATTCCAAAGAAATTTCAAATGGGTCAAAATTGCTAAATTATCACCTAATTACCATGAAATTTGCAGACCTGTAAAATGAAGCGTTACCGAATATTCTGCCGTCTCCTCAAAGACGATCCAGACAATCTGTAACATGTGGAACTGATAAGACTACACAACAACACTCCTGAGTTTCAGTATATTGGAGAAAAAGAAACCCATCTGTTCTCCTGTTAAAACATTTTTTTTTCACTCTTAACAAAATAAAATCCATAGTATTTATATTTTTAATGTCATTTGAGAAAGATGCAGATATAGAAAAAGAACACAGTTAAAGTTGAGTAAAGCCGGTTTATTAATGCTCAGTTTGTTTTTTTAGCGTCGAACTCGTTTTTTTTAAAATGTCACAACATGTCAACAGCAAACAGGCCATCCATAACGCATGGGGGGGTACTAGAGTTACAAGTAGCACTGCTGAGTACTGCATGTCCTTTAATAATCATGAGCAACTATGGGAGATGATGTGCTGTATCTGTTTGTATAAGGTTTGTAACGTGGCTGACTGACAGTGGAAGCATGGCAGACACTACTGAATGTGTGCAAAGTGACAGCAGGTTGAAAGACCATCAAAAGAGTGAACCTTTCTGCATGTATGCCAAATAAATAAGTGACAACTATAAAAACGCAAACAGCTTATATATTATGTTCCATATATGTAGAGTTTTTAAAATCACTACGGTGCCCTCTGCTACATTCATTTATGATTTGCATACATGTTTTTTTGTACAATGGCATCTTTCCAATCGGAGCACAACTAACAGCTAATTTACAGTATAAATAGTACATGAATTGTTTTTCATTGCAAATACACAGGGAATGCATGGAGGGGTGGGGGTTTAACGTATAGCTGCTCGTATCGGTGCTGGACCCTTGTTTTCGGTTTAGCCGCCCTCCCTGCCGCTGACAGGACTGAATGGTAGATTTCATAGACACATAAAATATGGATAAAATTAAATAAATCATCATCCTGAGTGAGGCTAACCTCAAAAATAACTCACACTGCTTTCCATCACCCCAAACCACTCTATAAATAGTAAAAGGCAGCTGACGTTCAAATGCTTCATGAGGGTGTGTTTTGGTTTGGGGATGTACTGTACCTCTGTGTGTTCCCTTTTTAAATAATAAAAGTGTAAGAAGGCAAGGAGTGAGAAGACTGAGGAGTGTCTTGGCTCCAAACATCTGTATCCTTCATGGTTTGTGGAATGAAGACACTTGGTGGAGTGATAGCAGAGAGGGAGGTTTTATGAGAGGAGAGGAGGTTCAGGAGCCTCCTGTTCCTGATGAGGAGGGAGCTGCTGTGGGGTTGCTGCTGCTGCTGTTCTGGCCTTTTCCTTTGTGCCTCTGGCCGCCTCGTCTCCTTCCACCTCCTCCAGACTTTGGCTGCAAACGGAGAGAGATAACGAGAAAACACTTGATAAGGCACCGCCATGACCAGAGGTCTGTTCTACGAAGCAGGATTTAGGGTCGGCGAGGTAACTTCAGGGTTTAACCCTTCAAGGGTTTAGGTTGGATCACTTCTTAGCGGGGTAGATCGCCATGGTAACTGATGCTGAACACCTGACCTGCGTATAAAACCACCACCTACTGACCAATCAGAGCTCGGTGAGCGGATCGTATGATATTACACAAATATGAAGACATTGAAGTCATAATCCAGACTAAAAACAACACTGCTGTCCTTCCTGCATTTGGCAGCTTCAACGATGTTCATTTTAATTGGATTATGAGTTTAACTTCTTTGTATTTGTCTAATATTATAGTTTGTAAAATGTGCCGAGTTCATATCTGTGATTGGTCAGATGCTGTAAAACCCGCCCCCTTTCATGTGAACACGCTCACAGCCAGACTGAGAAGCCCTGTGTTGATTTACCGAGTTGATTCAACTTAATGTCGTAAGACCACATTGTTAGGGTTAGTTAAACCAGATAACGAGACGATACCCTGAACATGTTGAACTCACTTCATAGTACAGGCCTCTGGAAACAGCATTGACTAAAAAAAAAACATCTTGCTTAGTAAAACGTAATCTCCCCTTTCCACCGTTCTTGCTCATTTAGTCTTGACCTACTTTACCTTGTTCTCTTTGTTGCCCTCCTTTATCTGAGGGTCTTCATCTCCCTCTCCCTTAGGAAGCCAGCCATGCAAGCACAGGAGTGGAGGAGGGCGAGAGAGAGGGTGAAGGAGTGATGTGGCGTGACACAGTTACAGTTTAGGTTGAGATGAGACACAAATCAAAGCAGGATGTTATTGAGTGGCGGAAAAGAAACACAGAGCAAGTTAACAAGTTAGAAAAGAGCAGCAATGTTAAGTCAGCAAGTACACAGTCAGAGGCTCCAGAGACACACAACGACATCTCTACCACACTAAATAAAACCTCATGAAGTCACATGTTCTTATTGACTTGTGTCTCACCGGTTGTGTTGCGTTCGGCCCCCCCGACTGTGCTATCGACGCTGCATCGTCGCTGGCTGCCGCGCTGCCGTCCTCTTTTCTCAGCGGTGCCTTCTTTGTGGACTGCATTTTGATTTGTGGAGGTTTGGAATTTGATGGTAAATTATTGGTGGATTGCAACAGCTGAAAAGATAAAGATATAAATAAAAAGAAATCAGCTACTCATGATGATAAAAAAAAAGCTCATTAAGAAAACTCTGCATATCTCAGCCTTCGTCCTGATCTGGATCGGATATGTTTCACAGGGGAGGAAGTAGACATGTCCTTCATTTATATTAGAGGTAGATCGATAGTGGATTTTTAAAGACTGATATAAGGTCCATATCTTCTTTACTTCTGCAGAAGCTTAGTCGGCTACTTTTGCATACGCCGTTTTTAATAAATCCGTTTTTTGCAACTCCAAATAATAATAATTTGTAAGAGAATATCCAGAAGTGTGATTTGGAGGATTACATCATTGGAATTTTTTTGTATTTATTTGCAATGAACGATGCATTGTTCTATGGCTTACAGTATGACTGACCAGGATTACTTCTGTTGCTCGTACATTGTTAAATGCCCCTTTTACAAACCATTAAATGTTGGTGCATATTCCCGGGTTAAGGAGGATCCTTAAAGCCACAGTAGGCAGAATGTTTTTGGCATCATTGGGCAAAAATCCCATAATAACCTTTCAGCATATTGTAATTCAAGTGTTCTGAGAGAAAATTAGACTTCTGCTCCTCATGGCTCTGTTTTCAGGCTTTAAAAACTCTAGCGTTCCTATTGGTCCGGTCATGTGATGTAAGTGACCACATGACTGGTGGCGGCTGTGCATCCATCGGTCTCTATCAGAGCCCAGTTCCGACAATAACGATAGTTAGTAAAACGTCCTATCGGCGCCGATTAATCAGTCTACCTCTAATTTAAATCCTTTCATGCAATTATTAGTCAGTAATTTCCACAAACGCTTTGCTTTTACACAAGGAAATGTTTCTTCTTGTCTTTAACCTACTCTTAAATGCCTAATGAAAAAAATGTATGGTTAATATAGTAGTCGTTGCAAATGGAAATGGAATGGAGCCTTTTCCACTATTTTAAACATTACAGATTTTGTCCTGAAAATGATTCCTTTTAATAATAATTAGGGCTTTAGGCACTGGCACATCATTGTAATGGAGGAATATATATATATATATTTATATATCTTTAGCAGAAGTCCTTGATGTTCCAGGAGGCTGTGTTACCTTGGTGATGGTTCCCACAGCCTTGGTGCGTCCCTCCCTGAACACCAGCCTCTGGTCGCAGTGCAGGTACTCGGGGGTTTTGATGAAGCGGAAGTGGACTGAAGCCTTGTCCCCTGTGCGTAAGCAGTCTCTGTTCATGGACAGGATGGTGGCTGTCTGCCTTATGCTGCCGCAGTGGACTGTGAGAGTGAAGGGGGAGGAAACAGAAACAGGAGAAATGAGTTTATGCAAAGGCAACAGTGAATCACTAAAATATGCACTGGGAGTGAGTCTTAAGAAAATCATTTTGCAGAACATGCATGTCCCCCCCAACTCCTTGACCTTCTCCGTGTCATGGTTACCCACCCATGGCCTGGTATCTGGGGGATATCGTAGTGGGGTGATGCAGTACCAGGATCTCAGCCTCAAACTCCCAGGTAGCCTGTGGGCACAGCCTCGGGGAAACCATCACCATTCCTTTCCTTATGGACGAACGCTTGATCTGTACAAAGAGCAGTGCGACAGGAGGGAGGATACAGGAACAAAGAAATGATCATTCTTCAACACGGTGCTATAAATTGTCAGGATTATCTGTATTAGATCAGTTGAGCGTGATAAGAGAGATGGAAGAAACGAGGGAAGCTGGGGGAGATTTATCCCCTTCCTACCTTTTTGAGAGCAAATGAGGCAGTCTGACCTCCTCGGACCTCCTTCACGGGCATTCTCTTGCGGTGGATTGATTTGACGGCGATGGGGATGAAGCTGCCCAAGGGGTCCGGCCCTAGTAGCATCGTATCATTCAGACGTATGAGTCCACGTAAAGTAGTCCCCGATACCACTGTTCCCACTCCCTGAGACATGAGCAGAACACAACCGGTGGGCATTCAGCATGATGTTCCTCACTCAGGCAGTTCACACAGTAAAATGCATTTAGTGAATTAGGGATTTGTCACAGGTGAGCGTACCGGTACGGAGTAGGTGTCGTCTATCTGAAACTCAGCGGGCTGGTCGTCCCGGTAGGAGGTCCTGGAGGAGAGCAGGTTGAGAAACATCTTGAGCAGTTCCATGTTCTCTCCGCTTACATTGGAGATCTGAAAGATGGGACACATCCTGGGGACACACAACACACACGCACACGCACGCACACGCACACGCACACGCACACACACACACACACACACACACACACACACACACACACACACACACACACACAGGTTACAAAGGATCATTTTCACTCTTAAGGCCTTTACGTAAATGACACGAAAATGCGAAATACTCACCTGCGAACATTATATGTGTAAAGCTTTTATTGTGAAAGGTAAGAACGGAAGGAGTGGATCTGGTCTGCGCTACCTTTGTCAAGGTTGAAAGGAATAATAACGTTTGCCTAAAGTTTGATGTACAAATTAATCGCACGAAAAAAACATCGAGAGAAAAGACTTGGTACCTCTCCGAACTGAAGTTTGAAGCCGTGACGATGACGTCGTCTGTGTTCTGGACCAGGACGGGGATCTTCCTACAGCCGGGGGATTTCAGTAACCTCTGGAGCAGCTTCAGGGTCTCTGTTATGAGCAAAGCAAAACCACAAGAATGATGGCACATAGCCTGATAAATGAGCACAGACTATACATGTGCAGTCAGACAGCGTATAAAATTACAAACTACAGTACAACACACCAACACATGGCGCAACTTTTCAGGAAAATCTAACCGCATATTGACGCATACTTCTTATTGTTGCATTGTGTTTTAAAAAGAAATCTAGTTGGAGTTCTAAACGTGTCTCCGCAGGACTGACCTTGCAGGATGTTGGCTGGACACATGTCTATCTTGGTTACCACCACAAACACAGGCACATTCAGGGCTAAGGCCAGGCCCAGGTGCTCTTTGGTCATCCCTACGATACCTGCATTACTGCCCACCTGGCGACGCAGAGAGAGAGACAGAAACCTTTGTCTATATTTTAATAAAAGAAACAGGAACAAAGTTTTTCCTATTGCCCCCCACACACTCCCCTTCTCACCATGAGCATGCAGAAGTCAGGCAGGTGTCCGGTCATCCCAAACACCGTGGTCTTGAGGTATTTCTCATGGCCAGCCAGGTCTATGAAGGTAATGACCTTGGAGGACTTCTCACAGATTTTGGTCCAGTCCAGGCTTCCTCCGTGACTGTCTGGTTTGTTCACCACCTAGAGCCAGACAGACAGACAGACAGGGGCCGAGTTAAAGCCCTGACACACCGAGCCCACAGTCGGACAGTTTGGGGCCGTGGGCATAGTTTTTGCGCTGTGTCCCGCATCGTCGTCTCTAGTCTGCCCACGTCGGAGGCTTTTGTCTGATTATGTTGAATCGGCCGCAGCACTCGTCGGTGAGAGAAATCGTCTGATTGTCTGTTCAGCTCAAACGAATCAGTGCACGAGAAGAGAAACGGAAGTGAAGAAAGCAAGCCGAATAAAGTCAACATTTTTCATCTTCATCTCATCTGATCATTCCAACACACGGATATTTTCACAGCGACATGAACATCTGGAATGAAGCTAAGCGGTGGGTGAGAGTGCTGTAAAAATGGTCGGCAGATGCTGCTTTGTTTCATGTACGTATCATAACAACGGCTTGTATATCCGCCGATCCTCAGTCTTCCGGTTTCCCTTTTTGAATAAGGAATACAGACTACCGCCGCCTGCTGGTGTGGTGAGTTATTTCCTCTCACGCAGACGCAGAACGTACGTGGTTGATGGTAGTTGGCGGTGTGTTCAAGTGCAACTTTTTGGCCGAGAAAAAGGCGACGTGATGCGACTCAACAGTCGGCCTTTGTCGCCGCTAGTTCTTTGATGTAGGATTGGTGTGATGGGGCCTCATCATTCACACTGTATCCGCCTCCATGTGCTCCACACATACATTAAGCAAGTTGTTGTTTCCCATCTCTCTCCTGGTCGTTGCCAGTTTCTGTAAATAATACAACTATTCTTCCAGAAGCTTCTTTGTGTGCTCTGCCGCCTCTCTAGATCCTCACCTGTCCCTCCTGGTCAAACCCCAGGATGTCGTTGCCCACGCTGCTGGTCCTGCCACTCTCCATCTCGTGTTTGTGTCTGAAGAGCTTCTGGCGGGCAAAGCCCCTGCCGTTGTCCAGCTCTCCGTGCGTCAACACGCCCAGCAGAGTACTTTTACCAGCATCCACGTTACCCACGACCGCAACCCTGAGGGAGAGAGGAGCATCAAAATATCACCTAACAAGGAAGGCATAACTTTCTGTCTCATTAAAGAACATATAATGCAGTTAAAAAGAAAGGAACTATCATTCTAGTAGGATATTTTACTGGATTGTAACCATGAGCCCTTTTCATTCAGATATCTGACCGCTCACCTGACCTCCAGGAAGTCCAGCTCACCCACACGCCGGCGGATCAGATAGTCGCGGACCAAACCGGCAGCCTCATTACGCTCTCGGAGTGTTATAAGGTCAGCGTCCACTTGCTCACACATAGAGCGCACCGTGGCTGCTGAGGCCTCCATGTCCTTCTCATCCAGACCCCAGTCACCGCCATCTACGACCAGGGAGAAGAACAAGAGGTAATTACACAATTTAACATTTAACAACCCTACGAATTGTCCAGGTCTGATGAACAGCTGTGGCACAGATTCACTGAAAAAATAGGGGGGGAAATTGTCTGTGTTTTTCTCACCTGAGCCCATCCCAACCACATAGATGGTCTCTCCACATCCCTCTTCCATTCTGTCCCGTAGCTGGCGAAGTAACGAGTCATACTGCTCTCCATTTGGGCTGACAAGTGCCAGCTATTGGTTTGAGCATGTGGGGGGGGGGGAGAAGAAAGAAACAGAGAGAAAATTGTTGGAGTTATTATGACCCTAGCTTGATGGTTGTTCTACAATCAGTGATCAACTCTGGGATCTGAAAAATAAAGCCAATGCCAGTGCCTTAAACCTGCATTCTCTCTCACAGCCAGCAGGGGGCGACTCCTCTGGTTGTATAGAAGTCTATGAGAAGATGAGTCTACTTCTCTCTTGATTTATTACCTCAGTAAACATTGTAAACATGAGTTTATGGTCTCAATCGCTAGTTTCAAGTCTTCTTCAATACAGCATGATGTTCATTTAGTAAATGATGGTCCCATTTAGAGTCAGACAGACCATAAAGCAGGGTATTAACTATTCAAAAGTTGGTGATAATTGCAACAGGTGTGGTTGCTTTCATGAGAGACAAGTGACTGGACTTCAAAGTAAGCATCACTGGGGGCATTTTTTCCCTCAGTTCAGACAATATTCATATTCTTATATTCAAAATGTAAGCCACAGTAAAAAAGTAAACCTGGAGGGAACGGCAAGTTCAAAAGCTGCTCTCCAAACACAAACGCAGCTGTCTCTCTTCCCATGAAACTCCTCAAGGTTACAGGTGAACGCAGTACGATTGAATGAGCAAATACAGCCAACAGTACTGCTCACGCCAGTTTCATTCAGTACAGCTGTGAGGGCATTTTACCATGCTGTGGTGGTAATGCTTCTAGCAGATTTAATAATTAATAGTCAATTAAAACACATCAGAGACTGCACCAACCTGTCAACCATTCAAATCACTAATCAAAACACACCAACTGCTTTTAATGTGTGATTAATGTTGTGTTTAATATATTATTATGTCCTTGTTTATGATCATTTTAGCGCTATATAAATAAGATTTAATTTATAATTTATTAATATTATTATTATTATTATTATTATTATTATTATTAATAATAATAATAATAATAATAATAATGATAATAATAATATTAATAAATATGTAATGATAATTAATAACTCAAAATGATGCATCATAAACCCATAAATTGGTACAAAAGGTGAAGGAGAGTGATGGCACTCTACTTCGGCTATCAGACGCAATTAGTTTATTTTAAATAACTGAAATTTAACATTAAATTCCATATATGATGCCACCCAATTTTAGAAATACAGGGAAAAATTAAATAGAATAAAATTAAATAGAATAAAATTAAATAAGATTAAATAAGATTTAATTTAATTTAATTTAATTTAATTTAATTTAATTTAATTTAATTTAATTTAATTTAATTTAATCAAAATTAATCAATTGAGCCTCATAATCTCAGGGCTGCTATGCAGTTCTTGGCCATGGTTTACAATGGCTTTAATATTTCATAAACACACAAATTACAGGATGAAGTTCTTTATAAATTAAATGTTTATTGAACTACTAAACAGAAAAACAAATGAATAAATGATGAATAAAATGAGGATAATGAATGAAGCTTTTCTGAATGAAAGTGGACGATGTGTGACCAGGTGAGATCAGTGACTGATATCCTTGATTACCAATTAAATCTTTGTTTGAATAGATTAATGCTCCGTTCGGCAGTTGAGAGTTTAAGAAACACCAGGGAAGATTGTGAAGCAACTCAACCTAATTTTAGGGGAGATGCTAGTTTAGGCATCCTGCTGGGCCGCCCTGACCAGAGGCAAGAAGATCAGGAAGAGCAAGAAGAGCAAGAAGAGCAAGAAGAGCAAGAAGAGCAAGAAGAGTGATCTGTGGGTTGGGTAGTTTTACTGACTTCTGTCCAGAGGTCAGGTGTCATGGTGTGAACCTCCGACCACTCCCATCTGAACTTTCTGGTTTTAAATTCTTGTCTATAAACGTCTTGCTGTCACCACTCTCTTCGCTACACTGCGTTACAAAAGATTTCAATTGGTTGTTATGTGTAGAGGTGCATGTGTGTACAGTATTGGGGCAGCGAAACTATCCCGAAGCTTTAAATGCATTCAAATATCTTTCACCGAAATGCGAAGCCCAAAAACATAGTATTCAGGAAGGACAGCCCTAATGCTGTGACTGTTTTATTTCACTGTTAAGATAAAATGGGCAGAGGTGTCCCTGGAAAACCGGGTTATGATGGTGTTATTAATGCTAAACATCTACATTTGAAAGTAAATTGATGGTGTTACTGAAGCATATATCATGGTTCGGCCAAAAGTGTGATACTAGATAAATAATCTGCAGAAGTAAATCAACGTATTTACGACACAGCAGCTTATCAGAGACGGACACAAACCGATGAAATTGACAGCAGCCAAAGGTGGACTGCCTCCCTGATGCAACCCTGTGTCATCTTCCTTTGAGGAATGTAACACCATTGTTATGTGTAATTTGACCCAAGCCTGACTGCTTCAATCTCATACATGTTTACATCTTTGTAAAAGTCTCACTCATTTGACAGGACTGAATACTTAATAGCTACTTTGCATCCAAATCTTTTTTTATTGGATTTTTTTGCAGACATGGCAAAAGTTGTTTTATCAAATATAGAATATAACTCAGTGTCCGTGACATGAAATAAAAACAGAAAAAGGACCCAACCCACCCCATGTTGGTCACACAACAGGGAAACAAAAAATAAATTAATAAATAAATAAATAAAATAGAAAAATAGTAATAAAATAATGAATTTTAAAAAGTAAATAAATAGAAAAGAAAAGAAAATAATAAAAGAAAAAAAATATATATGAAATCAAATAATGGATTTAGCTTAAAATAATAGTAATAATATAATAATAAATAGATAATAGCTACTTTTAGTAATTCATAATAGGTCTGCAGCCTTCTGTTTTAGTGCTCGTATAGACTGATAGTAATGTAGTCCAGCAGGTTAACCTGAACCTTATCTTGTTTCATCAGCCTGTGCGTGCGTGCGTGTGTGTGTGTGTGTGTGTGTGTGTGTGTGTGTGTGTGTGTGTGTGTGTGTGTGTGTGTGTGTGTGTGCTGCGTGCGTGCGTGCGTGCGTGCGTGCGTGCGTGCGTGTGTGTGTGTGTTTGGTTAACACACCATGTCAACATGTCAAGTCAATGTTATGGTTTGTTTGACAACATAGTCTATTATGTTGCAGCTTTACACAGCAGCAGCAGTTTCACTGATATGGTTCAATAGAGACATGTTGTGGTAGCATATGGTGCTTGATAAGCAACTGGTGTTAGCTTTAGGTTAGGTTAGATTAGCTTTAAGTTAGCTTAGGTTAGGTTGGGTTGGGTTGGGTTAGGTTGGGTTGGGTTGGGTTAGTTTTAGGTTGGGTTGGGTTAGGTTGGGTTGGGTTAGTTTTAGGTTGGGTTGGGTTAGGTTGGGTTGGGTTAGGTTGGGTTGGGTTGGGTTAGTTTTAGGTTGGGTTGGGTTAGGTTGGGTTGGGTTAGTTTTAGGTTGGGTTGGGTTAGGTTGGGTTGGGTTAGTTTTAGGTTGGGTTAGGTTAGGTTGGGTTGGGTTAGTTTTAGGTTGGGTTGGGTTGGGTTGGGTTGGGTTAGTTTTAGGTTGGGTTGGGTTAGGTTGGGTTGGGTTGGGTTGGGTTAGTTTTAGGTTGGGTTGGGTTAGGTGGGGTTGGGTTGGGTTAGTTTTAGGTTGGGTTGGGTTAGGTTGGGTTGGGTTGGGTTAGTTTTAGGTTGGGTTGGGTTAGGTTGGGTTGGGTTAGTTTTAGGTTAGCTTTAGGTTGGGTTAGGTTGGGTTGGGTTAGTTTTAGGTTGGGTTGGGTTAGGTTGGGTTGGGTTAGTTTTAGGTTAGCTTTAGGTTGGGTTGGGTTGGGTTGGGTTAGTTTTAGGTTGGGTTGGGTTAGGTTGGGTTGGGTTAGTTTTAGGTTGGGTTAGGTTAGGTTGGGTTGGGTTAGTTTTAGGTTAGCTTTAGGTTGGGTTAGGTTGGGTTGGGTTAGGTTAGGTTGGGTTGGGTTAGTTTTAGGTTGGGTTGGGTTAGGTTGGGATGGGTTAGTTTTAGGTTGGGTTAGTTTTAGGTTGGGTTGGGTTGGGTTGGGTTGGGTTAGTTTTAGGTTGGGTTAGGTTAGGTTGGGTTGGGTTAGTTTTAGGTTAGCTTTAGGTTGGGTTAGGTTGGGTTGGGTTAGTTTTAGGTTGGGTTAGTTTTAGGTTGGGTTGGGTTGGGTTAGCTTTACATTAAAAAAAAAAAAGTTAGGTTTAGGTTAGGATCAGCTGGGTTAGCATTAGCCACAGCTAGCTCTTTTAGCTTCACTAGAGTCCACAAAGTGTATACTTTATAGTAACGTAACTTAATGTAACGTCACTCAGTAGTTACAGTATGGAGTAGCATATGATGTTGTGTAATAACATATATATAACACAATACAACAATACCTTGTTTTCATTCATTCATCCACAGAGCAGCTAACGTTAGCTTAGCAGCGGCCTAGCTGTGTTTACCTTGTTGGTGAAGTCGACCCCTCGGTCCTCGGGCTCTCCGTTGAACAGCTCCCCGTCATCAGAGCACTCATCTCCGGCGTCTTCTCCGCATCCGCAGCCTCCGCGGTCCGGAGCGAAGATACTGGCCGGGACTAAAGCGTCGGCCAGCGGGATGGAGACCGGCTTTAGACCCGGTATCTGATGCCTTATACCCGGTTCATGAGGCTTTAGACCCGGCTCTGCTGCTGCTGCTAGTGATGCCATGGTTCTACGTCTTTGCCAGCCTGGCAGAGATAAATATCGGTTGTTGTGGTGACGGATGGAAACCAGGAGACCTCAGATCAGATCAGATCAGATCAGATCAGATCAGATCCACCGCTGAGGCTCTGCTGTTAGTGCTGCTGCTGATCAGCTGCGAGTCAAACTGCAACAATGTATCAGTTTATCATCACAACACAGCAACGTGCTGCTTATTTATCTGCTGTCAGTTTACAGTCGAGCCATTTAAAAACAAATAGACTCCACCTCATCAATATTAACGAGGAAGGAGTGTGTTTAAACCTTCCTATTCACCAATAGTATGAAAGTCAATGTGAATGTATGATCAGTGGGCCAATAGCAGTGAGGGGGCTGTTCATATGATTACAAGGTGGACCTGGTAATGTGTGTGTAAATAGTGTAATCACAGTGTAATACTCCTCCACTACTTATGTAATGATAATAAACATTTCTTTTTAAAATAAAGATGATGTTAATGATGGTTATTAATTATCAACAATATTATAAATAAGAAGATTATGTTTACTTGAAGCTAAACATAAAATTAAAATTAAAATTAAACGAAAATTGTTGCATCATCTGGCTAAAGAGAAACTTACATATAAAGTAAAAAAGAAATACAATACTGTTTTTTATAAGATTTGGGACTCATTCATGACATTTTTGGAGGAGGAAGATTTTGAAGAATTTGTAGTGATCTACTTTTATTTTTTTATTTTTTTATTTATATGTATATATATCATATTATATATTTTTTTATTTTAATTTTTAATGTATTTTTTGAGCGGTTTTGTTATTAATAAGAGTCAGATTTTTCTTTTTCTTTTTTTTTCTCTTTCTTCTTTTCCACCAAGATATGATCTAAGTACCTTATCAGCTAGTATGACAGCAGAATGTGCCTTACTTACATTATATTCTAAGTGCCTTTATATGTGAAAAATTTCAATTAACATATTTGTCTCTATATATATATATAAACAAATCGGTGAAATAATACTTATTTATCTGCTGTCAGTTTACAGTCGAGCCGTTTAAAAACAAATAGACTACAGCTAATCAATATTAACAAGGAAGGAGTGTCTTTAAACCTTCATATTCACCAATAATATTAAAGTCATTGTGAATATACATTTTAAATTGAAAATTGTTGCATCATCTGGCTAAGGAGAAACTTACATAATATAATAATAATATAAGATATAGATAGATATAAGATTTGGGACTCATTCATGACATATTTGAAGGGGAAGATTTCAAAGAACTTGTAGTGATCTATTATTTATTTATTTTTTATTTATATATATATATATATATTTTAATCTTTATTCTATTTTAATTTTCATGTATTTTTTGAGAGGTTTTGTTATTAATAGGAGTTTTTTTTCTTTCTTCTTTTCCACCAAGATGTGATCTTAGTACCTTATCAGCAAGTATGACAGTAGTGCCTTACTCACATTATATTCTAAGTGCCTTTATATTTGAAAAATTTAAATTAACATCTTTGTCTATATGTATATATATATATATATATATATATATATATATATATATATATTATCTGTGAAATAATCACTAGAAATTTGTTCAGACAAACTGGCCAGCCAAGTTTCGTATAGGACATAAAAGTAAAAAAAAGAATAGTTTGAGATAAGTTGATAATTAAAACAAGTAATGTTTTTTTATCCAAAACAGTGACAAGTTTGTGTCTGAGGATCAATTACACATTACAATGGTATTACCTTTTCTTTTCCCATTAGAGGGTTACACAGGGTTGCATCAGGGAGGCACTCCCTTGTTCACCTTTGGCTTTTACTGTTCAGTCAATGTAATTACATCATCCTTCATCTTCAACATTGCCTTGCATCTAGAAAAGTTGTTTTGTCGTCATGTGAGCCGTACTGGTCTAAATTATTAGGTGTTTTTTTTTTCACTTCAGCACTCAACCCCCGGAAATGTTTCTAATATACAAATCTCTGTTTGGTTGACACTGACTGCGTGCTGTAATATACAAGAATAACATTGTCTAGCTGAATGCTGTCGTGAAATCACACTGAGCTGTTTAGATTCCCATTTCAACAGTAGGTCATAGTTTATATAAGTCAATACTGTAGCTACACAGAAACAGGATATGCACATTTGTGTACAGTTAATTTATTCATGTAGCAACGTGTAAACGGAAAATTCTCTTTTAATCTTTCATGTAAAAGTCATATACAGGGAACAGAAAGGTTGCCACAAAATAACATCTATGCCAAAATCTCAACAACACATCTGCAACAATGAAAAAACCTGATGTAGCTCAGTTCAAAAACAACAAATTGTACCTCCTCGTCATAGATATTTATGGAATATACATGTATGTCTGACAGATTATGATAATTGAATGGATCATTTTGCATGTGACGGCTCAAACGATGAGAGAATGTTTAGTAGTTTTGATCAGCGAGACGTGCAGGTGGTTATTATATTTACTCTTTTGCACACGTGCCAAAACACGTACAATTTGCTTGAAAGAATGAGAAATTAAAATCTGTTGTGAACAACAAACTAATTGTTCAGAGATTTGAGCTCATCGTTTTTAAAAAAAATTCTCATTCAAGAATTGAGCCACAGCAAATGAGAAAAACTGTCAGGTAAAATTGCAGAAATCCAGCCATCAGTCAGCCATCATGTGGTGCTGCAGTTCCTCACTGTGACCACTGGAGAGCAGTGAACACTCCTGTTTCTAAATAACATGTCACCTTTCAAACCTCATCTATACAGTCAATGAGCCAGGGGGTTGGTCGTGCCACTTTGGAGGGACCAAGTCTCATAGTGATTTTTTTAAAGGTCTATGTCCCTAGTGTTGGAAAATGCCTGATAGCATTGCAGCAATGGTAGCTTTCTAACTATTTTAATTTTAACATTTTAATGATGGAGGGATGAAAAAAGGAGTGATAGCAAATAGAAAGCTACCATTGCTGCAATGCTATCAGGCATTTTCCAACACTAGGGACATAGACCTTTAAAAAAATCACTATGAGACTTGGTTCCTCCAAAGTGGCACGGCTGACACATGTTGGGGGTCTGGCTCATGGACTAATAGGGTCGAAGCAGACACAATACCAGACTAATACATTTATATTCCATCAAAACTCTCAAAATATAACAATCAACAGAGATAGCTGTGTGTCTGTGCACTGCCATGTGTGGAGATGGAGGACACAAAAGTAGTACTTCTTGCAGGGCGTGCATTAAGATAAGAGATCAGATATTCCTTTATTAGTCCCACAGTGGGGACATTTGCAAAATGAAGATACAACACAGTGCAAAAAGCAAAACAAAAGTAGACAGACATATAAAATATGAACAATTTAAATAGAAGGAATATAAAAATAGGAACAATATATACAGTATTGACAATATTATATGTTATATATATATAATATATAATATTAGGTTCATATTGTTTAAAAAAGGGTACTACTATTAATGCAGATTAACATCAGTACAGCATGACAACGAATACTCTTTTAGGCCAGTAATAACTCTGTGTGTGTGTGTGTGTGTGTGTGTGTGTGTGTGTGTGTGTGTGTGTGTGTGTGTGTGTGTGTGTGTGTGTGTGTGTGTGTGTGTGTGTGTGTGTGCGTGTGTGTGTGTGTGTGTGTGTGTTCTTCCTCTGATTATGTGAAAGGTCTCTGTGTCATTAGAACTGCTGACTGTCTTGAGACTGAGTCTTGGGGTTAGAGGAGAGATGAGATCTTTGTGCCACATTGCACGTCTGATGTAAGAACCACATCTCTTTAATACAGCTCATATACATTGTGTGCCTAAAGAGATCAAACATTAAATGAAGCTAGTTTGCTGAGGAGGAGGAGGTCAATGTAGTTTAAGCTGTGGCTTGGACGATACCAATTCCTTTATAGATGCCAGTTGTTCGAGATAAGAACAAACCACACACTGTTTGTCAGCGAGTATTCAGAAAGAACAGCTGAACCAAGTTCCCCGGATGGATGTGCACTTGTGAGTGTGTCTGTCAGTGCACATAATGTAAAAGCCGACGTGTTGTTAGTAATCAGCTGCATACATGATTAGAAACACTCGCTTCCCCTTAGAGCCCTCTCACCGATGTGTTTTCAGTGAACACTGGTTGCAGTTGCCTTTGTTTTCAGGCAACTGCAACCAAATGCACGACACGTTCTCATCCCAACTCGTCACATGCTGATGCTTTGTCAGACCCACTTGTCGGTCACAGTCAACACGTGTTTAATGTTGTGAAGTGAACTGAAACATGTGCTTCAGGCAATAAAACCACTGTAGTTAGGTTTAGGAAAAAGAAGGCTGGGCATAGACCCGTTTTAGTCTTTTTATGGGGGGTCCAGGGGGGCTTTAGGGGGAGATAGCAGGTCAACAGTAGATGTCACATAGAAGTGGTGTACATCATCTGAAAGCTGGGAACCTGAGGATTAATTTGAGATACAGCTCAGCACTGTGTGTCAAGTTGTGTATAAGGTCTTAGAACATTCTGATTATCGATGTCCATCCCCATGCTCTACTGTGTCTCATAAATTGTTTCAGCAATTTTTGGGTTGATACCATTTGTTACACAGATTTGGTGCTAAATTGAACCATTTTTTTCCTCTCCAGAATTGATAAAAATGATCAATGTTCCCTCCAAAATACCACATTAAGACACCAAGGCCTTGAGGAACATCATAGAAAAAGCCATGCTGTGATTTGGGAACATTTGACCCTTCATAAAGCTGTAAGATCTCCATCTAAATCCCCTCTGTATTATCACACCCTGTGACTACACATTTTTTATGTAACCCATGTAACGCTTTGAATATCCAAATATGTTTCCTCCAAACTGAAGTCAAACTTTGACAGTAAACATATTGTATTTTTTTTTTACCCAAAAGTTAATGGATCAGATATAAATTCCCCCCGCCAACAAAAGAAGCCACGTATGTAGACCTTTGCATGCGGGCGTGTCATGGCAATTTTGTGATCCCAATCTGACGACGAGGAACAAGACAAAAAATCTCTAATTTAACGCTCAGAGTGTGGCGAACAGGACAAGGGTTAGGTTACTGTAAAATAATGCACCCTGATGGGAAGCTGCTCTTCCTTTTTGTCCCCCTCTGGTTGCTTCTTTCAGTTATCAGCATCTTGCATGTCTTTGTTGAAAAAGACAAAGGGATCATTCTCCTTCTGATCAACTTCTGATGACAACAGGGCCTTAGTTTAGGCCAAAGGTCACATTGTGCAGAATACAGCATGATCAAACACAAGGGAAGTTAACACGATTACACTGTGCATATCAGATGAACATCCCCTTAAAATATAAAGGCTATTATTAGCACAGAATGATTGCAAGAGATCTAACCCAACCGTTTACTCAGGTCACACACACAGATGGGGAAAATAGTGTAGAAAAAGAAATGACATGATGTTGTATTACACTGCAGTGTAAGTGCATCCCCTCATCGAGTCACTGCAGCTGTGTCACTTGTGTGTGTCAGCAGATGAAAGTCTTGCTGGCTGACTGAGTCAGAGATTCAGATCATTTTGAGGATTTTGACTCAGTTTCAACACTTCACTCTGGCCCTTTGCTCTCCAAACTCAAGTTTCCGACTGTAAGCTATATGCAGTAAGTGCGCATTAAGGCTATACCGGCTGTGCCAAATATTTAGTTGTCTCCCATGGCAACAAATACATTTCTATTTTTGTCTGGCACTCCAGTGTCCGCCCCTCTCTCGCAGTCAGTCTCCACACCACCAAGTTACAATCTAACAGCCTGATGTCAACAAATCACTAATTATCCTCCCTCCACTAAGGTCTGCAATCACTTGTTAAGCACTGAAATAGTTATTTTACAGTCTGTAAGAACACTTTGACATCATTGGTGGATGTTCTCTGGTGGCCTGATTGCAATTCGCTGCTTGAAATGTCACTCAGGTTGAAGGATCCTCCCACACTGGATATATGCTGTGAGGGTGCAGTGAGCGAGGCCCTGCTGCTGCACCACCCTCACTTCTTCTCAGCTCCACTTCACTGACTACATCTACTGCAAAGATGATGAAAGTAAGTATTATTCTTTTTATATATTATAACACTGTTGTGCTCCTGCATTCATTTTACTCTGTGACTCAGATGGACGAGCAGTGTCAGGTCATATGTTTTAAAAGTGGCACAGTGACAGCTGGTTGGTGTCAGCTGCACCTCATGACATGCTTATAAACTGCAGCTGAACTGAACTAAACCAGCTCATTCATTTAACTGTATTTTGTGTTCGAGAGGTCTGGGCTTCTTAGATTGCCTTTTATGGTCAAACTATTCACCACTGAGCACACGTGCATGCACATTAGTCACATTATACAAGTTTTCTCAACTGCTGCGAATCCATAAAACAATACGTCAGCTGTTTAATCATTTCATTACACTGAAACAGAAACGCTATAGTCCATTTAATTCTAATCATCTCAAGTCTCAATACCCAGAGCTGAACGCATGCAGCCAGCAATGCATTCTGGTCTCCTTGGGGTCATTAAGTGAGTAGATTACAATAAAGGCCCTGTATCATTCTGGCTTTTTGTTGGCTACGGGGGTAAACAGAGGGCACAGCGGGTTTAAATCACATTAAAGGATAAAATGAAATAAAGTCCATCATATGGAGGCTGGAATAGATGCTGCCATGCTGTAATTCTCAAGTTTACCTCTTGGAGCGAAGAACAGTGGTTAGATGGTGGATTTCTATGTAATTCTATCAGGGAGTGTCTCCTGCACTGAAAAAGGGTTAATTCTGTATTTATATTTGTAGAACTTCCAGCAGGATGACAGATATTTTAGAGTAATTCATAATTCTAAATAGATTTGCTTTCACATAGTGTTTCTAGTCAGTCACTCTGTCAGTGAGGAGTGTAATGAATTGGCATCTGTTAACACAATGCAGTATGCAGATTGCTTTTCGAGAGAGATGCAGGGCGACTGCCAGCTCCGGCCTCCAGCCCATCCCCGGTTCCGTGTGATATCCACACACTTTACAGATGGACTCTAACATGGAAAGAATGTCGTACCCATGTCATCTTATCCCTCCTATACCCTCCCTTTCATTTCATGCTTTAGTTGATCTTCCAGATCATTTTTGGCGGGGGGTTAGGTGGGTTATAGGGTTGGAGGTTACTACAGACGTATCCTCTCAAGTTCTGCCAGAATTAACAAACCGCCAGCAACATGGCACTATATCCGCCTATTTCAGACTACAGACTATTTAAAGAGGAGTTCAGGTGGACAATGAAGTCATTGGGAAACTATGTCATTCCCCCTCCAATTCCTGTGCTCAAGTTTGTCTGCCATGGTCAGCCATGTTAATCATTCTGAACTTTATCAACTAAATAAACTGCCTTTAAAAGTTATTTTCAGTGGGGAAGTTTGGTCTCTTGTTGACTGTACTGTATCTAACATTGTTAGGATTAGCAAGGAGCAGCTGCAGAGCATAAAACTCACACCAGTTGTTGAAATTCTTGCTACTGTCCCTTGAAAAGTTGGCTCAGATCAACCTCTGAAAGGCGATGAAATGCAATTTGCTATCAAGAAAATAAATCTTAAGCTTTTTGCATAATAAGAAATGTTTCCTCACATGTAGATGCAAATGATAAAACACAGTGTGCCCAAAGACTATGTTTAGTGTGATGAGGAAAAATGTCACAACATTTGTTCTGATTGGTCAAAAAATATTTGGGCAAGTATCTAACAGAACAACTTGAAAAATCACAATGAGGAAAAACGCAATCATTGTGTTTATTAAATGTCTTTTTGCACTGCATATGTGTGCATATCTTTGATATTCAACTTGTTATGAGTTCATAGATACCAAATACTTGATTGTGCTCCTTGTAGCTTCTGAGATACGGCCATCATACTATATCTAGTATTTGGACTCATGGGACTACTGTTGTTTCCTCAAATATAACGGAGTCTATTGCACAAACAGTATCTGACTGAATATCAGATATAGTATGATTAGAAAAACTCACTTCTCAGCCAGATGGTTTGACTGATTTTCAAAATTTCATCACATTTGTGCTTCAGCATGACCAGACGACACTTCCACCAAAGAAAAAAAAAAAGAATTCAGTTGCACAAAAGGGTTAAAACATCTGTTTCAAATCATTTCCTGTTCACTTGTCAATGTGTTTCTGACCAGAAGATTGTGAAAGAGTGTGTTTCTACTGTGTCTGAATCCCATTTTTCCAATAACCTTCTACTTTAGCACACGTGTTTAACTATAAACCCTTAGAAAGGGCTGCTATATTTGTTCTTGTTGCCCCGGCGACGGCTAACAGTTCCCCAGACACATCGTTTGACAAAGTGACAGAATGTTAAACAGCGCTGATCTGTGTTTCACAACCAAATAATAGATTGCTCTAGTAGTACAATTTCCTAATAGTGGCTGGGCTCAGTATTCCCCTGGCTGCCACATGTACACCGAGCTGAGGACTTCTGCTGTGCTCAGCCTTTTTCTTTCCCACCGTGTACGGCTTGTCATCCAGTATTTCACTTAGGAAAATATTACTCAGTTTAACGGTAGTCCCTCATCATTTTTCAACATCTTTAGCTTCTGCCAAAAAGCTGTGTGGGGAGAAAAAGGGATCATGGCAACGGGACAGGAGAGAGCTGGAATCTCTGACCAGTCGGGCCGATGGGAGAATAATTGAAAACACATGTTGGTGTAATTTTAGAGGATGAAGTGAGGATTGGAGAGTTGGCTGCTGCTGCTGGCGCTGCTTTTTGCCTGAAGCTGTAATAATAATTGGATCTAGTAAAAAATCCAGTAGTATTTGCACACAATAACGTACTGTATCCCTATCCTACCCCCTTGTTTCTCTGCACAGGGTATGATCGTAAAGAACATGTCCTTCAAGTTCGGACAGACTCTGACTGTTGTTGGAGTCCCCAATTCTGATGCTACAAAGTGAGTACTAAACACAGAAGTAACAGAGCGGAGGTGGCTGAGGGTAATGACACTGAGGCTCTTCTGGGTTTCCTTCCTAATCTTCTTCCTCTTTTACTTTCTACTGTACTTACTGTGGGACGCTGTGACTGAACTCAACACGAGGGCCGTTCGTTACTGTGTATACTCTACTACCAACACAGAGCTGGAGGTGGAATCTGTAATCAGTTACAGTCAGTGACTACCTATTAACTTCCCCTCAGTAATGTGGTGGGTGATGAAGATGTGATGGTTAGCAGATGAAAAGAGAAACCACGCAACTGCTGAGGTTGTCTCCATATTTTGTGCACTTGGTGTCCTCTTACCCATTTTAAATATGAGCAGGCATATTAAAGGGCATCAATTTAGTATTTTTTCCCCCTTTCCGTTAGTGTTTTTTGTGCATGTAAAAGGTCTGCAAAGTTACAAAGCCCAAAGTAACCCTAACCCTAACCCCGGCCAAAGGGAGTTACTCTCCCCCACAGAAACACTGCTCCTGAACTGTCTGAAACGCCTTGATTGAAGTCCCGCCTTTTCTTCCGTAACGCGGTGATGTCACCAAGTAACACATTTGCATAATAGAGTGCTACAGGAATGAGTCCTAAAAACCCTGGAATGAGTTAGTATTTTAGCACTTCCTGTTCCCTCGTCTGGAAGTCAACGGGTCTTTAGTTAGATGCCTGAAATAAAGTCTGTGGTTCAAACAAGCTGAAGAGATTTTAACGTCTTGTTACCCCACACAGGGCGGTTGCTAACAAGTGGCTAAATGAGACTACTAAACGTCATCACGCCGACTCATCCGCCATTACAGCCTCGTTGTGTGTACCCGCGCTCATGTGACCGTGGTGTAGTTTATAGCCTAACGTTAGCTTTTTACTTCTGGTGATTACATTTACTCTTCAAAAATCATAAAAGTGGTGCTCATTTGTTAAGATTATCTTGCTGCACAAAACGTGTAAATAT
Organism: Sebastes fasciatus; assembly: GCF_043250625.1. Classification (NCBI taxonomy): domain Eukaryota; kingdom Metazoa; phylum Chordata; class Actinopteri; order Perciformes; family Sebastidae; genus Sebastes; species Sebastes fasciatus. The sequence continues at coordinate 32,121,204 of NC_133807.1, read as the reverse complement.
CATAAACGTTTGTTTGCCACAGAGCTTATTTTCTGCAATAATCCAAAAGCCAATGGTCGCCCTGGTTGTCAAGGGAACCAGGGCGATGCTAACTTCCTGTTTGGCCTACAAAATACATCATCCCTTGAGCACTCTATACCTGCCTAGCAGCTAGTTTGGCACGCAAAACAAAGTTAGTTAAAGCGGAGCTGGAACGGAGTCTGAAGAGTTTGGTTCGGTTGACCAATCACAACAGAGTGAAAAGTAAAGCGTTTTTTTTTTTAACATTAAAACATGTTAACATGTTCTAGTAAACCCAAAATACAAGTACGCATTATGCAGTATGCAGAAATACATCTTTTTGCTACTTTGTGCCACAGTTTCGCAATGAACATCGGCCCCGATGAGAAGGACGTCACCATGCACATCAACCCTCGTTTTAACGCCCACGGAGACGAGAATGCGGTGGTGTGCAACTCTTACCAGAGTGGCAAGTGGTGCGATGAGCACCGCGAGGGAGGCTTTCCTTTCCGCCAGGGAGAGGAGTTCAAGGTGAGAGGTCCTGTTTGTGTCTGTGTGTGTGTGTGTGTGTGTGTGTGTGTGTGTGCAGGTATACGTCCCATGCCTCTTTCTGTCTGTAGAGCCGGGCATACACTGCACAATTTCATCCTGTTTCTGGCCCAAATTTTGAGTCGCATGACTCCTCCGGCATGATGAATTTCTGACATGTCAGAAATTTTGATCGTCCATCCACAGGCTCTCGCACGGTTGAAGCAGAGCCACGAGCCGATTCCCCAACGTCAGCGCCTTTTTTCTACTTTTCTTACAGTAATCAGAGCGTAGCTATCGATATAACAATGTAGGCTACAACAGATATAGCTAATAAAACGTAGCTAGCTTACCTCCAATTCTCTCTGCAAAATGGACAAGACATACTGTCCACCTGAGAGGCCATATAATGTTACACCAATGCCTTCATTTTTTTTTAGACGTTTCAGCAGACAGGATGGCACAGATGATCAAGGCAGCACGTTTCTGCCTTGTTAGCATTGTGACCCGCACAGACTCATGGATGTATAAAGAGAACTGGATCCAGCGTTGGAGGCCAGGCCTTGTTCATTCCTATGAAAGTGTCTCAGTGGAGCATGAAGCCTAAATGGCTCGAATTCCACATGGAAACTACCCGGATCTGCGGCACATGGAACATGCACCGCAGCATCCGCTCGGTCACATGACTCGGTCACGGGGTCCCAACATCACGCCGTCGTCACTGCTTGCGCTCCAGTCTCGGTCTGGGTCTCACTCACATGAAGGGAGGAAGGGAAATAACTCTGAATTCAGCTGTTAGTGTGTTTTACAACTTTAAAATCTTATTTTTTAAATAAGGGCTGTTAGAGTGTTCGTACTGGAAAGTTGATTCACCTTAAAAAAAATGATCCTCTGAGTTACAGACGTCTCTTTCCCAATGTAAGTCTATGGGAAAAAGTCCTTTTGGTTCCAATGGCATCACGTGACGGACAACGGAAGTTGTAGTACCGCCGTTTGGCCACTATGAAAGTTGGGATTGACCCAACCAGCACTCTTCCTGGGGGCTTGGTACAGACCTCTGCTAGCTAACGAACTTTACCTGCCTCGGAGCTTTCAAACCAATCTTTATTGACAACTGTCAGCAGCCAGAACGTCCCTCAGGAGCCGACTATCCATGTTTCTTTTTCTATTTAACACGTACAGTGCGAGCAACCATGTCAGGTTGTGGCTGACAATCGGACCGTACAGTGTGACCACGTAAATCATGAGCTTTGGCTTTACATCGCAAACTCGTACAGTAGGAGCAGGAAGTACACAACAACATTTCTAAAATCATAGAGTGTATGTCCAGCTTTAGTGACCTCTGTTGGAAAAAGTGCATCACTGTAGCTCTGATAACTTTAACCATTTGAGCACCAATGTATGGACTTACAGAGATCTGTGAGAGCTATATATCTGTATGTTTTTCTTTCTACAGCTAATTTTAATTTAATAAAATATTTCTCCCTCTTTTTCTCTCTGTCTCTCGCACACATCCTACCATCCAGATCGTCGTTCAATTCACCCCGACAGAGTTCCTGGTGACTTTAACAGACGGCTCTGCGATCCACTTCCCCAACCGCATGGGTGCGGAGAAGTACTCGTGCATCAGCTTCGATGGGGATGTTCGCATCACGAGCTTTCAGATCCAATAAAACCTCCACCCTCCCTGGAATCGTTGGATTGAAATTTATATTTGTCTAGCATCAGTTCACATTTAGCCCCAGCTTTTAAGCTCCTGAATACCATGTGGTGTCAGTTAGTGCCTTACATATTTATCACACAATCTATTATGCAATAAGTTAGCTTGTTGACATGTGCAGATGCAACCGACCATGATACACACAGAAACACATGCAGTAGATATTGTAAGTGCATGTCCTTCCTGCACACCTGACGGAGCTGCCGACTGAAGAGCAAACCCAAACATAAAGTAGTCCCAAGCCCATGTCATCTGACTGGTATTTGCTTTGCAATGTTTCGTTGAAAAGTGCAAAAAAATTGTTCTTTAAGGTGCCTTTAAACGCTGCATGCTCTCTCGTTTTCCCTCCCAGACATTCCAGATTTATAACTGAGTATAATGCTTTTGCCTTTGCAACATGTATTAAAGCACGTCCTTGATAAACGTGGACTTTTGTGACTCCTTCAACTTGTTAAACAATCAAAAAGCCCCCTTCCTCACCCTGCAAAATACTATATTTGTGAAACACAAACATTAAAAACATTCACACCAACTGGTTATGAACTGACACATGAAAACTACTCATCATTCATAAGAAAATATAATGTTTTAGATGAATAATTAGTCCTGTAAGACTTGAAACTTGACTTGGACTTTGTGAAAAAATTGTGAGCATCTCTGCTTTAGTTCATCAAAGTATACTTTGTATACTTAAACTTATAGTACTTAGTAAATTTGTTAGTATGAGCCAAGTATACTTAGACATTTCTGAATACTTGTCAGTATAAACCAAGCATACTTAGACTTTTCGGTAATTAGACTTTTAAGTATACTTGTCCATATGAGCCAAGTAGACTTTTCTGATTACTTGTCAGTATAAACCAAGCATACTTAGACACTTTCTGAATACTTGTCAGTATAAACCAAGTATACTTAGACTTTTCTGAATACCTGTCAGTATAAACCAAGTATACTTAGACTTTTCTGTATACTTGTCAGTATAAACCAAGTATACTTAGACTTTTCTGAATACCTGTCAGTATAAACCAAGTATACTTAGACTTTTCTGTATACTTGTCAGTATAAACCAAGTATACTTAGACTTTTCTGAATACTTGTCAGTATAAACCAAGTATACTTAGACTTTTCTGAATACCTGTCAGTATAAACCAAGTATACTTAGACTTTTCTGAATACTTGTCAGTATAAACCAAGTATACTTAGACTTTTCTGAATACTTGTCAGCATAAACCAAGCATACTTAGACTTTTTGGTAATTAGGCTTTTAAGTATACTTGTCCATATGAGCCAAGTAGACTTTTCTGTATACTTGTCAGTATTAACCAAGTATACTTAGACTTTTCTGATTACTTGTCAGTATAAACCAAGCATACTTAGACTTTTCTGTATACTTGTCAGTATAAACCAAGTATACTTAGACTTTTCTGTGTACTTGTCAGTATAAACCAAGTATACTTAGAATTTTAAGTATACTTGTCAGTATGACTCAAGTATACTTACGTATACTTTTGTTAAGTATATCTCTGATAAGTACATAAAAGGTAAACTGAAAGTATACTCGTATTTTAAATAAAAAAGAAGTATACTAATAGCACACTTGAATGAACGTTATTTTGGTAAGGGGTGTCAACATTGACCACATCCCATCTACACGAGCTCATGATTTTCCTGCTATGAGTTCTTGTGACCAGCAGGTGCTCCCAGTGAACAAGGCATGAATCCTCAAGCAATTAAACCAATTTTCATCACAGTTTGGCTGGAAAACCTCAATGATTCAGCAAGGCGTAATCTTCCCTTCCTCAGTCTGTAAATAGTTTCTGTTCATGTCAAATATAAAAAAAAAGAAACCCCACATAATTAACCATGTTAGCCAGTAGATGTCGCCATTGCTATATTAATGCAATTCACTTGAGGATGTTTCAGGTCACACATTGGTTGCAAAATTTGAGTGACTGGAAGAGAGACTTCCTGTGATGTGTGTAAAACTCAAGACCATGAAGAAGATAATGAAAACAAAAATCCAGTAATCTGACAGCTCCATTGATCTCTTGCTGACCAGCGTAATGTGTCCTATACATGCACAGGAATAACAAATCAGAACCAGAAGGGCATAAATCTCTGCAGTAGTTTCAACCAGACACCTTTTTTATTTTCTGCGTGTGTGTGTGTGTTGGAGAGACTCGTGAGTATTATTATAATCTGATCTGATGTAACAGAAGGCAATGTGTGTGAGGCTGATTTGAGGAGAGATGGATAGAGAAGAAGAGGTTCCCATGCTCCGATCCTTCAAGACAAAAGGCTGATGGAATCACGCCGGATGACCTTTCCCTTTCTTTGGTTTGTCAGGACTCATTGACGGCAGTGATGTGGCTTTGATGCATGCCGATCGGTCTGACACGGTTTCTCTAAGGTGTGTGTGTGATTCGACTCTTATCAGTGCCCTGAAGCTACCTGGCAGTGTCAAAGGTGCTCTCTCTAGAGGAGGAGGAGGAGGAGATTTGGTTGCCATGATGACCACAGTTCACTCCCTCTCCTCCTGTTTCTACTCTCCACTCCCTGCATCTCTTTCTGCTTGCTTCTTTCCCCCTTTCTTCTCTTCCTCTCAATTCTTCGTACCTGTCTCTCACATCTTTCCTGTTTTCTCTCTTCCTTTCCCTAACGACTCGTCTCTCTTATTCTCCCTCTCTCTCGGTCATTCCTCAGCTGTAAACCCATCCTTCTTCCTGCCCTCTCACCCCTCTGAGACCCACAATAGAGCCTGTTTTGTCTTTCTTTTAGGGGAGTCCAGGGGGTCTTTAGGGGGAGATAGCAGGTCAACAGTAGATGTCACATAGAAGTGGTGTACATCATCTGAAAGCTGGAAACCTGAAGATAAATTTGAGATGCAGCTCAGCACTGTGTGTCAAGATGTTCTATAAGGGCTTCGAACATTATGATAGAAGTATATGATGGTGACACCATGCTCTATTATGTCTCATAAGTCGTTGCAGCAATTTTTGGGTTGATACCATTTGTTACACATATTTGGTGCTAAATTTAACTATTTTTTACCACTGGAGAATTAATAAAAATGATCAATAATCCCTCCAAAATACCACATTAAGACACCAAGACCTTGAGGAACACCATAGAAAAAGCCATGCTGTGATTTGGGATCAAAAACGTTTTGCCATTTTGGAGATTTCTGCAAGAATTGCATTTTTTGGCGATTGGATGGCGAGCACTTCTGTTGTGTAAACTGCTCAGAAACCCCCTTATTGTCAACCTAGCTAGGAAAGCCATCCATCCTCTGAATGCTCTAGGTCTCTAGTCTGATCCATCCATCCTCTGAATGCTCTAGGTCTCTAGTTTGTGGCTGTAAAGTTTCATGAGGCTGTGATTATCCTAGAGGTCACCACAGGTCATTTTATACAGAGAGGTCAATTTAATGTCTCCTATGGGGACTAACATCAGTTAGTATACATATGCATTCACATATTTTGAGGTCAGAGGTCAAGGGACCCCTTTGAAAATGACCATGCCAGTTTTTCCTCATCAAAATTCAGCCCAACTTTGGAGCGTTATTTAGCCTCCTTCCTGATAAACTAGCATAACATGGTTGGTACCAATGGATTCTATGGTTCCTCCTTTACTCTCCACTCCCTGTATCTCTCTCTGTCTGCTACCCCCCCCCCCCCCCCCCCCTCCCCCCCTTCTCTTCCCCTCAATTCCTCAATTCTTCGCACCTCAAAATATCTGCTCTTCTTTCCCTCTGCTTCCCACATCTTTCCCTTTTCCTCTCTTCCCTTTCTCTGACGACTCGTCTCTCTTATTCTCCCCCTCCCTCTCCTCGGCTGTAAACCCGTCGCTCTTCCTGCACTCTTAATTGGAAATAACTCATTGTAACACATCCCCTCTTCGTTATTTTGTGGCAGACAAAGATCAATATCCAGGGCTGTGTTGTTAGGGTACTACTGTGTTTGTGCTTGTTCTGCATGCACTGAGATATTCTGAGCAAAGCTCGAGACTCACCTCTACACCTGACTCCTTATGTTCATTGTCCTCATACTGATGGTGAAACAGACAGTATAAACCTGCATGTGCACCACAGACATGTTCCTCTGTCCTACAGTGAGTATAAGTGTGTGTGTTGTTTGTGTGTGAAGGACAACCCTGCAGCCCTTCTTCCACACACATCCAATCAATCACGTCAGGGCTTTGATTAACACGTTCAAATCACCTCCTCATAGTAGGCCCTGGAGAAACACACACACGCTCTCATATGTATGGATGTGTGTGTTCAGCAGGCAGACAGCAGGGCATATGCTGTGTTGTCAGTTCCCTAAATCTATCTATATGACAAGCACTGCGGATGTTTAACACATCCCTGTTTCCTTCACCTGTGCCATGTCACTGATTCAGTGTGTGTGTGTGGATAAAATGTGCTGAAACGTGTGGAATGGAATGATTCACCTCAGCTTACATAAAACCTTTGTCTATATTTAGCGCCAGCATGACTCCAGATTTCTGCACCGGAGCTATCAGCCACACGTTGAGATGTGCGTGGGCCCGCCCCTGAGCCGACTGCGGTCCTGGATTCATGTTCTGCGTGCCTGCCTCACCTCAGGCTTGCTTTTTTATCTCAGCAACATGGTAATACGTAAACTCAGGAGAACCTGTTGGGTTCAAGCAGCCGCCGTGATAGTGTCACCTCTGGGAGTTTAGATAAAGATTGGAGTTTTATTTATTTGTACCAGAAAGCATAAAATGAAAACAAAAGATACAGAAGACATAACAGCTGTGCAGAAGAAGACAGAAACGTGGGTGGGCTTGTGAGAGTCGTCCCCCAAAGAGCACTGGAAATCAAGTCCCAAACACAACAATAAAAACAACAGATACAGTGTGTGGATGGAAGGAAACAGAGGATAAGATGTGTATGATAAGGAGGGACACAGTTGTCTGTAGAGATGTTGGTTAATAAAGATTAAATTGAGTAGTCTGGTAGATTATTTAAATTGTGCAACATAAAATTGATTGAAGAGAGGTTGTAAATGCAGATGCCAAACAACTTTATAGAACAAACAGACATTTTGTGGATCATCTCAAACATTTTTTGTCAAATTAGCTGAAAGATTGCACAACCTTTGCCGGGCAACTTTTATTATACCAAGGTACTGATGGTCCCAAATCACAGCATGGCTTTTTCTATGGTGTTCCTCAAGCTCTTGGTGTCTTAATGTGGTATTTTGGAGGGATTATTGATCATCATTATCAATTCTCCAGTGGTAAAAAAAAAGGTTAAATTTAGCACCAAATCTGTGTAACAAATGGTATCAACCCAAACATTGCTGCAACAACTTATGAGACATAATAGAGCATGGGGATGACCATCATATACTTCTATCATAATGTTCTAAATCCTTATAGAACAACTTGACACACAGTGCTGAGCAGCATCTCAAATTAATCTCCAGGTTCCAGCTTTCAGATGATGTACACCACTTCTTTGTGACATCTACTGTTGACCTGCTATCTCCCCCTAAAGACCCCCTGGACCCCCCTAAAAGAAGACAGAAACAGGTCTATTGTGAGTCTCAGAGGGTTAATGAGCTCCTCCTCCTACTAACAGTGTGTCAAGTGTCTGCTGAGGCCTTTGCACCACCCGGCCTGCCTGCACGCCAGGTGACACGAATCAAACACACCTATGATGGTGCATGTTGGGACTAGAGAGATAACATGTTTCCTTCTGCCTCCCCTGAGGAACTTCGACCTGAGGAGACTTTTGAGACGCTTTTTTCAGCTAAATATGTTTGAACCTGGAGCACACTGAGGAGGAGGACTCAAACCTCTCAGAATGAGTCCAGACAAGTGAGTGAAACTAACAGTTAATATGGATGATTGTTTCTGACTGTCTGACGTCAACAGCATCAGCTGTGTGTTTCTCTCTTTCTGCTTTAAAGTCGACTTTATGTCTTTATCCTCCTGCTGTGTTGCCTCCTTGCTGGAGCTCTATCCTGCAGGGCTTTTAATTTATGGAGCCTAATAATAATAATAATAATATTAATGTTGCATCCACCGAGGTGTCCAGCTGTTTCTGTTGATTGTTGGTCATTCTTGTATTTTTTTCTCCTTTATTCGGGTTAATTCTAGTACTGAGAGAGTTGTTGTTTCTTCCTGACTGATAATCAGTTGATGCTGAGGTTGCAGATGTCTGTCTGAGGAGTGTTGGTTTGCACATACAGGTCTTTTTATAATGTCTCTTTCATTGCAACACTTTACTGTGAGATGAGTTGTTTTCATGATCAGAATATGTTAATTAAAGCTGCAGTAGGCAGTATATTTTTGTCATCATTGGACAAAAATCCCATAATAATCTTTCAGCATATTGTAATTCAAGTGTTCTGAGAGGAAACTAGACTTCTGCACCTCCTCATGGCTCTGATTTCAGGCTTTTAGAACATCTAGCCCGTGACGGGAGACTTTGACCAATCACAGGTCATTTCAGAGAGAGAGAGCGTTCCTATTGGCTGTGCTCCGGTAATGTGACCGGAACTTCCTTCAACAGATTTTACACCGACGGCGGCGTCACAAATTTTCTCATTTAACAGCTAAACCGTGCACTACAAGATGATTCTGAAAACATCTGAGGAGAGAAATAGACATTACAGTAACAGAATATTGATTCATATTTGATCAGCACTGCCTAGTTTGACCGCTTGGTAGGAGTTCGCGAGTAATTGACAGCCGGCTCTCATAGACAACGGCCGATGGACGGATGGACGGCAGCTGGACAGCAGACCTCAGATCAGCTGTTACTGCTCGCTTTCCTCTGGCATGTGAAATCTTGCAGATGCCGTTAGGAGCACCGGAGGAACATGATTGTATTCAGTTTACCTGTTTCATGTGTCAGGATATAGCGATCGTTTTATAAAAACAACTTTTTTTAATCATATTTATAAGCTTTTTAAAGCTTAAGCTTTAATAGTTAACATGCAAAGATGAACTCAGTCAATACTTAATTTAATTTACAAAGTGGTGCACCCTCTCTGTGTACGTGTTCTCTCAAAGTAGTGCTAGGATGATGGATATTACAGGGACTGAGATAAATGCAAATGCAGATGTTCTGATTGCATAAAAACATATTTTTTAGTCAGATTTTATGCATCTGGTGATGTGTTCATTATAGGGTGACAGTTTTCCTAAAATTAGATTTAAAAAAATCGCAATATATTGAATTGTAACCCCGTATCATGATACGTATCATATCACCAGATTCTTGCCAATAATACACAGCTCTAAATATTAATATTAGTGTCTGATAAATCATTTCCTGTTCCGTCAACGCTGAGTGTCTCACGGAGAGGAGATGTTGCAGACCTTCACCTTGCAAACTTGATATTCAGAACGGACGGACTGACATTGATATTCTTTGGTTGTGCTGCACTGTGGCTGATAAAACCTGAGCTCAGCTGTGACCCTGACACACAGCTTGATTCTCAGAGTGGTAGCCCACCATATGAAATGTCCATCTATAAAAATCTATCGGCCTGAGAGAGCTCTATTGTATGCTCATCTCCATTAAAGGGCTTTACTGGAACCCAGTGGTGGAGTGCTGTTGCAGGTTACTTTAAAATTAGGTTCCTTTTGAGGTTTTGTGCAAATGTGAAAAAAACAAATGCTTGTTCATGTTTAATTGGCTTCTGTATTTGTGAGGAAAATAATATAGTAGGGGTGGGGAAAAAATATTGATTAACCTATGTATCATGATTTTGAAATGGATGTTTTAATGCCAGAATTGATATGCTTCATTTGAGTCTATGTGGAGGTAGAAGGAGTTACCGCTTTTATTGTGGTAGTCTGAGTAACGTGACGTCATATCCGTTCCGTATCCGTCAACCAAAACAAACCTCAGAGAGTGTAAAACGTTGGAGGGTCAGCGTGGATACGACCTGCACCCTCCCATGTTAAATCCAGCGTGGTAAACACTACACATCCAGTAAAGGATGGAAACACTTTGGGTTTCACACATTGACAGGAAAAGCAGAGCTAGACAGAGCAGAGCTAAAGCTGCATGCTAACTCTGTCACGGACAGGAAACGTTATCGTATCGCGGTAACGTTGCGATCGAGCCGGCCGTCGCTCTCGTCTCCGTGGTCAAATGGGCCGACGCTACGACTGTAGAGTACCCAGATACTGACATTTGTGTTCTCTGCATTGAAACGGCCCCGATGGAGCTGACCATGGATGGATAAAGAGAACGGAGCTGACGGGAGAGCTAGAGACCACCTTGGAGAAGTTAGAGGAAGTAGACACGTGGTGACTATTTTCAAAATAAGGCGTTAACAAAGGGAACTGTATCTACAAAATACATCTATAGAAATCAGATTGATTGGATTATACTCACCAGAAGTATAAAACATTACATGTCCCTTATAAATTAAAAAGAAAACACCACTAATCTGTAAGGGAAATGTTTTTATTCTTTGATATTTGGGTTGCTGGATAATAAATAATTCCTGACAACGACTGATATATTTGACTTCAGGACATCTCTGACTACATACATGCAGAAAATCAAACATTTCTACTGGATTAATTTAGAGATTTTTCAAAGTAAAAGTCCCTAGAAGTGTGTGATTCAACTTGTTCCCTCCATGGTCGAGTGTTAAAAAGTAAATAAATCGCAATATTGAATACCTGTAGAATCGCAATACATATTGAATCAGCACCCAACTATCATGATAGTATCTAATCAGGAGATAGGTGAATCGTCCCAGCCGGACAATGTACCACAATCTGCAAAGGTGGAAGCCCGAGGGATCTCTCCGGTTTGTCCCGGGCAAACCGCAGAACAGCCCTGACAGCTCGGCGAGTACACTGTCATTGACCTGCCCTATGATAGCAACACTGTGTGTGTGTGTGTGTGCAGACGCAGCAGCTCCAGGTGACCTTTTCCACACAGACTGAAAGCCCTTTCAAACATCAAGTGTCAGTCCTTAGCTGCACCACACACATCTGGGTCATATCTGAAAGCTATAATGTTCTCAAAGCTGCTGCCGGAGCAGCTGAGTGAAACAGGTAGGAGAGACAGATGTGTTCAATTAGTGGCTGCTTTTACAACATCACTGAACATGTAATAATATCTCATTTTAGAAGATTCAAGTAAAGCAATAAATGTGCAATCTCTGCATAAGAACATACTGTATTTCTGTGCGTGAGTGTTTGTTTGTGTGACAGAGACAGAGA